>NC_051070.1:108437678-108774178 GCF_004664715.2 Peromyscus leucopus | reverse complement strand
TCAGTGGACCTGGACTGAGACTGTCCCCTTCCTGCCAGCTCTGGGTGTCCTGGACTGTCAGTGAGGATGACTTTGTGAATCTGTTGACTATGTTTTGCCCCTGCATGGCTTTTATATTAACATGAGATTCTGAAGCACAGAGCAAGGGACTTGGGCTTCCCTACACTAACCAAGTGATTATAACAGTAGCAATTATATCCATGCATCTGAAAGCACATGGCTGAGGGTGCTGCAGCCAAGGTGCATCCTCTACAGCTGTGAGTCTTAAGAGGTTGTCCACTGGGTCCTCTTGTGCAGGGAAACAGAGGAGACCAACTGAATTCTAAGACATCCACCTCCCTATAGAGAGATGGGAAACTGACATCCACAGAGGGGAGACTCAAGTCTGGGCTTTCAGAACCTGCCTGGGCAAAGTCTCATCTGTCAGTCACTTTCTGTGCATCCTTCAGTGTGTAAGGATTCACTGAGATGAGGCAGTGTATAGGAAAGGTGCTGTGTTTTGACTTCTAGAATTGGGTATTACTGAGATAACTCACCTTGTCTAGCATGACTTGTCAGTGTGATATAACATCTAAAAGGACAGTTTGACTTACATCACTCATTTATTCTAGGATCCACCAAGTATACTTCTGAAGCCACAGTCTAGACTTCTGGTGAATTTTCAATCCAAACCAAACATGGTGCTAGTTCTTCATTTCAGGATTATCAGTAAATTGAAAAGTGTGAAGTGGGGCTCTGGGAAAGGTCTATGGTAAAGGACCCCTAATAATCCGTCCTCTTGTGCCCTTTGCCTGCCTCTCTCATGCTCCAATGGATGTTGTAATTTAAGCTGGCTGTGTCACCTTTCCTAGGGGCATGCACATTGTCACAGGTGGCTCCAGTCAAGGAATTTAGCTTTCATATAGCTCTAGGTGAAGTTCCACAGTAGTGACACACTACATACTATCCCCATGACTATGACACATTTGATTTTCTGTAAATGCCATTGCATATCTGTTTGTGGCCTCTCAATAGCTATTCATCTTTCTTCAAACTTTAATGCAGGAATGACCCATCATTCTTCATGGGAGTTTTTGCTCTTGTGTCTGAGGGCTCCCCTGGGGAACTCTGGTTCTTATATCTGCAGCCTCACATGTCACTAATTAATCACACTTTCGATATCTACAATGGCTGGAATGAATTCTGCTGAAGTTCAGGGGTAATTTTCATCAACTATGGGACTTATCTTTGTTCTGACAAGACACCCACAATCTCCCATCACACTAACAGACTTGTACATCCTCCACAATGCGTTTGTTGCTTTCAGGGGACTGAACTTTCCTCCCCACCATCCTTACTTAGTTACCTAGAAAGCTTTTTTCTTGTGTTATTGACTAGAGGATTCACGAGTTGGATGAGCCTTTTCCTGGGATGTTTTTGGAAGTGAGTCTTCAACTTCCTGTACATGAAGTAGTGAATATAATCTGATGAAGCAAAAAGAGATCCCTGGGTTTGTAATGAGGTGATGAAGATCATCCCTTGTGTTTTTGGGAAGGCTCCTGGGATAGGCAATATGGCTTCCAGTGAATTGCAGAATATGTAGTTTGTAGGTGGGTGAGGGCTACTGGTGGTGAACCCAATAGTTCATTCTCGGGCCAGCTATTGTGTTCTGGAGAGTCCTTTGCATTTCCTTTATGTTACTTGTGTTGTGGGAACACCAAGTGAATGTAGGGTATCCTTTCACTGCCCATAGACATTTCAGCAAGACTGAGAAGGCTGCTTGGGAGAGAGAATGGAGAACAACGGGAGACCAGAGAGAGGTGCAAGAAGCTGGGCTTCAGTCTCAGTGTAAAACATGGAGAAATAAATGGTTCTTGGGATGGCACTGTGAGTCGTAGGAAGGAGCGTGGGAGCTTTCTGGAGGAAGTGAAGCTTGAGCTGAGCCTTCCAGTAGTGGGGTTTAGCATCTGTGAATTTCTGGTAAGCAATGGACTTATCCTGTTTCTTTAGGTTCCTAAAAGCAGACCCAGAGTCAACAATTTCTGATGGTTATTTTGGGAGAGCCATGAATTTTCAAACCTGAAGTGGCTTTTCTGTGAGATCCTTAATCTCTTTCTGAGTGGAAAGCAAGATCATCAGGAGGAAAGTGGTGATGAATTAGGTGTCCTTCTCTGGGTAGCATGTTGCTGCTCTTCATCCTAGTGGATTCTATCAGTTTCCATGGGAATAGGATGCCAATAAGAAGGGAGGGAAAATCCCCTGACCATCCACCAAACTCTCAGACATTCAGATACTTTGGTCCTGGATACATGTGATGAGGACTTAGTACTGCTAAGCTCTAGGGACAATAGGACTTACCTGCACCACATCAGATATAAGGTGACACTGTCCTCCAAATCTACATGGTTAGGCTATCTTTTGCTTTCCAGGGCTGGTGGACTGCATTAGAGAGGGAGACACATGCCTACCCATGGTGGTTGAGGACAGATACATAGCTCGTGGAACCAATTTGCGGATAATTGTCCTACTCTGGGGCCCTCAGTGTGTCCCTAGCATTTCCTCTTCCTGGGACTTCCTCTTGGGACTAGCATGGATTCTCCTGGCCCTATGCCATTCAAGTGTACAAGTTCACTTTGCTTTGTCTTCCTGCAGGGACTACTGGGAAGTCACCAACCCAAACCTCCACCTACACTGACCAGGAGCAGCAGATGACAAGGTTGGAGAAACTCACCCTTCAGCTACAGAGTATAACATACAAGCAAATTGAACTGCGTGGAATCCTGGGCAGTTATATAGACAAGGATTTGCAGAACAGGTAGTCATTATGTGCAGGTCTCTGCTGACCATCTTGACCCCACAATGTGTAGCTAAGCTTTCCTGAGGAACAAGAGGCTGAGCCTCCAGGGTGTCCTGGTGCCTAAACGAATTTTCCTGAGTGCACAGAATTTGGAACCTGGGTACGTGTGAGATGGGGACACAGGCTATTCTTATTCATCCAAATGAAAAGCAGAGCCTGTGGCCTGAATCACAGTCTGAGGATAGGGACAGTAGCGTGTGAGCTCTCAACATGCATTTCAGGAGGCCTTGACCGGTGTTGGCTTGTGGGAGATGCTAGGTTCTGTGAGTTTGTAGTGAATCTTTGACTTGACCAGCAAATGATTGTGACCAGCAGCTGAACGGACCTTGTCCCATTCATCCATCTCAGTTTTTGGCTGGAAGGCCTGATGCTTATCACTGCTTCTCCCTTGTCCTGCTCCTCATACTTTGAGGCAGTTCCACCTACCTGCATTTCATGGGCAACTTGAATATATGTGGTGTGTTTGTGTGTGTAGGAAGTAATAGCCTGATAGTTTTCTTGGCACCTCCCTATAATGAGACAGTGAAAATTGTCTGTATTTCATGGGCATTCTGAGTATATGTGGTGTGTGTGTGCGCGTGCATGCATGTGTGTGTGTATGTGTTTGTGTGTGTTTACACGTGCGTTCATTCGTTCATGTGTTCATGCATGCATGTGTGTGTGTGTGTATGTGTGTGCATGTTTGTGTGTGTGTGTATGTGTGTGCATGTGTTAGAGGGCAGGAGGGTGTGTGTGTATACTCCTGGGTTTTTAGGGTCTGTGGCAGGGCCTGAGGATTTGCCATTTTCACATTTTCCAGGGGATGCCAGTGATGATGCCAGAGAGCTCCACTTTGAGAAGCTCAGGTCTTGGCCACTTTTCTCACTTTGGTGGAACATTGGAATCCCCTGTGGAGTTTATAATGCCTTCCTGAAGTTGGGACTCCTCCCTGGAACTACTCAACGTATGCTCTGGTCCTCTGTGTATAAGGAGGAGTACCCAGGCATGAGAATACTTGTTATAAAGACAGGAAAAATGTCACCATAGGTTTCTGGTAGCACCGGATATGTGGCACAGATTCCTGGGGTGTTCTTGGAGAGATCATCTATAGCTCCAAATCCCCTGAGGGTGCTCATGCAGTCCTGGATAACTCCTTCTTCTTCTGGCCTGGGGACATGATAGGAAGTTTAATAAGCACCAGGAGGTCCCAGTGTATAAGTGCCAGGCTGTGTCTTCCATGGCACTGAGGAGTCCAGAGCATAGCCTGATTCCATATGATCCTTGTGGTCTGTGTTCATGGGGTCCTTTTCTCCTGGGGCCATGCCCTACCACAGGCTGAATTCTTTTGGGATGCTGAAAAAGGAGCATAAACAGGTGACGTCAGACTTGCAGAAAATGCCCATGGAGATCAGTGACGGTGTGAACAAGGTCAAACAGCTGATTGAGGAGAATGTATCCTACAGGTATGTGCCTGATTTATCTTGGGAGGGACGTTTTTTGGTTGTTTGTTTTTTTTTTGTTGTTTTGTTTTGTTTTTGTTTTTTTTTTTTTGCTATCTTTCTCTTTCACCCAAAGTTAGGGATCTGGTTCTTTCGTGTCTGCCTCTTAGCAAGCAGCCTGACATGTGGTCCTTGGCCTTGTGCCTCTTGGACTCAGTTTAGCTAAATGTGAAAAGACACTGACCTTCCAATCATTGTCCTGTCACCCTCGGGAGACCCTTGATAGAAAAATGGTTTGCACCATGAAGGGAAGTCAGGTATCCTAGTACCTCTGGGGCTCTGACCAGGGCTTCCCAGAGCTGGTTTCCATGGGAGCCAAGGACAGAATTGATTCTGGTTGTGGCTTCTTCCCCCATTCTGAGATTGTTTGCCCTCTACCTGCTGATGTTTTCCCATACCATGAACAGTGAAGCACAGGTGTGGGTTGCACCCTGTTCTCAGGGGGACAGTACCCCTTTTGGAATCAGGGTTTTCAGAAGTATTGTGAATCTTTCTGGAATTTGGTTACTCTCTGGATTTGGCCTGTATCTAAGTGATGCTGTCTTGGCTACTGAGAACTCCATTTGTGGGCTTTCTGTGAGTCTCAGACTTTTCAGGGCTGGTTGCACTTGGAGGTAGGAATAGCAAAGGAGGCTGGCTGATGCTCACCATGTTTTGGTGGTTGTTCAGTTACCACCACAGCCAGGTCCTCCGAGATTGTACTCAGATGAAGAAGAATGTACATTTGTTGAGACTGAAGAACAGACTGCTGTGGAAGGAGCAGATTGAACTGCAAGAGTCCTATGAGGAGCTGAAGAGGCAACTGAAGGAGAGCCATGAGATGATCTGTGACCCTTCTGCTGAGCAGCAGCAGGTAGGCTGAGGCAGCAGGAGCAGGTGCCCACCTGTCCAACCATAAACATAGAGACACCCATATACCATCCACACTCATCCAGACTCCCACCTACATACCATCCAAGTGTTCATTTCTATGATCACTCCCAAGTCTTTCTGGCGAGTTAGCCTCTTTTAAGAATCTGGATAATTGTCAAGCAAACCCTCCTGCTCTGCCAGAAGCTGCAGTACATTCAGAGAGCTGGGTCAGTAACATATCACACACATACATGTCATTATGATCAGAGGGCTGCTATGCAGGGAGGTACTTTGGCAACAACACAAAGCTTTCATTGATGATGTCAGTGGCCTGTGGCTCATTTGCTTTGCAGGGGTCATGTGAGATCACAGGTAGGAAGCAGGCTTCAAGGACTAGAGCCCATTGCCAGTGCCAAGTGAATGGTTCTCATTGTCAACGTTTTGGGTGGCATGTGGTCTTCTCCTTAATTCCTGCATCCCAATGTGTTCTCTTCCTTTTGCCAAGCTCTTGGTTCATAGTGACAGATGCCTGAGTAGCACCTTCTCAGTCCTTTGTCTGGGCATGGTACTTGACTGGTCTCCCATCCTGGAGCTTCCAGTCTGGAGATGACTGGATGACCATAGATGTGGGAGGACTTTGACAGGCTGAGGGTTGGAATGACAGATTTGAATCTGCAAGAAAATATTTTTTCCAATCCCCTCAACATAGTCTGACTAAGCTGTGTGCTCTGCTAGGAATTTTCTAGGCCCCAAGGGATAGATAGCCGTGTTTGGGTTCTCAGTTGAAACACCTGATGTGCATATTTTAAATTCAACTGTTCATTCAGCATTATGTGCTCTTCACTTTTTTCTGCTCACTTCCTATTTCTGTGCTCTGTGTGTGACCTATGCAGTCGTGTATAAATGTGTACATTGGTTGGTGTGTTCAGAGACTACATAATGAAATTCCGTGTTATCATCTGTTGCTCGCTCCCTTGTTCCCTTGGTCCCAGGGCTTTCAATGCACCTGAAATTTTCTGTTTGGGCTAATCTGGCTGGCCAGCACTCTTTGGATCTCCAGACCTCCAAAGTAGACCTTCTGTCTTTTTCTAATCCAATGTTAGAAGTTTCAATTGCTCAGAAAGAGGAAGGACATATTTGTTTTCTCTTCTGCTTATTTACTTTTATTGTTTGGATACTAATGTGTTTTCTAATAAATAACAAAAATCAAACAATAAATCTATTTAAAAATAAACAGCAGGCTTCTTTGCTTTCACTGCACAGAGCTAACACCACAGGAAATGTCTGGTTTGTCTCTGGTTTCTCAACCGAGAATCCCACAGTGCATCTCCTTGCTGACATTGTGTTGCTGACTATATCATGTGCATGGCTGTGTCTCAGAACAGATTCCCTCTCATAGTTGTGCAGAGTGCTGGGTTCCTGAAAAGCACCGCAGGTGATGTCACTGGCCTCCTTCTGACTGACATTGGGCTGAGTTCATATCATATTCCCAGTCTTCTGTTGAAAACTTCCTGGTGTTGACCATGGGTCACTTTCTTTTTCTTGGGTTATCAAGGTCATTTGTGGAGGAGCCAGGATAAGTTGAGTGAAGAGACTATGATGGGTGAATTTGGAAAATATGGAGTCAGGGGTTTTTGTAATGAATAAAGTTTGTTCAAGGAAAAGTTAAGTGCAGGCCGGGGTAGCAGTGCCTTGGTGAGTCTAAGAGCCTTGTAGACAGCATAGAGGACCCGCTACCTCTATATGCATCAGAAAAGGTGCTGCAAGGCAACAGTCCTCTCTCACTGACCATTCTAGGTTCAGGAAGTGTGTGTGTGTGTGTGTGTGTGTGTGTGTGTGTGTGTGTTGGGGTGTCGTATGTGGTATATTATGCTTTTCTGTGCATCTTTGTGTGTATGTGTGTGTGTGTGTGAACTTCTATGTGTGTGTTTGTATGTGAATACTGTCTATTGCTTGCACAGTAGTGCTCCTTTGTGTGTGTGTGTATGTGACCATGTTTGGGTGAGTGTACATGTGTGTGTGTGTGTGTGTGTGTGTGTGTGTGTGTGTGTGTGTATACACGTTTCCTGTATGTATAGGGGTAAGTATTTGTGTGTGTCTGTGAGTACAGGTGTTTAGGTGTAAGGCTATCTCTATGTGTGGAGTTTAACCTCTTGTGTGTGTGTGTGTGTGTGTGTGTGTGTGTGTATTTCTGCATATGTGTATGTTCACTTACTCATCTTTAATGATGATGTAACCAACTTTATTGAAAAAGTACTGTGCCCCCTCACTTGGCATCCATCAAATATTGTATGCTGCTGCCCAACTTTCTCCATGTCCTCCTTGCTCACGAGAACAAAGGGACACAAAAAGTACTGAAACTCAATGGTTTTCAGGTATTTGTAGAGGCAAAAAAATATTTATCTGCCCAGAAATCCTTGGAGCAAACCAAAGGAATGTGGTACATGAAGTTTAAGAGGAGGTCACTGTGGCAAATCAAGGTGTCTGAGAGGCAGGATAGGCTGGCTAAGGGTTTATGTCCTTCTCTGCTCTGGGTGAATGGTGACTGAAAACTGAATGGTCAGGTGGCTTGCTGTATCTTCTCTATATCCTGTTTTGTCCTCATCCACATTGTCTGATACCACTTGCTTTTCCCCTTTCCCTAACCTTGGTTCAGTTAACCTTGGCCTTGGAGCTTGGGCTGGATGTTAGTTCTTGAGAGATTCTGACTTGCAGTGTGTGTCCAGCTGCATCTCAGTCCAGCGGAAGTCCCCTAGCCATGCTGTGGTGTGAGAATGGGGCTATCTCAGTGCATCCCACTTAGATTCCTGAGGGTATAGGACTCACCATGTGTTATGTCTGTAGCACTCAGTAAATTCTTTTCTTCAAAGTTGTTTACTCTGACTTAAAATCAGCCTCATGGAGGGTTTGGAGAAATGAGGACCCTCAGACATTGCTGGTAGTGTAAAATCGTATAGCACAGAGCAAAACCACACACAAGTCTTCAGAAAGTTAAACTGCAATCCCCAGGTGACCCAGTGATTCCAGATCATGAAGTAGGTGTCCACAGAGAAGCTAGGGGACATCAGGGGTTTATCAGCATTCCTGAGAGTAGCCTGGTGATGCTTCATTCATACTTTGATCATTCAAAGATTGAGAAAGCACAATGTGGTCAGGCTCTTCAATGGAATATTGTTCAGCATAAAATAATACATAGGATCATTTGGCACTGACTTATTCAGCCTTTTGCTATTCAAACAAATCCCTCGCAAATCACCTCACAGGAAGGAACTGTTTCTTTTGGATCCTGGTTATGAAGAATTTTCTAGATTCCTGACCTCTTTGCTTTTGGTCCAAAGTAAGCAACCTGTGGTAAAGGGAGCCCCTTTTGAAGGAAGTTGCTTGCTTTGGGGGCAACTGGGAAACAGTGAACAAGACCAGTGGGGTAGTCCACCAAATATTCCTATACTGCACAATCTGAGGAACTTCCTAAGTAGGGTTGGCTAAGGGGTGAGAACCCCAGAGGGCTACCTGTCTGTGCATTAGTTTACATGATAGGCATTTCAATGACTAAACTGCCTATCTCTCATGCACAGTGTTCTTCTCTCATTCAACAGGTTTACCTTCTTTTCATTAGTATCCCTGGTGGTTGCTTCTTATGTTAGCATGAACTGTGAAGCTAAACATGTTACTGCATTACAGTGTGCTTGTATGTGTGCATACATGTACTTGTGTGTGTTCATGAATTTATGTGTGTGCATGTGAGTGAGCAAGCCTCCACTGAGAACACAGACTTCTAATGAACAGGAGCAAGATAGCCTGGATGAAAGACTGAAGGGCCTGCTGAAGCAGAAGGAGCTGGTCACCCTGCAAGAGGACTTGGCAGAAAAGCTGCAACATCACTTCAGTGTCTCTGAAATGAGGTAGGAGCCCAAGCTGGGAGGAGTGGTTAGAATCATATGAGTCACCTGTCCCCGGATCTCTGTCCTTTTGGGATTCCCACCATCTGAATAGCGCGAAGCCACAGCAAGGGGAAGAACATTTCAGGATATTGTACTGGCCCAGTCAACAAGAACTTCTCCAGGAAACACTATGTTTGATCCTTCATGTTTCTGGGGTTGTGTGCCCCTTATGCCCTTCTGAGCTCTCAGGAATCTTCTCAGTGTCCCCTGTGTCTCCCCACAAATCTCCCTTGGATAGTCCTCAACCTAGCAGGAGGAGGGTTAGTTGTGGAGGACAGTGTGTGCTCCTGCCACTTCATTTTCCTTCCAGAACATCAGCTTTAGAGAGAAGTTCCTACCTTCGCACAGATCTGCATGCAGCACACTCCTGCAGATTACAGGTTCTCTGCAGTGTGAATCTGTTTCCTGTGAAAATATTTTTCTATTATAAGAAGATTTAGGAGTTGAGGAGTTGAACTGAGGCAGGATTCTGTTCTTTAGCAATAATCAGATCCTTCACTGCTTTTCTTTTGTAGGCTCCCCTAGAGGGTCTATATTCAATTTCCAAGGTTGCTCACATTCACCTGTATCTAATCAGGGCCATGTATATCTGCCATGAACTGTTACTTAGTCATTACTACATTGTTATTTTTTTACTCACTGGAGAAATGTGCTGTATTTTCTTGCCCAGCACACTATATTTTTCAGCTCATCTTCTAGCAGATTTTAAAGCTGAGAAAAAAATCAAGGCCCAGGTACATTCTGACCCTTCTTCCTTGGGGAATGCAGGGAATGACCTCATTCAATCCAGCTGAAAGGTCATGCTGGATTGTCCAGCTGACTAGAGCTGGTTCAGGCTCAATAGCTGACATGGTAGGTCCCTACCAGGCCTGGTCCCTAACTGCCTTCCTCCTCTAGGTCAGAAAATCTCCAGTATGAGTTTGAACAGGCCACAGCCCAGGATGAGAGCCTCCTGCAGACAGAGCTGCTGCAGCAGGAGCACTAAGTCTCACAGGCAAGTGAACCACCATTGCATCCCATCTCCAGCAAACATGGCATTGGTGAAAGACTGGGGGCTCTTGACCTTGGCTTCCAGTCTTGATTTTGTCTGGCCTGTGGCCCAGCCAGGCTGCTTCTGGTTCTGATTGCCTTTTCCTCTCATATAGCAGATCTTGGGAGAACTGAGGAGGCCAACGAAACCACAGATGCCTTGAACCCATGACATTCTATACTCTCCGATCAAGACCTCCTCCTCAGAAGACACTCAGAAGACCAAGACATTACAGGATCAGAAATGGGTGATAATTTATCAAAAGCTTCCCAAGGGGCACAACGTTTGCTCTAGGAAATGTCTCATTCTTTGTCTCTGTGACAACTTAGCCTACAAAGCCTAAACGAGGCATGGCTATACTAGCTTTGAGAAGGCTTTTCACAATCGCTGACTGCCTTCCAACCATGTTTCCAAGGCCAGCCACAGGCTGTAGGTCTGTGCTGCTAACTGTGCAGCAAGAGAATACTGCTGACCTTAATTTTTTTTTGTTTTGGTTTTGGTTGAGTTTTCTTTGCTTTGGTTTGTTTTGCTTTTCTTTGTTATAGATTGAGCTTTTTCTATTTACTTGTTCTTTCTTTTGTTCTTGTTGTTGTTTGGGTATTTTGATAAGGATATTCACTGTTTATGTTGACTGTTCTACTTAAGCCCCTATTTAGTAAAATAACTGCATTTTTATTAATAATAAAGTGATTTTGAACTTTTCTGTCTTAGAACCAATTTCTTTGGTCAGGTGTGTTGTCTCACTCTAGTAGCCCCAGAACCTCCTGTAACATCAGAACACTCTTATGGGCCTAGCTTTTGCTATATATTGAGTTCCCCAGTCAGCCAGGCCTACACAGGGCTTAGGATGTGGATATCCATTGTATGTTGGGAAAACTATTAATACTATATCTTTGTGTCCATATATTTAGCTTTCCATCAACAATATTATTCTTTATACACATTTCCTGAAATGATCATGAGCACCCAATTAATAAGAAACAACAGTATTGCTCTAAAGCCTCTCAGGAAATGAAAACATGGATTAAGGGAGCATTAAATAAATCCATGCTTACTTGCCACCTGGGGCTAAGACAATGTCTTTTCCTGGGCTGCTGCCAAGGGCCATGTCCTGTCCATGGCCCTGAGGAAGCTGTGGAGGTCTATGTTGATATCCATATCTCCTTTTACTAGTGAGGGCCTTGTAGCCACCTGCAATCTGGACCACCACCTATGACCATGTTGTTGTCAAAAGGATATGCCCCCCAAAAGAGCATGTGTGTCTTAGAAGCCTGTGCTGCCACCGAGGACCATAATGACATCTGAACCAGGGCTGCTGCTAAGGGTTGTGTCTGGGCCCATGGCCCTGTTGCAGCCAGGGTCTGTGTTGATGCCTCAGGCTCCTGTGGCCATCAAAGACAGTGAAGATGCCTGGAATCTGGGCTACTACCTGTGCACATGGTGCTGCTGGGTCCAATCCAATCTGAGTGACCTACACTGTCAACCAGGCCCATGGTCACATCCAGGCCTGGGTTGCAGTCTAGGACCATGTCTGGGTCGATGTTGCAAAGACAGCCAGGAACTGTGTTCATGTCCATATCCTGTGTGATCCTGTCCTGCAGTAGGATCAGGATCCATCCTTGGTGCATGAGCTGACTTTTTAGAGCCCATTACCTATGGTGGGACACCTTCAACATCCTTGATGCAGGGGAAGGGGCTTGGACCTGCCTCACTGAATGTATCAGGCTTTGCTGACTTCCCAGGTGAGGCCTTATCTTTTTGAAAGAGGGAATGAGAGGGGGACGGATTGGTGGGGAGGCTGGGGGAGAGGAGGAGAGAAGAGAAGAGGGTCTGTGGTTGCTATAGAAAATGAATAAGAAATTTTTTATGTTTTTTTTTTTGTGTGTGTGTGTGGTTTTTCAAGACAGGGTTTCTCTGTGTAGTATTGGTGCCTGTTCAGAATTTTGCTCTGTAGACCAGGCTGGCCTCAAACTCACAAAGATCTGCCTGGCTCTGACTCCTGAATGCTGGGATTGAAAGTGTGCGCCACCACCAATCAAATAGAAATTTCTTAATAAAGAAAAACAATAAGTTAAAACAATGAAAAAATCTGAGCTATATCTCTAGTCCTTTAAAAAAGCTTTATGCCAGGTGGTGGTGGCCCATGCCGTTAATCCCAGCACTTAGGAGGCAGAAGCAGATGGATCTCTGTGAGTTTGAGGCCAGCATAGTCTATAGAGCAAGTTCCAGGACAGACAAAGCTACAGAAAAATTCTGCCTCAAAAAGCAAACAAAACGAAGTTTTATACTTAATATGTAAAGAGTATATGTCTTATAAAATATTTCTAGATAAATCTAAAAAATTTCTAGATAAATACTAGTAAGTAATGAACATGCAATGGTTTATGAAAGAAAGTTAAGATATGATTGATTTGGATTGCAAATATAGTAATAAATCTACCAAGTGATGTGCACATTTAAGGCAAGAAAATAAAGAAAGGGATGTACTATGTTTGAGAGTAATGCATAACATACTTACTAGCACTGTATGCATTAATGTGAATATGGCTATAGTATAAATGAAGTGCAAGACTTAAGTGTTGGATTCAAACCCACTGTCTCATACTAGGAAAGGATTTCAACACTGACCATATGAAACTGAAAAGCTGCTGTACAGCAAAGGACAACATCATTGAAGAGTCAGGCTACAGAATGGGAAAAACCTTTAGTAGTTATACAGTTGACAGAAGGCTGCTGCCTAGAATATTAAAACTAACAAACTAACTAACTAACTAACTAACTAATGAGAAAAACAAACATCAAGCAAAAGAGCAACCCAGCTGGACATTGGTGGCACACACCTTTAATCCCAGGACGTGGCAGGCAGAGGCTGGCGATATCTGTGAGTTTGAGGTCAGCCTGGTCTATAAAGCAAGTTCAAGGATAGCCAGGGCTACACAGAGAAACTGTGTCTAAAAAAATGACAACAACAAAAAAAGTCAACCCAATAAAAAAAAATGGGGCATGGAATGTAGCCAGAAGTTTTCCTGTGTCCACCGGGCTCCTGCAGCCACTCAGACCCAAGTAAATACACAGATGCCTACATTAATTAAAACTGTTTGGCCTAATGGCTTGGGCTTCTTGCTAGCTAGATTTTGCACTAAAATTAACCCATTTCTATAACTCTATACCTTGCCATGATGCTCGTGGCTTACCGGTATCTTTACATCTTGCTCCCTCTGTGTCTGGCTGGTGACTCCTGACTCCTCCCGAATTCTTTTCTCTGCTTGTCCTGCCTATACTTCCTGCTTAGCTACTGGCCAATCAGCACTTTATTTATTAACCAATCAGAGCAACACATTCATAGCATACAGAGCGATATCCACAGCAATGGAACTAAACAGATAGTTCCCAAAACATGTAAACCAAATGGATAGTAAAGTTTTTTAAATGTTCGATTACCCTTAGCCATCAGAAAAATACAAGTTAAAACCACTCTGAGATTTCATCTTACCCTAGTCAGAATGGATGAGGTTTTAAAAATGAAAACAAATGCTGGCATGGATGTGTGGAAAGGTTTTCACAACTGGTAGGAGTGCAAACTGATACAGCCAACTATAGAAATCAGTGCAGCTGTTCCTTTGTCAAAAAGCTAGAAATAAATCTACCATGTGAACCAGCTATACCAGTCCTGGGAATAAACCCAAGGATTCTTTATCTTACTACAGAGACACTCACTCATCCATGTTCATTTGCTGCCTTATTCCCAATTGCCAGAGAAAGGTAAACAACCTAGCTGTTGTCCATCAACTGATGAACAGGAAATGAAAATGTGGTACATTTACACAGTGGAATTTTATTTAGTTGATAAAAGTAAAGTGATAAGTTCACAGATAAATGGATGGAGCTGGAAACAGTCATTCCAAGTGAGGTAACCAGACCCCAAAAGACAATACTGCATGCTTTCTCTCATTTGTAGATACTAGTGATAAATATTTACATATGCATGTTTCATTTGGAATACCCATTGGGGTCAGTATTAAACTGACTCCTAATGACTTGCCTATCTCTTTCATTATGTCCATAGATTTGTGTATCTATTATCTTTCATCAGCACAACTTCTTTTTGTAGTATATGGTAATTGACAGAGACCCACAACTGGCCTCTGCCCGAATGCTGAGTCCTAAATGAAACACCTATCTGCCATACTCCCTCCCAAGGCTCAGGTATCACTGCAGCTGAAGAGGAAGAAAGACTATAAGAACCAGAAGCAGTGGATAACTACGAGGAAGCAGTGTTTTCTGCACAAAACAGAGTTGTGGCACATCTGACCTCAATAGCAGTCGTGTTAGCATGTACAAGACCTGTGTGAGCTCAAGCCAGAGAGAAGCCCAGCATGAAGAGGAGAGGTGAACCTGAAGTCCCACCCTAGCCAAGGAGTTACTGACAATCATTGCTGCTGGAAGAGGGAGAGCCAGTTTTCTTTAAGGGTGCATGTAGCCACGCATAGGTAGACCAAATCCTGTTGGTGGCAACACAGATTTGAGTGGATGGAATTTAAAGAAAAAATGAAGACACAAAATTGAGTAGGCAGGGAGGGAGGATTTAATCAGGGAAGAGCAGTAGGATATGATCAAAATGCATCATATGAAATTCTCAATGCACTAAATAAAAGTGCAAACCTGGACAGATTTCTGAAACATTTAAAGTAAAATCAGAAGAGATAAAAAAAAATCCAAGGTTCAGTTGTTCTTGTACATACATCTTTAGCTACAGAAATATGGTGTCTTTTTTTATTTCAGTCACCTGACTCACTGCTTTGAGATGTGTAAACCACTGACTGAACTTTGGGTTTACTAGATTTAGGCATATGACTAATATCAAATTTCCAATTACTTATATTTTTGTTTACATGCATAAAATATTATTTCCACCCTAAAGACGTCCAGTGTCCTCATTACTACAGTTGTTATTATAATTTTATGTTAGTGTTAGAATTCTCATTCATGTTAAAACCATGGATGGATTAAGGTCTGTTATTTCCATCTCTAAATTATTTGTGGTTGAAGCTGGGAAGACTAACAAGGGTATTCCTGAGACTAAGAGAACAGGAAGGTGCATGGGTATCTTCAAGGCTGAGTTCTTCTGTCTGGAAACTCTTGACATCACCAGAGAGAGACCTTCCATGTTCATCTTTCTCCTCATCATGACATAGAGCACTTTTCAAATTAGTGTTGTGTGTGTTGTTCCTCTAGAGGTACTAGGTAGTGGTTCTTCATCAGAAGCATCAGATACAGAGTTTTCAGTACCTTCTTTCATCCTCTCCTTTAATCTTTCTCTGAAGTACTGGTTGAGAAATGAATACTGTGTTGCAACATTGGGTCTGTGTTTCTTTGAGTCCTCAGAGGGAAACTGGAAAAGGACAGTTTTATATCCTCAGTCAGGTTTAGTTTTGTCTTGGTTGAGTTACTTTCTGCAGATAGGAAAGGTAGAATGTACATTTGTTTGGTTATACTCTCGACATTTATGTTTGTTTTTGTTGCGGGTGTACAAGTCTTCAAGCTAATCTTTTTGTTTAGTAGTCACCAGATATTGACACAGAAAAAAGACAACAATAATCATTTAATAGTTACATGTTCTCATAAATGCTTAGCTACTCACAAATTACTGGCCTGTCATTAAGAAGTAGAAACAGTCACATCCAGTCCTCACAACTGTCATCTCCACACCTGAAAGGCCTACTTTAGACCCTCAAGCTGTGACTTTGTCTGGTGAGTTCCTCTCATCACCTCCACCTCTTCCCTCTGCCATATTCACACCCATAGGCACAGCTCAGACCACGGCTTACAGTGGCTTTGCTTGGTGTAGGTCCACTCAAGCAGCAAATGCACCAGGTTTATCTGGCCTACCTCCTGTCCCAGAGCTCAGGCATTGTCCCTATCTAAGGCAGGCTAGAATATTACAGCAGACACACCACCAAAGAAAGAAGTCTGCCTGCTCAGAGATTAATGGAATAGAAACAAATAAAACAATAGAAAGAAGCAATGAATCTAAGAACTGGTTCTTTAAGAAGATAAATTAATAAACCTTTGCCCAACAAACTAAAAGAAGAAGAGAGATGAATAGGGAAACATTAAAACAGACACCAAGAAATTCAGAATAATAAAGGAATGCTTTCCAAAGCCTGTGTTCTGGAGATGGACCGGTGGCTCAGCAGTTAAGAGCACTGGGTGCTCTTCTAGAAGTTATGGGCTTTCATTCCATTCCCAGTATCCATATGGTTGTTCACAACAGCGTGTAATTCCAGTCCCAGGGCAATCGATGCCCTGGTCTGGCCTCCATGGGTACCGTATGGATGTGGTGCACAGACACACAGGCAAGTAAAAGAAAAATACATGTAAAAATAACTAATAAATAAGTGGCCAAAGTTATGTTTAAAATCGCTACTCCACTCAGTTGGAAAGTCTAATTTCCACATTCATTCAAACCTCCAAAATTTTAAACCAAAATGAGATCAACAACCTAAACATAGCCATAACAAATGAGAAGATTCAAACAATGATTAAAAAGCTTTCTGACTAAACAAAGTCCAGGCCAAAATGGAATAACAGCAGAATCTCACCAGACTTCAAAAGATTTGCAGTCAATCCTAATTAAACAATTAAAAAAAAACAGACACAAAAGAAGCCCTTTCAAATTGCTTCTGTGAAACAAGTAGTACTCTTATACTAAAAACCAGGAAAAAAATACAACAAAAATAAGACTACAGAAATATAAATAAGATAATACATATACAATAAACAGTAATCTTACAAAATGAGTAGCATATATATATATAAAATGCTCAGAAAGGCATCACAGAAAAACTCCCATTCACAATAACCTCAAGAAAATATATCTAGGAACAAACCTAAGCAAGAGGCCTTGTTAATGAAAACATTAAGACACCAAAGAAAGAAAATGAGGAAGATGAGAGAAGATGCAAAGATCTCTCATGGTCATGGATGGAAATAATTCAATATTGTGAGAAATGGCTATTTTACCAAAAGCAATCTAGAGATTCAATGCAATTCCAGTTGAAATTCCAGTGGCATTCCTCACAGAAATGGGTGAGGGGATCTTAAGACTCATATAGAAGCACAAAAAACACAGGACAACAAAAGCAATCCCAAGTAAAAAGCACAGTGCTTGGGTGGCACCATACAAGATTCCAAGTCATAGTGCAGAGCTATAGTAAAAAAAAAGTCTGCATGCTACTGTCACAACAGCAAGCTCCTAGATCTCTGGAATAGAAGAGAGAATCGGGTTATAAGGCCATGCAACTAAAGACACATGCTTTTAAACAGACACCAAAACTACACATTGATGTAAAATTGGTACAAAGGTTAAGAGGGTAATCTACTGCTTTTGGATTGGATTTGAGGCCTGTCCCATAGGTGGGAATTCATGCCTGAAACTGTAAACCTGGCCAAAAGCCCATGGCTTGGGATTCACAGGTCCTATGGGGAGTCTAGTAATGTTACTTTGCTCAATGGACATGTTCTCAACCTGCTTTCTAAATATTCATGAATACTCACATTGAAGAGTACTTTTCAAATTAGTGGGGATTTCCGTGGAGTGTGTTTTTTCCTTCAGAGGTACTAGGTAGTGGGTCTTCTACAAGACAGGCATTAAATCCAGTTTTTCCAGAAAGCCCACAAACTATATTTGTTGTTTCATTTTTTATGGGGCTGTCCAACCCAGTGTATACTTTTCCTCCATCAACATAGTCACTCTTGTCCCCAGGAGGAAATCTCAGAAGTACAGATTCTATTTCAAGTATCTTCATTGCTGGGTCTGGAGATGAGAAGATGGATGTTTAGTTTGATTGGTTCATTGCCAGACATTCTGTTGTTGCTTTCACTTGGGAGCACCTGTCTTCAAAATGACTCATTCCTTAAGAGTCACGCTGTATAGGCATAGCAAAAATATAAAGAAATTAGTATTTGACAGTTAAATATCTCTACATATGCTTAGCTATTCATACAAGGCTCCCATTGAGAAGCAAGAATAATTTAAATTAGGGACAAATAATTTAAATTTGTCCCTGGAATAGGGACAAAGTGCATACTAACAAAACAACAGAATTTGGATTGAAATAAACACACCTAAGTATATGTTAAGTTTAAAAAACAATGAATTAGATGATTTTTAACATGGCAAAGCAATCCTTGTGTTAAAAGATTTTACCCCACTCTATCTGAAATGTTGAAAACTGACCTAAGACACTTGAGACAATTTGAACTGTGAGGCAGAAGAAGCTCTTTGAACTTGGCAGGACTCCCTAAACTGAGACTACATATTTAAGGCACCAGGAAGGAACTCCTCTTCCTCAAATCTAACCCACTGGCCACGATGTCACAGTGCTCATAACTTAGACCACCCAGTTAGTGTCTCAAAGTTGATCACACCTTCATCTATTCAGGAAATTATACAAATGAGAGTAGAAAGGTATGCAGAAAAAGAAATTGGCCTTGAGTTGAAACATATTTCTGAAAATAAAAATTTCCTTGAAGTTACTACAGATTTTAATAGTTTATGTTTATCAAATGTTTCTGTACTATAGGGTTTTTTTTAACCTAAGAAAAATTTTAAATCAATATTGAAAATTAGAGGTAATATCAAATCTGCTTGTAGGACTGAAAAATGAAACAAAAATATGTCTTTGATATACACTTGCACTTTTAGGATTGATTTTTAAAGCATGCATGTGGGTATGTGTGAATGAGTACAAGTGCCGTGGAGGCCTGAGGTGCTGCCTTCCCTGAACCTGGAGTTCCACGGGTGCTGGAAACAGAACTTGGGTCCTCTGCAAGAACAATGTGTGCTCTTTCCCTGTGAGCCATCACTCCAGCTTTTCACTTGATGTCTTTAATCTAAACACACTCTAAAACTTCCTTCTTCAGTCAGCAGGGCTGGAGGACAAGATGGCGGCCAATAGACAGGCTGTTTGCTCTGTCCTTACCTAAGATGTCATTGGCTCAGACATCTCTAATCATCAGGGAAATGCAAATCAAAACAACACTGAGATACCACCTTACACCTGTCAGAATGGCTAAGATTGAAGACGCTTTATGCTGGAGAGGATGTGGAACTAGGGGAACTCTCCTCCACTGCTGGTGGGAATGCAAGCTTGTACAACCACTTTGGAAATCAATATGGTGCTTTCTTAGAAAATTGGGAATCAATCTCCCCCAAGATCCAGCTATACCACTCTTGGGCATATACCCAAGAAATGCTCAATCATACCACAAGAGCACTTGCTCAGCCATGTGCGGTTTTGATTTCTTTTCTTTTAAAAAGTACTTGAGATCTATCTTCCTGTGAATTCCTCCCTTGACCAAATCTACTGAATTTGATCACATATAGTAGCTAATATTAATTTGGAAACCAAATTGAATTGGGCTTAAAAGAAAGAACATTTGAAGTTGACTTCTGACAATATAAAAGTCACAATAACGCTTTCATTCATTAGGTGTGATAAGTGTGTCTAATCTGCCCCTTTATTTCCTGATGTTGAAGTTAGATGCTTTGAGGCAATTAGCTAGTTGCAGTGGAGATCAGAAACTGGTGTAAGGAAGGTCTGCAATCAAAGCTATCTCTTCTGCTTGCTCTATACCTTCTGAGTGAGGTTTAAGACAGAAAAGAGGGCTGTTTCTTTTCTAGTTGCTGTGACAAAAATGTGACAGAAATTAGTTAAGGGAGGAAGGCTGATGGCTGCAGGGAATTTCAGTCAGTTACAGCGTGGAGGGCAAGCAGGGTAGCTTGGTCTGTGGCAGTGGTCTGTTGTTTCTCACATTGTGTAGACCAGGAAGCAGACCACTCAGAAATGGGACCAGAAGTGGTGATGGCCATTAAGACCCATCACAGGCAGCCTTCTGCTAGCTAGGCCATGTCCTAAAGGTCAAACAATCTCCCAAAGTCGGAACCAATTGTTAAAGTACATGAGCACCAAGCCCCTGTGTGTTAGTGTGAAAACGTTTTTTAGTCCAAGTGTATCAGAGGGCTAGTGAGATGGCTAAGTGGATAAAGGCACTTGCCAGGAAGATTGACAACTGAATTTGATCCCTGAGACTGAAAAGATGGGAGGAGGGAGCTGACTCTCAAAAGATATCCTGTGATCTCCAGACTTCTGCAATGACATACATGTACATTGCCTTCCCCCATCTCCCAAATAAATTGAGACCAGGGTGTACTTGAACTCCCAACGACCCACCATGTCTCCTGAGTGTTGGGATTAGCACGCACAGTCTCTTTATTGCTGTTCTTACTACCTACATAGTCTCTGAATTTCAGTTGTAAAACTAACAAGTTGATGATGCCTGGGCCCCAGGAACTTAGCAAGCATCCTGAGACTGGCTACTTATTTCCATTTAAAATACCTTGGCTTGCACCCTAGTCATTTGCATCTCCAACATTCATTCTGGGAACTGGAAGGATGCTTCAGCAATTAAGAACACTTGTTGTTCTTGCAGAGGACCTGGGATTGATTCACAGCACCCACATGGTAGCTGACAACCATCTGTAAGTCCAGTTCCAGGAGATGCGATGTCCTCTTCTGACCTCTGTGGGCAGTGGGCACACACATGGTGCACAGACAGAATGCAGGTAAAACATTCATCCACATAAAATAAAAAAGTCTCCAAAACCACAAGCATGTTGGTCACTTCCATGTTGACTGTAATCACTCCAGGAGTCTAATTGTTTATTCTCTCTATTTTGATGAGTTCTCCTGACTTGTGTTAAAAGCATGTTTACTTCTGAGTTTTTATTTCTATGGTCTAACTTATTTTCACTTTTACCATAGATGGTGACTGGCAAGAGTGTCTCTGGAAGTGAGGGTGTGGAGGAGGGACAGGGTACGTTTGAGGCTGGACTCCTCTTTTCTGACACCATCTGCAATACTGCAGACATGGGCACACAGATGCAGCTTTCTCCTCCCAAGCAAATATGTTACTGTTCAAGTCAGTGGGGATTACCTTTAGGGGTGTTTGCTCTTCAGAGGTATTAGGTAGTGGCTCTCCCTGAGGACAAACATTACCTTCTGGACTTCCAAAAAGTTTCCAATCCTGCTCTTTAACCTCTTCTGGCAAGCTGGCTCTGATAGATGTAAATACTGTGATGTAGTTTGATCAAGAAACAGACACTGTTTCTTGTCCACAGAGATATATTCTCTGTCATTTATCATCATTTTTGGGTCTTTAGATATGTTCTGCAATGGAAAGGAAGAGGATTAAATTTTTGGATTTGGTTCTGAAATTAATATTTTAGTTTTTGGGTGCATGTTTTCAAAACCACTTTATTCTTTAGTAGTCACAGGGTATTGACATATAAACAGTAGAAACCAATAATTAACTGTGAAATATTTTCAAATATACTTATCTATTCACAAATTACTAGGATATCAAGAAGTATAAAATGGTAGCCTAGAATAAGAGAAAGTCATAAACTAAAAATCATGGCCTTGCTGTTGTCATTTGGACTAAAATTGATTCACTATGTTTTAACAATTCTAAATCTGTATAAGGTGATTATTAATATTAATAGCCCCCTTCATCAATCTTTCCCTTCTTCCAAGGTTGGGAAGTAAAAATGCACATTATTTTCCATTTATATTTTCCTTTTATAAAATAAACACTAGTGTTTATTTACTAGTGTTATCCATATTACAGTACCTATAAAACTTGTTTACAGAAACTCACTTGTCCATTTATTCACATTCAAAAATCATTAAAATGCAGCTTCTAATTCATGCACACCCTCATGCTAGGACTCCAGGTTACACACATCAGATATCCTAACCTTTATCAACTCATGGCATTTAAGTAACTTTAATATGCATTTGCATGTATCTAATTAAACCCTTCTAATGGGGCAAATGTTAGAATATGTGCATAGATGACATGCAAGTGTATATTATTTTAAAATGTAAAAATAAGAAATTAAAATTTTACTATATGGTACTTGAATCTTCACTTCCAGAATTAATGGTAGAGGGAAACACATACTGTTTAACTAGATGAAGACTTTTAACACACTTAGTGGAATCATATAAAAACCACAGTGCCACCTCTTCATAATATAAATTTTGATGAACAGATTACACATGTCTAAATTTCCACAAATTCTTGTTATTCTAAATAGAGAAGCAAAGATAGAATTAGAGGAGATGCTCTTATTTATGATCCTAAAATAGGAGTATCCAAGGGAAGATCAACTTTTCCTGCATTGAAGCTGAAGATAAAGGCACCTGGGAGATTCCCTGATCACTGAAATAACAAACTTGACCCTTTAAAACATATTTAGGCATGTTATCACCATCATGTTTTAAAATCACTCTAATGTGTGTTTATTTCTGCAAATATCCTTGGTTAAACACCAGATATCTGCACTTATGGGAGAATACTGCATTTAGTATTCCACTCACTATGTATTTCCAGGTCATTTTCTTATTCAGTCACCACAACCTGCAAGGACTTACTGCTCACTCATAATATATTTGAGGCCAGTAAACAAACAATGTCCCAAATAATCTGTGCAGAAGGGCAGGAGATGCACTTCAGTCCAGGACCATGGGGCCAAACAATCCAGCTCTTCCAACAACAGTTGTCTAATTAGTTAGTTCTAAAGGGGTTATAATAACATAGATACTTTACAAACTGGCTGTGGTGACTCTATGTCACAGCAGGCATTGAGCACATTGTATTGTGTCTACCTCAAGGTACATTCAACACTATTACTTCCTTGTCTTGGGATTCACCAACTACTTCCTGTATTTTTAAACTGTATTCTTACCTGGATAAAAACTTCTGTTTGGTAATGTTGTTCACTTCTAAAGGTGAATGAAAACTGTGTAACAGTTATAGAAAATTGTAACTATGAAAACGACAACAATGTTTGGTTACTTCTGCTGTCAGCTTGGCCCTTTTTCAGGAGCTGCTTCTCTATGAAATGTGAAAGCCCTCTTAGCATTCATATGGAAAATCACTTACTAAATATTCTGGATCCTTATTATGACTTCCTGATGTACCTTACATTTGAAATTTTCAAAACATTTGCCCTTCAAGAGTTGACTATGATTGGTGACTGCTTTCCTTACAACTTTTTCTCATGTTGAAGACATGGGGAGGGTTTAGCCCCTGATTACAACAACAACACCCCAACACGTACACACAGGGAGAGGGAGAGAGGTAGTTCTTCTAGGTGCCTTGTTCTGATGACTATAGTAACTGATGGTTTTCTATTTACATGCTCATGTAGTTAGTATTCCTATTTCATTTGTCCTCCTTGTCCTTAAAGCAACACAGCCTTGTCTCTGTCATGACAGTGTGCTGGCATTTCATTGAGACCGATCTTCTCTCCTAAGAGGTTGGTTTGGTAGACCATGAAATTGATTTCTGCCTCCAAGCATCCCTCTCTAGCACTCCCAGGAGCCACCACAGTTTTTTGTATTTTCAAACCACCTTTTAATTAATCCATTCATGAATAAATGCTAAAACCATCACCTGGCCGTTTTTGTGTTCAACAAGCATTTTTGTGTAACACTGAGTCCTTGTAACTCAAAACCTGTCCCAGAACTTACAGGAGGACAATAATAACTTTCAGTACCAGGCCTTGGTGAGTACAGCTAAGAGATCCAGGTTCCAGGAGCTGTTGTTAGTAAACTCCAAGACGACAGTCTCATTTTATCTTCCACTTTCGGATTCACTGAGGATCTGGTACACCGGGCTTTGAACTTGCTCTTCAGAATCATGTCCAAAGAGTCACTGTTGAATGAAAGTCCAAGAGAGCCTTGAAGCTAGCCTTCCCTTTGCTCCCAGTCTTGTCAGCAGCTAACTCACCCCAAAACCATGAGCTCAGTGATGTCTAATGTTTTGTGTGTGTGTGTGTGTGTGTGTGTGTGTGTGTGTGTGTGTGTGTGTGTGTGTGTCTGTACATGTGTGTCTGTGTATGTGTGTTTGCCTGTATGTGCTGGTTGTGTGAGATTTCCAGCTTGTTCTTGTATGTGGCTCCCAGGCTAGCTCCCTGGGGAACTTCTGGGGATTTCCTGTTCTCATCTCCATTCTCTCAGTAGGCTCCTTCAGATGCAGACACACCCTAGCATGAATATCAGGTCTTATGTTGCTTCCTGATACTCAAGCTTGCTTCCTTACAAACAAGTGGCAAGTTTTCTAATGACTGAACCAAATCATAACCCTATATGTTTGACATGATTTCACACTGTTTCAGGTGTTAGAAGTTTCCCCATATGCTTCAAAATTGTAGCCTCTACCAATTTTCATGAAGCTTGTAATTAAAAAAGAAATACATGTAGAGACAATTGGCTAAACAGGCCTGCCTCTCAACATGATGACCTAAGTTCAAAATCCAGAGCACAAATGGTAGGAGAGAAGCAACTCCCTGAATTGGTTCGCTCATGTACACACACACACACACAGACACACACACAGACACACACACACACAGACACACAGACACACACACACACACACAGACACACACACACACAGACACACACACACACTCACACACCACCACACACTGGTGTTCATAAAAGGAGTTCATCATTCCTGACACTGAAGAAAAGGTAATCCTCAACAGACTGCCAACATCCTTGTACATAAACAATAAACCTCGACACAAGCTCCTTAGTCCTCTTAACCACTGCCCAAACAGAACTAAATTACCAATTCCTACCCTCTTGGGGATTCCATCTCAATAAGAATCTTGTGTGAGTTATGTTGTGTGGTGTGACTTTGTGGTATTTCTTGTTTCCTGATTGCCAGGATACCTTTCAGAGTAGAGCTGTAACACTTGCATTTGGAAACCTCCCCCTACCAGAGCAGAGCTGTTACGTTTCCACTGGGGAAACCTTTCCTGCTGGGGCAGAGCTGTAACACTTCTGTTGGGGAAGCCATTCCCCCTAAAGCTGTAATACTTACACTAAGTCCCAAGTAGAGGCCTGAGGAAGAGGGAATGTTTGGAATCTGTGGAGTCCTGGAAGAACAGGGCATCTATCCTCAAGCTGGGGCACATAAGTCATATCCCTGTCTCTCACCACAATGTCTAGATATGTGCCTCCATACCCACTGCAGTCCCATGGGCCCTGGAAGCCATGCTGGTTTGGAGTACAACCTCAGCTCATATCTGATGTGGTGCAGGAAAGTCCTGGAGTCCACAGTGCTTAGCAGCACCAAGCCTTGACCATCTGTGTCTAGTACCAAGAGGAATTGAATGGCTGGGACCTTGGTGAATGCCCAGGGGAGTTAATCTACCTGTCAATAGCATCAGATATCCATGGAACATAAAGGAATCCACTGATGCTGAATTTCAGCAGCACCTTATTCTGACAGGGATCCCTCATCTATCATCCTGTGCCTCTTGATGCCTGTTTCCACTCTGAATGAAATTAAGGAGCTCCCCCAGCACAGTAACTACAGACTTGATAATTCCTGGATCTCTGCGAAACTAACCTCAGAAATCCTTCTCTGTGTCTGCTATTTAAGAACCTAGAGAAGATCTCATCCTCGACATAAGTCACTAGGCATCCCTGGATGGCTCAGTTGTCTTGTGTATCTGTTTCTTATTCTGCACTGCTCTGCTCCCAAGGGAGCTTCCCTGCAATTGAAAGATCTCCACCCAAAACACCTGTATTAAAGAGATTTATTTGGGAAGGGGGAATCTAGGAGAAGAGCTGCCTCGGCAAGGTTGGAGAAGGACTGGTAACTGAATAGACATAGGGGCTTAGGGATAGAGTTTTTTTTTTTTTTCAAGAAGATTTTCTGCCCAGGGATTGGTTGGTTCCTGCTCAGGGATTGGTTGGTTTAATTGGTCAAGGGCAGAGTTGGCTCTGGTTTCAGGGCTAGAGTGTGTTTCTTTCACTGACCCTTTTTAGACTTTTGGCTCTAATTTCAGGGCCAGGGTGTATTTCTTTGACTGGCTCTGGTTCCAGGGACAAAGTGTATTTCTTTGGCTGTGGTTTCAGGGTCAGGGTATGTTTCCTTGGTTCTGGTTTCAGGACTAAAGTGATTCTTTCACTGGCTCTGGTTTCAGGGCTAGGGTGTGTTTCTTTGCCTGGCCCTTTTACCCTACAGGTGAGCTTCTCCAGAGGTCTCTACACAACCAGTCTTAGTCGGGGCACTCCTCTCTGCTGATCGGAAAGAAAAACAAGCTCATAATGTTTGTGGGAAACTCTGACAGTTCCAGGTTATCCCTATGAGGAGAAGCAAAGGGTCTCAGAGCAGGCCTCCACACAGACATGAGTGACCCTGGGAACTTTCCAACAACAATCTAATAGCAATTGCTTGGGGAAAGAGTGCTATCATTCCATGTCATTTGATTTCTCTGGTTTCAAGGATTGTGAACTGAACCTGATCTCTAAGCTTCCTTTATTCATACAGGCAGCTTCTCTCTCCCTGGAGTGACGTGTGCCTGAGATTGTCACAGCATTAGTAAGGTTGATAACTACTGCCAAAGATGGTCTTGGTGACATGCAGATTCCTGGGCTTTGGCCTAGACACTTTGGCCAGGCCAATAGTATAATAAGCCTTCTCTGCACACTGTTCAATTTATCAGTAAGACTCCAGTGAGCCAGGACCTCATGAATCCCCACTAGGAAGTATCCAAGATGCTTATGACTGCATGTAAGCTAGGAGAGCATCCCTGATTTATACCTAAGGCTTTTATGTCCAAAGGCCCAGCAATTGTCTCCAGAGCCTTGGCTCTGCTGGGTGACTAGGAAGGGTTATGCCTGCTGCAGGAAATCCAGGCTGGTCTATCAAATAAGAGGCTTCAGCTCCCCAACTGCTACGTGTTCTGGGAGACAGAACCTGAGAGCACACAGGGCCAAGTCAGGCCATGTTTTCACGTATTGCTCTGTCAGCTCTCTCTCCACTGTGAAGACAGGCCGTTCTTCACTTTTATTTATATTATTGTCTCTGGGAGGGTCTCTTTTAGCCCAAGCTTGCCTCAGACTCCTGATCAATCTGTGACTACTTCTCTGGTGCTGGGATCAGTGGCATGTCACCACACCACCATGCTTGGTAACTCATCTTTATTGGGTGTTCCCTTCAGTGTTACCCCTTCATGCCTGCTGACACTTATAACCTCCCATAATTGTCAGCTGAATGAAACTATAAAGGGAAGAAACAGACAGATTGTTGACAGCTAACAATAATACAAATAGAATGCAGTAAGTGATAAATGGTAGTGGAATGTGACAGAGACAGCAGGGAAGGAAGGGAAAAAGACATTGTCCTCCTCTACTGTCACAACATTGTCGATGTTTCCTCACTGAGGGTCTCTCTCCATTTAGAAAACATCAGAGATGTGTGTGTGTGTGTGTGTGTGTGTGTGTGTGCTCATTGTCACACACAGATCCAAGTCTTCATCCTTGCTCTATGTGAAACAAACCTTCCCGAACATCCAAAGCCTTTGTGGTCCCCCCCAGCATCATTCTGGCAGCCTCATGTTCTTTCATCCAACATTTGTTTAAAAATCTCGACAGAAACACGGTTTTTCTTCATCATTTCCCCACAAATGTCTGTGTCACTTGACAAGACTAGGTTGAGAGTTGCCAGGTATGGAATTCTGTTCTCACGACTTTATTACATTTACTCATCTGTATACTTATATATGTGTTTGCACACATGCGCAGAGCATGGTTGTAGGTCAGTGGACAAGCTACAGCCATTAGTTCTCTGCTCTCACCATGTTCATCCCAGGGTCCTACTCAGGAGTGCTGATTCTGTGAATTCCTTGGCTCTGGGTGGTGTATAGACTGCTCACAGCTAAGAGGAATGTGGATGACAACAGAAGGCAGTGATGGCGACCTGGACCAAATTTGAATCATTCAGAACATGTCATCCTCATTAGAGGAGTCTGTCAGCATCAGTGAGGCATAGGGAAGCCATAGAGACCATCCTGACATTTAGTATAACATATGCGCTCTTGGAGAGAATAAGAAAGATACAACAAATAATTGTTAGCCAGGTATCTATAGAAGATGTGTTGGGGCATTTGGGGAGTAACAAAGGTCTTAGCAAATCTACAAATCTACATTCTCTTAATCTGTTTTTCTCATTCTAATCTGATATTGGCCTTCTTTATTTCTATGGTTCCTTGTCACCAAACTAAAATAAGAAAAAGTCCAAAATCAATCAAATGGAACATGAAGTAATATATTGATATGAGTGCATCAGATGGAGATATTCTAGCATAAATGAGAAATGGGAAGACAGTTGTCTTAGTTTCAGTGGGTCAAGACCTGGCACCCTCAACTACATGCAACTCAGAGAACAATTTCTGGCAGTTTTTTTTTTATTCTTTCTATCAATAAGGTGGGTCCAAGGGACATAAAAGCATGTCTCCATTACCTTTACCTGCTTAGTCGTTTTCCAGCCCATCATCAAAGCCTCAGATTTTAATAAGCTATATATCTATGTTTATGGTCTCTGTGTATATCTATCCTTCATTGGAAATATTCATCCTCAAAATAAATGTTTGCCACAGTTAATGAAGGCAAGGAACAGAGTTGGGAGAATTTTAGAAGCTTCTATGATAGCTACAGTTTGCTGTATTTCACTTCATAGGATGTAACAGTGTTAATTTTCTATCCTCGTCATCCATAATGTACTAATTTTCAACCTAACACATTGCACGTGCTAGGAAAGTATTCTCTCTCTGAGTTATATTCCTAGCTTGTAACTCCATTCATCTGCAATAGCTACTACAGTGCAGACATCCAGAGGAGCTTTAACTGTCAATTGTGCCCTCATAAGAATGGCCATGTGAATAGCTGACAGAATGCTTTGAAGACTAGGCATGCTTATCTGAGATAGAAGAAGCGCCCCAGTCCACATTACACACTCTACACAGTTTAGTCTGAGAAAGGTTGATAGTAAACTGTTATCAATCTGCACAAACGCAAGGAGAGGAAACTGTGCTAATCTATCTGGTAGCATTTATCAAAAGAACCGAAGCTATGCTGAGTATTCACATGGAAGTAAGACATGACTGAACATAGGCTCCTTCTCAATAATGGAAAGATGGACAGGGAGACACAAGTTGGTGATTGGCAGTGTAGGATGAATGAAGTCTCAGCTGGTTCCAGTGTGTCTACAGGTATTATGTCAGAGTCAGTGCAGAATGAGAAGTGACAAATGAAAGGGAGAAACTAAAATGAACCACCTACTTCTCTGTCTTTAGAGATCTTAAAACCTTAGGTTTGAGAGAAAGAGACTGGAACTTGCAAGGATAATTCTTTCATACATTAACTCTCTGTGAGTCTCAGGTCAGATCCATTCCATGATCTATTCCAGGAGAACTTCAGAAGAATAAAGCCCTCATCTGAAAGAAACCTTTCCTCAATACACTGTGACTTCTGCTGTGGTGAAAGAGTAGCATCAACCATCCCTCTCCCTTTCAAGCCTTGCAGAGATACACTCTCCGCGAGAGGCTTGTGGCTTTTGCTGCAGATACCATCCACCCAGACAAATGTGAAGTTTCCACTTAACACTGCTTAGCTGGTGCATCACAGGTATATCTTATCCCATCTCCATCCCCAGGCGGGTCTTAAAAGTCTGCATTTCATCTGATGGGCCTACTCTGCATTGTCATCTAAATGAGAGGTGACATAACTGCTCTAACTCTGACTTAAGAGATGCTGAGCGATGATCCTGAACCCGGGAGCACTCTGCTTGAATGCCTGGCATCCCAAGTAATCTCCCATGCCTACCTCATGGTCCTGTCCCTACAATTCTCCAGAAATATCTCTCTTCGATTAGGTGTAATCCAGTCCAACTAATACACTAGAGAGGCTGGAAGGACAAAAGTCAAGTGCAGGGGCTGGAGAGATCACTCATCCTTTAAGAGGATGTATAGCTCTCCCAGAGGACCCAAAAATCAGCTAACAATCTTCTGTGATTTGGTTTCAGGTGGAATCCACTGCCCTTTCTGGCTTCAGTACAAACTTCTTGCTGGTGGTGCACAGAAAACTGGCAAAATACCCATATTCATAAATACAAGTAAATGAATCTCAAAAAAAAATTCCATGCAAAATGAATGGTCAAGGCAACAGCACATTAAAAAGACCACATCTCAATACGTCTTAGAGGGTTACTACCCCTGCATTGCCACTGTCACTGGTGCTGTATTTCAGAATAAGAAAGGCAGACGCTATAGGTTTCCTCATTTCTTCTATACTCCTGTAACAAATGTTCTCACTTCCTGAGATGCATTAGAAAACATAGGTATATTTCTGAAAAATTTGATATGAACGATCATGTCATGAACATGTGTGTATCTATTTTCCATTTTCTGGAGTAGATAGACATGTGAAGGCAGGTGTTTAATATGGATCTTTTTCCATCACTAAGTGGATACTCGTAGAGTAGGCCATGTAAATCACACCCAAGACATCATTCTGGTTTGAATCCTGTCTGGCTGGGAACTCACAATGTAGCCAAAGCCTCCTAGAACTTGCAGAGATCCATCTCTGTCTGTTGAGTTCTATGGTTACAGAAGTGAGACATCACACCCAATTACAAAATGTATTTTAAGAATTAATAGTTGTACATTGCCTTTTTATTCATGAAATTACAGAAATTTGACTGAACAGGGGTTTTAAAAAGGCATTTAGTATATCCAGTGTATAGCCTTAGCAAAATATAAAATCAAAGAAAGAACAAAAGAACCAAAAATAACAAAACATCAAAACAAAACAAAGAACATCAAAACCTCAATTCAAGCAAACCCAAAAACAAACCAAAACTATTTACACTAAGAAGCATTCTCATTATGCAGATTTAGTACAGGGTCCTACATCCTGTGGCTAGCCTTGGATACAAGTTGGAAGACAACCATGAATTGAAATGACCTCTTCAAGACAAGTGCAGTCATGCCACTTTGGGGCTTTGTAGGTTAAGTCCTTGCCAAGGTTGATCTTATGCTATGTTGGCCACTATATGAATCTGTCAGCCAAAATGTGTCTGTGTGCCGATTCAAGAGCAAAAAAGGACATGGGGAGCATCTGCTGCCCAAAGACAAAAAAGCTCATGATGGAATCCTTCCTAAATCATTTTCCAGACCAATTCACTTCACCACCACATGTGCATGAAACTGAGTAGGTCCAGCACAGGACTGGAGTAAGAATATGATGCTTCCTAAGTGTGGTCTGTCTGAATAGCAGCATGATATCAACACAGTCTTCATTGACATATCTTGCTGCACATATGAAGGGCTGAACACTCAGTCAGCTACCAAAAGTTTGTAGCAATAAACTTTCAGAATAATGATGATCAGAAACATATTCTCTCTCCATGTTGTTGTGACCCTCACTGGAAACACTTGCTGGTAGATGTCAGTTTTTCTGCATAATCCTTAGTGGATTTTTTTTATCTCAAGCATCTTTTTGATGGTTTCTCTGTAACTAGTGAGTCAGCAGACACATGGATCAGATTATGGATGGACCACAGCAGGGCAGATGATATTTGCCTCACTGGTGATTTTACAACTAGTAGTATATGTCTTGTTTTGAGGAGGCCTTGATCATAGAGGGGAGAATGTCAGGGTTTCTAGTTGACTATGGATTCCTTCATCCTTCTCGGTTCTCATAAAGAGTGCTGTGAGAGAAGAAAAGGCAATCAGATCCCAAAAAAAGCCTTGCTGGGTCTCTGGATAGACAAATTCAGGGCCTATCCACACATAGGAAACCAGAATCAAGGAAGAACTCCACCCCACAAATGCCATGTTGCTGGGGGTGGGATGTCATGGTGGCTCACTTACTTATGACATTTAGTGCTCCTGCTACAGCAGCTCTGTGGTCAGGAGGCTCTCATCCTGAGCTGTGGATTGTTCCAGCTCATGTTGGAGATTTTCTGACCTAGAGAAGAAAGATAGTAAGGGCAGAGTCCTGGTGGGGATCCACCATGTCACCAGTCATTCAGTGATATCACAAGAACTCAATTGTGCTGGACAGTCAACACTGATCTTTGGCAGCAGTCACTGTATATACCCCTAAGGAATAAGTGTCACACAATAGCTGGGCCTTGAATTATTTTCTGCCCTTAACAAGTATCAGATGCTGATATGAGTACGATATGTACCATGGTATAAGAAAGAACAGGGCTTTTTCCTACACTCTAGGGACATCATTTAAACAAAAGGAGTAGCATATTAAAATCATACATAACAGCACAACAGAGATACACAGACTGTGCATGATTAGTTTATAATCAACTACCTCATTTTTTCCTTGTCCAATTTCTGTTTATTTCTTTCTAGGCAGGGTTACAATATGCATCTCTGGCTGACTTGATCCATATTCTAGTATGGCTACAAGAAGCCAGAGATTTCCTGCCTGTGCTCCCAAAGAACTTGGATGAAAGACATGCACCATCACACACACCTGTCCTTATTGCTGATTTTAATTGATATTATTTTATTTTTCTTTCCATGTTGTACAATGCTGTCACAGGTTTGATAGAGAAAACTTTAAAATTTCAAGCTGTGTTTCTTTTTTCTTTTTTAGAGGGGTTACAGGAGCAAGGGTGGAAAAGATAATGATGGGGAAATCTACAGAAACAACTGAACCAAGCCCAAAGGAAATCAGGAAATTTAGACTGACAGTTGTGGAATCTGCATGGGACTGGCCTAGACTCTCTGCATATGGGGGACACTTGTGTAGCTGGGTCAGTTTGAGGGGCCCCTGGCAGTGTGATCAGGATCTATCCATGTTGCATGAACTGTCTTTCTGGATTCCATTACCTATGGTCAGACACCTTGCTCTTGCTTGATAAAGTGGGGAGGGGCGTAGTCCTGCCTCAAAAGAATGTACCAGGCTTAGCTGTCCTACCATGGGAGAACTTACCCTGTTGGATAAAGGGATGAAGCATTAGGAAAGAAGGTGAGTGGGGAGCAGGAGGAGGGAAGAAAGGGGGATCTGTGGTTGGTATGTAAAATGAATAAAAATAATTTTAAAAAGACCACCTCATTTTTATACATAGACTTAATACAGCTTTGCAAACTAGACAGCTTAATAAGGTCATGTGAAAAGATCAGGCCTCCTGCCCAGAAGGCACCTTGCACCCAGGTAATACACAAGATGGAGCCTGTCATGCTAGAGCAGTATTTCTTGAGCCATGTGTCTGAGAATATTGTCACTGCATAGTCTCTGGCAATAAACAAAAAGAGCTGTGTTATCCTTAGGCCTACAGCTGGGTATCTACATACTCTAGAGGAGTCTGTTATACAACACTCAGTGAGGGTTCTAAACAATTCTCAGCAGAGACATCTGCCTTGGTTCATCCTGTCAATGACTAAACTTATTATATACCCAGTACACTTTACATGGGAAATGCTCAAACAATAAAGACAGTCATTGTTACATCAAATAGTTACAAGGGTGTGAATCTCATCTTACAGGTGCTAACCCTGTATAAAAATGTAGTTTCAGTCAGATATGGTAAGGCACACCTTTAAATCCCATCACTTGGGAGGCATAAGCAGGCAGATCTCTTTGAGTTCAAGGAAAGCCTGCTGAGAACATACCAGAGAGATCAGAAGGGAGGGATGGGACACAAGTCTACAGACCCAGGGAGTATCAAACATATTGTTTGCTGGACAGAAGTTCCTGTTGATAGGACCAGCATAATACTCTGAGTTCTGTGTTGGTCTACCCATGCTTGGAGAAGGGAGTCTTGCTGATAAGCAAAAGCCCACAAAGGACAGAGAGCCCTGGTACAGGGGACCCAATTGACTCCATACCCCAACTTTAGCCTGGGTCCATACCTCATCTGGGAAACAGTCAAATGATGCTGCAGCTTTAATGCCAGGTGTTTTTGTTGTGTGACCAGCTCCCTCTGCTTCAGCAAGCTCTGGAGTCTCTCTTCCATTCTTTGCTGCTCCTGTTCATTACAAGATTGTGTCCTTAGTGGAGGGTTGAGTATAGTATAGACAATACATTCTCACACAAGTGCAAGCACACACAGAGACTCCCAAGAGCTTGCTGGTCACTAAGTCTCACCAAATTTCAAGCTCATGGGGACATGAGAAAGCCTGCTTCAAGTTCATAAGACAGAGACTGACAAAGAGAGAAACCCAGGGGTCTCTTCTAGCTGTCATCCACATACAATATGCACTACACTTCCATATGCCTCTATTACACACACACACAGAGAGAGAGAGAGAGAGAGAGAGAGAGAGAGAGAGAGAGAGAGAGAGAGAGAGAGAGGAGTGAGACGAAAACAACAAAGTGATAGAGGAGCAGTTATCTTTAGAATAAGCACACTAGCCTTTAGGAAAATTCCCCAAACTCACCTTTCCATCCCTGAGAACTAAAATGGCATAAGGGAGCACACTGCTTGGTTAGTCTGTGTGGAGATGGATAGAGAATTTTTTACTCTTGAACTCAAGTCTGTGTACAGCAATCCTCCCATCATAATGACATGTAGCTGTGTGATGAGTGATTGACCTGTTTTCCCCCGCCCCTGACTACCAGTTCAAGAAGAGTATCAGGGATTGCATGTCAATGACCAAGATTCTCAGAGGAGACTCACTTCCCAGAAATACTAATTCACAGACACAGAATGAACAATTTTATGTCATGAAGTGGGTGGATGGATGAGGAAAGTAATGAGATAGAGTACAGGTGTCTGGATGGGTAGACTTGGTAAGATTAGGTAAGTAAATGATGCTGGACCTAACTGTGACCCAGCTGTGACCCAGCTGCCTGTCCCTACCTCCTGTTGCTGGTTCTGGAGGTCACTGCTCTCTTCTTCATCCTTACTGAGCACTTGCAAGTCACCCAAGTGTTGTTTCAGCAGGACCCAATCCTCCAGTAGGTTCTCCTTCTCTTGCCTCAGCATGTCCAACTTCTTTTTGAGCTGACTCTGCTCCATCAGGAGCCAGCTCTGCAGATCACTGGAAACACACTCCAAATAGTAAGACCATGTCAGCCACCTCTGATCACCTATGACACCATGCCTCAGCAACCCGACCCTATCCCAGGTTCACAGCAAGATGTAAACAAAAACCTTCAACAATAATGAGAGTGGCAGAAAGACCAAAAGCAGAGAACAGTTATTTCCTGCAAGAATCAAACTATTTCTGAAAACCACCCCCCAAATAAACCCCCATGCACCTCCAAAAACAAGAGGAGTAACCCACCTGTCCTAATCACACCAATGTCATGAGGAAACACCAGCAGGTAATGTGCAAGTACACTTGGGGAAATAGGAGACCCAGAGGGTGCATAGATCCCATAGCAGTCAGCTCCTGCCTACAACCCTCTTGTGATGCCAATTGTTCTTCTGAACCAGTGGTTCTCAGTGTGTGGGTTGTGAACCCTTTGGGATCTAAGGAGCCTTTCACAAGGGAAACAGATTAGATGTCCTATGAAGACATTTAGATTAAAATTCATAACAGTAGCAAAATTACAGTTATGAAGTTGTTACAAAATAATTTTATGGTTTGAGGTCATCAAAACAATGAAGCAATGTATTAAAGTGTCACAGCATTAGGAAGGCTGATAACCACTGATCTAGAGGCTACTGAGTATGACATTATAGTGCTTGGAAGAGCTAATAGTCTCTTTAAACCTTAGCAAAACTGAGTAAAGAGGCATAAGTCCAAAGGCTGCTTGTTAATGCTGATGGCTAAGAAGCAGAAAAACTAGAAGCAGATCTACAGACCCTGCAGTCCAGAGACAAAGAAACTCAGAGTTGCCCATTGTACAACAGTTGGGGTCCCTGCCAAGACAAGCACTTACCAAAGGAAAACTTTCTCTTTGGTCAGCTCACTGAGCTTCTGTGAGGCCTCCCAATTCTCATTCTCGAAATTCCGCAGGTCTGACATGACCTGCTGATGTTCCATCTTGAGCTTTTCATAGAAAGGATTTGGCCTGTGGTAGGGCCTGGACCCAGAAGCAAAGAATTCAATGAACACATGTCACATAGCACATGAGTGTAGGGTGTGTTCTGTACTATTTCAACCCATGAGATGCCCCTTCCTGGCTCCTATGAACTGGGACCTATGGCTGCTTGCTATACTTTCACTTCTGGCCCCAGGCCAGCAGAGGCAGGGTGTTAAGAAGGATGCAGCTGGGAATGAATGAGCTCCCTCAGGAGTCCTGCACAGCTTGCTATGCAGTTCCCATGAGTCTATCACAGGTCTGGGCCCACCAGAAACTGACATTTCTTCTGTTTTCAAATAAGAGATGCTCATTCCAGGGTGCCTATATTGACATGGGGGCTAAAATCATATCATGAGCATTTCTAAGGATAGGATTCAATATCATGATAGCTTCATAAATTCCCCCAGGGCATTTCTAGTTGGCACCAAGGTGAACAGACTGGCAAAGGGCTATGCTACTCAAAATGGGGCTCCGAGTCCACAACAGAGAGCACACCTAGATACTGAGATAAGCAACTCTTCACGGTCAACCACAGATCCCTGATTGCATGGTGAAGAGGGACACATATGCACAAACACACAAACACATAGACAAGATAGAGGGATGAGAGAGAGAGAGAGAGAGAGAGAGAGAGAGAGAGAGAGAGAGAGAGAGAGAGAGAAAGACAGAGAGAGAATCAGGGAGGGGAGGGAGAGAGAGAGAGGGAGAGAGGGGGAGAGAGAGATACAGAGATTGAGAGAGGGAAAGGGGATAGAATGCTCTCAATGAGACGCAAATTAATACATGCAGTTGTATCATCTCATAGACGACCAAGAGCAGCAGACATCAGTACCAGGCCTTGCTACTACTTATTAGGATGTGGAACCAGGCCTCTTCAGCTGCTACTAGGAGCATCCAACACACAATGTCTTACCAGGCAAGTAAAAAAAAAAATAACATTCTCACACTAGCCACCACTTGACAGGATTTCTCCAATTTCATGCTCGGAATTCACACACTTCTGCTTCAATTCCTGAGTTATGTGATTCAGGCCACAGGCTCTGGTTTTCATTTGGAGGAAATAGAACAGTCTATGTCCCCATCTCACTCCTGCCCATGTGTCAGGTTTTGCTTCAGGGAAGCATTTAGAGAAATTGTGTTGGACAAAGGGACACCCTGAAGATGCACCCAGCCTCCCAGAAGCCCATTTCTTAGACAAAATAAACTAAGGGTGAAATTGTGGAACCAAGACAGTGATCATGGAGTTTGAAACAGTAAATACCTGTTGTCCAAGGATCCTTCTGTTACTAAGATGAGGCGATCTCTCAGATCATTCCGTTGGGCGGTCATCACCTGGAGCTGAGTGGTCAAGCTCTCCACCTTCTGCTTCACTTGCTTCTTTGTAAGGCGGGTTGGAGTGGGTGGTGGCTCCTTGGAGGCCCCTGTGGATAGATGAACACAAGTGAACATGCATTGTGACAAGATATAGAGAATGGACACATCACCCTGAGACTTAAGAAGGTGTTTGAGAAAAGATGTAAGCAAGCAATTCAGTGACACCCCAAAGAATTCTACCCTGGATTGAGATGCCCCCGCTGGGCATTTCGGGTCTCCCATCTCTCTGACAGGAGATAGGTGTCTCAGCCAGCTGATTTCCTCTCCTCCTTTAGCACATGCTTCAGAGAGCCTCCTCAGGCTTATTAACAACTCTGGACTCTGCATTCAATTCCAGGGTTCACTAGTCTGTTGCTATCAAAGCCAAGATAAAAATGACACATTCCACAAGCACTCAGGTCATTAAAGATGCATGAATATCCTGACAGGTCACTCTAAGCACATGGCAAAAATGGAGAAGCCACACAAGGGCAGAACATGGTCACCATCCTCACCAAGACTCCTCAGTGACAATGGAGGATGCACAGAGCTGGTGGGCCGTAAATAAATGAAGCCACTGAGAATGAAGTACATTGATGATCTGCCTTTTGCTGGGCACAGTTCACTTAAACCTCGTACCCTAATGCTGGTCTTCTTGTTCCCTCCCAAACCCTACCCTCCTGTAGGATTGAAAAACAAGAGCTCCCAGCACAACAGCTTTGGCCTTACTCACTCCTGACTTCTGGCACAGACAAATTACTCTTCTGGAATCCTTGAATTTCAGGAGCCATGACAAGCAGGGAAGTCCAATTGGTTCCCAGAGACTCCTACCTCCTGTGTCCCATTACTGGAAGAATCAGCTCAAGCCCATGTCCTGCAGGAACATCCCAATTTCCTGCTCACAACTTACTGTACCATCTTCTGGACCATTTCCTTCTTCTTTTAAATGGAGGCTGAAGGCCAGCTTGTGTCTGCCTCTCTCTGGTCTCTTTTCCTTCTCCTTTCTCTCTACCCAATAGACTTCTGAGTCTTCCCAGCATGTTCATGGCTGAACTGTAAGGGCACTGAACCAACTGTCCAAGGGCAGTTGGTGTTGCTACAACACAGGTGACATCAGATAACATTCTAAAGTCTCCAGGATACAATAGAATGTCCAGGGATGAGACCCCCCTGATGTCATGGGAAACTGACATTGCCTCCTTGCTAATCAGCTCTCCTCATACTCACCAGAAGTCAGGTTTCCCATTCCAGGAATCTCTCCTGGGACTCAAGGGAAATCCTTCAGTACCCTTTCATTCTCTGATTGTTGGAAATATCTCAGTACTTCCATGTGGGAAAATGAGTGTTCATTTCCTACTGGAAGTATATGTCCAGAAGGTAACAGTATTATAGACATTTCTGTGAGGTATGATTCTCCACAAGTACCTCCATCTCCTTATTACCAAGAAATGATATTATCATTAATGATAATGGAAAGGATACCTTTTAAACAACTTCCTGGTATGGAGCCTATAGAAATTACTGCCAGTAGATAATATGCAGCTTAGTTGATTTAAATTGATGACCACTGGCAGACTGCATTAGCATGTTACTCAGGATCTACAGATAATCACTACCTAGTACATCAACTTTTAATAGTTTTTGAAGATACTGAATGGGTATGACCTAAAATTATATCTAAAAATCCTGTAGTGTTTGCTCTTAGTGACTTTACAGATTGTTCTTCAAAAAGACAAGGAGCAAATATATACAAATTCCCCACATTCCACAAAATGGATAGTACCTTCCCCTGACTGTACAGCTCAAAGGTAAAAACTTACTATATTCCATTAGACATTGCTCAGTCATAGGTTACTTTTAACTTACTTCATATATATATTTGCACATGAAGGATAGAGTTATACTAAAAATGGAAACTGGCTTACACTGATAGAAAAGAACTGTTACAAAAGTGTTTTAAATTTTAAAAAAGTGTAATGAAGAGATGAAAATCCTTAAGCTCTACCTACTTTGTACTCTAACACATTTTATCTCTAAATTTCTTTGCCCCCTACCTCAAAAAATAATATCTTAGGACGTAATTTCTTTAACTTTGGATTTGTAAATTCCTGGGGCTTGGTTAAAATTTGTAAAATGCATAACAAAAATTAGCTGAAAACTTGTAACAAAAGGTTATCACTTTTAAAATCTATATATAGGCAGCATGTATAAAAGTTATTCCTACTGTCCCCTTTGGTTATTATTTTATCTCCTTTATAGACTAAATTAGGCAATCACTGTTCCTCAAAGTATTTTGGAGAAAGATTGAATTTAGTATCTTGAGATATCCTTAAGGAAATATAAGTCTATTCAGGATAGAAGAACCTGACTCAAAAGATGTATGTCTAACCACTTACGTATTTGTTAACTGTTGAACACCAGGCTTCTGGAAAATTTAAATAAGAAATAAATATGTAATTGATAAATTTAGTATATTTGATAAATAGGGCTCTTAAGTACCTAAGGTCTATTTAGGCTAGCAGAAATGCACTTGAAGACATTATATCTAGCCTCTTTGTCTTTCCCAACTTTGTTAAGCTTTAGCTCTTTGCATAAACTAAGTCATAAAAGAAACTGTGATATTCTATAATGGTACACCATGAAAGAGTTAAAAAATAAAATAAAGTTCAATTCAATGGACTGTATTTATTTAAGTTTTATATTTGAGGCTAAAGGATCTTAAATTAAATCTTCAATCCATATTTCTTAACGTGGAGTGAAAAGAAAAATGAGATGACACAAATTTGTCTTCTGCACTCCCCATGTGATCATACACAGAATAATAATTTATAAAAATAAGAAAGAGAAAAGAAATTTTCAAGAAAGAACAGAAGAACTGTCAAATCAGATTGGAGGTATTGCTCTGTGATAGAGCACATGGAAGGGCCTGTTTCCATCCTCAGCACCAAAAATACAACACCCTAAATACGTGGAAGTAAGTGAATTCAAGCTCCAATTCCTTCTGAATTTAGCGTCAAGGGAAGGGTCCTGGAGCCCAGCAGACCTGCCTGGAATCCCTGCCTAATTGTCTGAGGTTTCTATGACATTGTCCCTCATATGAGCTCAGGTAGCCACTTTGCTGTAGAATCCCCCTAATCAAGGATTACAGAAGCCAGAGGCCTCTTGTCCTTAAACTTTTCACAAGGCCCCATTATAATTTTACAGGACAGGGTGCTTCATAGAGCTGGATCCAGGACAAGAGATAGTGACACTTCTTCCCTTCTTCCCCACATTTCTGCCCACAAACCTAGCCCCCAACACAAGAATCAGAACCAAATGCTTCTAGCATAGACCACTATGATCAGCCTCTCTATTACCTTCTTCACCTGTTTCTTGGTGAGGAGGGTTGGGTGGGATGATGGCTCCATTGCAGTCTCTGAGGGGAGATGAACACAAGTGAACTTGCATAGTGACAAGACATAGAGCATGGACAGACCAGCCTGAGGCTGAAACAGAAAGATCATGTCTGGAACCAAGTGACAACCCAAACATTTTGGGCCAGGCTGAGATGTCCCCTCTGTGGATCTTAGCTTTCTCATCACTCTGTAGAGATGTGACTGTGTAAACAGTCAGGGGAAAGTTTCCTCTGTCTCCCTCACATGCTTCTGAGGAAAACAGAGACTACTTCTTCAGGAATATTCACAGTGGCACAAGATGCAATATGGTCCAGAGCCCTGAAACCTGCCTGTGGTTTCAGAAGCCAGGAGAAAAATGGCACAATGCACAAGCACTCAGGTGTTGTGAGGAGCCCAGATCTCCCACCTGGTCACTCAAGGACCATGCCTCCAGAATACTGGGATTAAAGGCATGGACATACACTACTTGGATTCAATTCAAGTCTTAAAAGCTCCAAGAGTCTATGCTAGGACTAAGATTTTACAGGAAGGAAGTTGGAGGTAGATGAATTCTATGTTGATATCAAAGACAACTCCAGAACACAGAGGCAAAGAGACAAACTAACTCCAACACACAGTGAGAGCTAACATTGGAGTAGAGTACTCTACACAGAGAGAGGGGACATTTCCTATAGTGTGGAGACAGAGGCTGTGCCCAGACTCCAAAGGGGTTGGTGGATGCTAGGATTCAGTCCTGGTGTCTGACATGTATACTCTGGCTTGTGCATGGGCTTCTCCCATTCTAACCCTCCTCACTTTTCTTTCACTTCGTCTTGATGAGCTTTCTATGCTGTATACAGTCTCTGGCTGTTTGCCAGACTGTGGGTTTCACGACCCCTGACGACCTGGAGCCTCCCTTCTCTCACACCTTGTAGGTCATCAGGTTGAAGAGCAGCATCACCTGCCTCTTGTCGATGCTAATGCCATGGTTGACCATCGTGTATGGGATCTCTTTGATGATGGTTGTCTGGGCAGCCTCAATGCCCAGAGTTTTCTCCACCTAGGGAGAGCTAGGAGTGAGTGGAGGTGGTCCCTTCTGGGAGCTATCTCACTCCTACTTCTTCCCTTTTGATAAGCACAAAACACACGCTGCTCTATTTCCCAAATCAGGTTGCTGTGTAATTGTTGGGGAAGTAAATGCCAGGGACAGGAAACTGCTGCATATTGGCTGAGGGTCCAGATGCAATGGTACCTCATAGGTGTTACTGGAAGTGTTCCGGGTGCCTTTCATACCATGGGTGGCCATGACTGTCCACAGGCTGACACCTTCTACTAGACACTTAAACTTTCCCTTTGTCCTCTGCTTGCTGATATGGATGGCAACTCTGGACAATCCCGGGATACCCTGTTCCACCACCTACGTCCAACACAGAATGCTCAAGATGCTGCAACCTCTAGGTCCCTACAGAGAGCCTCAGAAACAGGGCTGAAGAATGGGCTGGTATCCTAGTTCGTGCCCTTCTCAGCATGAACTAACCAGCACACTAACCAGCAGTGTGTGTACTCCAGGAGTGCTTACATACTGCTTAGGGTTAAAGGACAGACGGTTCAGAGGACTGTGCCACAACCTGCAATCAGCTTGGATAGAGAGCATAAAGAAGGCTGACAGAGAGAGTTGTAATCTCAGAAGTCAGTACAAGAGCTAGCTGAGGGCTCAGTGGATAAAGGAGCCTTCCACCAAGCCTGACAACCTGAGTTTGATCCTTGAGACCCACAAGGTAGAGGGAAGGAGCCAAATCCCACAAGCATAACACCCACTCTCCCACACCCCCAAACCAATTAAGAACCAGACTGAGGCCATGGGTATATGGCCATGAAGTACTCAGTGCCATCCTTGATCTCTGTAGTGCCCTGGTCCTCATCCCCACTCTTGGCTATCTCCAAAAGAGGACTCTTGGTCTCACCTTGGGTAGATCCTTTTTCAGAAACTGCAGCACATAATACATGGAGCTCTTGCTGTTTTCCCTGGGTGTGACACACACCACGGCCTCACCATGAACAGCCACATCACCAGGCTTCACTCGGAGCTTGGATGTGCGGATGGAGTACTGCACTGTCTCAGCATTCACCTGCAAAGTGCCAGGGGACATTACCAACAGACATCTGCAGACTTCTGTGTCAATGGCTTTCAGCCTTGATTTCATGATGCCTTTTCCCCCTCCAAAGACAGGGTTCTCTGTGTAGTCCTGCAGGTCCTAGGACTATGTAGAGCTGATGTCCTTTAACTGAGAGATCGGCCTGCCTCTGCCTGGCTCATGAGGGCTCTTGAAGTCTTAATAGTCATGTTTGTGCTGCCTGGTCTACCACAAAATTTATTTTATTTTGATTCATATGTATGTGTGTTTGTACCTTGTGTAGGTACACATGAAGACAAGTGAGGAGCCATCTCCCCTGGAGCTGGAGTTATAGGAGATTGTGATCTACTCGATGTGGGTACTGGAACAGAACTTTTGTCTTCTGGAAGAGCAGTTAAGTGCTCTTAACTACTCAGCAAACTCTCCAACACCACAAAATTTTGTTATACAACACATCTATGTTCATTATCTCTGCTTGATCCATAAGTAGTAGATTTTTTTTCACTCAAAGGATGAACATTTTCCTCACTGAAATTTTATGCCCTACCAATGGCAACAAACAGAGCCATGGAGAAAGTTCTGGACTGTCTGGAGAATGGAGGCCAGGAGGACTGAAGGGTTGTTGTTTGTGTGCTACACTTCCACATGTAACTGGATTCTTCATTTTCCCCCCTTTTTCTGGTCCCTGGATAAAACCCAAGACCTTGTACATGTGAGGCAATTACTCTACTTCCAAGTTACATCAACGCTTATAAATCAGCTCTGTTACTAGAGTCACAAGGCCCACAGCAAGAAAGACTTGACTGTCATGTGGGAACCACAAGACTGTGGCCTGTGGCACTTGAGAATGGCTTTCGGAACTGTTTCAAGGCTAAGACTGACGTAAGAATTAGAGAGCAAGGGGAAAGTGGCAGTTCTCAGTCTGCAATCCCAACCCAAGTCAGCTGACCCCTGGATCCATGGTTACCAGTCAACTGTTCTCCATCTTCACAAATACCAGTATAAGGGGTTAGGTTAACCCACCAACTGAAAACACTACAAACCAGCCAAGCCCTATGCTGAGACCCACAGGTAAGACAGAGCTGGCCCAGGCTCCTTCCACAAGACATGAAGACGGACACAGAAATCAAATATCCTAACATGCTGTGATGGTAAACCCACAAATGTAGAACACACCCACACCAAGTCAAACAGTTTCTTATGATGGCCATGTCTTGTCTGCATTAGGGCCAACTCAGAAGGACATGACAGTTAATGGGGTGACCAACAACAAAGACCAGCCAGAATTTACAGTGGTTCTCTGCCTGCTGAACATTAACCCTGGTTTGTCAACACCTGTACAGGACCATGGGATCACATTCTCCTCAGGATCATGAGGTTTCCTCAAAGTTTTAGTGGTTTCTGACCCATTCTCAAGTGGTGGCTTCCAACTACTAGAAAGAACGGAATAAACAACCTCAGTGGAAACACCTGCTGCTGCTGGAAAATCTGGGCCAAGAGGCACTAAACTGAAACCCAGATGAATCTTGTCCAATTACTATTCAAAAAGATTGGTTCCAACTCATATTCCTGGCTACAGTATATGAAATGAGCCTTCTGTCCAACAACCATTCTTTATAATGCTTGTCTCTAGTCCACTCCACTAAAAGAGAGGAGCCAGAGCCTCTTCCATTGGCATCTGATTTGACTAACAATAGGCTCAGGAATGAAAACAGAGTAACTAACAGTAGCAAGGTACCAATCTAGTACTGAAGCACAGATGATTAAGTGGGAAGTGTGGTACTATAAACAGTGTCAACACCTATGACAAAGCCCCCCAGAAGACTGTACCCCTCAACAGAGTGCTGCATCTCACTTTGATGTTGTCCAGAACCCTTTTAAACTCCAGAGGCTCATCTTTGCCCTCCATGGCGGCAGGATCTAAGCCATCTCCTCCGTAGATGAACTGGATGATGTCACCAGTGGAGCTCCGCACTGTCAGATCATACTGGGAGCAGAGGTCTTCCAAGGATTTGACCAGCCTTCGCTACAGGACGAGAAGGAGACTCAGCTGCCTGGGGAAGACTGCTTCATAACACACAATCAGACTTGCCATTCAATTTCAAGGTTATAGGTCATTTGCTTGTTTGTTTTTCATGTGCTAGAGATGAACCCAGGGCCTGTGTGTGGCTAGGTAAGCACTCTGTCGCCAAGCCACATCCCCAGCACGAGGTTACAGGTACTGAAGTCACATCAACAGCACTTTATTAGACATCCCTGAAGAATCCCTCCTTTGCCTGAGAACAGCAGGGCCACAAGTGCCTCACTAGCCTGTGCAGTGAGAGGCAGCTTATGCTCCAACCTCCCGTGATACCTGTGTCAAGTCTCCCTGCAACAGAAACCGCACCAGCCCCAAGAACTCTGCACACTGCTTTCCTGGGCTGCTTAGCCTTCCCACTCAGCTCCCTATGGTGCAAACTGGTTTTTATACACATTCCCACCAGAGTCCATGCAGACTTCAGTACAGAGAATCAGATGCAAGCCCTCTTTTGGGACAGAGGATGAGGAAGCAGGGCTACAGACTATATGAATCAAGGTCAGCACCCATTTCTCAACTATGCTTGGGAAAACCTTTCTCCACCAGCCAGCAGTGTGACTCTGGCCCAGAGAATGAGAGAAATCCTAGAAAACAACCTTGATCTTGCCAGAACCCACTGCTTCTAGGTTATCCTGGTGCTCTTGGAAATTCATACTGTACTTGTGAACATCCTAAGTCACAGTTCCCCACACCACATTCACAGTTCCTTTTGACAAATGTAGCACATCTCAAAACCAAAGGGCAATTCCCAACAGATGTCCACAGCATCAGGGGATAACAAACAAATACAGACGGGGCATTGTCTGCACAAGGGACTCCAGCCACTATCTTACCCTCTTCACCTTTATCTGGCTCACTGGCTCATCAAATCCTGGTTTGCAGTCTGCTAGGTCCTCACTTCCACAGAGGGGACAGACAGGACACAAAGCTGTATCAAGCATGTGACCCAACAATGTGGCCTGTCACCTTTAACTGGTGTCATAAACAGTCAAAAACATGAACAATTTTGGGGGGCTAGGACTGTGCTCATCAGTTAATGCACTGGCCTAGCATTGAGGAGGCCCTGGGTCCAATATCCAGCAACAGAAACACTCAGATTTTCTTGCAACACATAGAGCTACTGATGTATCAGGGAGTGGAAATGATCCTGGGGTCTAGAAAGAAATCCTCTGCTGTGACCTATAGAGAGAGACACAGAGGGTCAAGTTTTACAGCCATTTGTAAGTGCAGCAAAGAACCCTCTCACCCAGCCCTGTCACCCTGAAGCTGTAATTCCTGGGAGCCATGGAAAGGATGAATGAGACCTCAACAGTGGCAAAGTTAGAGTCAGAAACCTCTCAGTAACTAGCAGGCAGTTATCACCCTCATGCCCCAGTCATGCTAGGAAACAGCTAAGGGAGGCTGAATGGTAAGTCCAGGCTACAAGCTCAGCATTCTGTTCTAGGAGACTTAGCCATCCGGGACTCTGGCCTACTCTCTACCTTTCAGAGTACACAGGATATGAGCAGGCCGGGCTCACATACAATGCTGTTGCTCTGTGGCCAATGACACTTCCTCAAGTTACCTGCATGGGTCCTGTTACAGAAGTCTTTACAGCAGTGTCTACAAGACCCTCCTGACCAGCCATTATGTGGAAGAAAAACTCAGTAGGCATTAAGCCAGAGTAAAAGCTATTGGCCACAAAGCTTTTGGCAGCAGGGAGCTAAAGAGAGGTAGGAAAAAAGAATATCAAGCAAGTTTCCAGGTCCAAAATTCTAAAATCCATCCACATAAGAAAATGTCCCCTGGAGGCTACACACATACCCAGCCAGTGACCCAAGAACTGGCAGGTGCCCTATGCCCTTGCCTACAGGAGAAATAATTTGGACAGGCCATCTTTGCTAGGGTGTCAAGGTAGGTAAATGGCTCAGAAGAGGAAAATATGAGTTGGAGCTGCTATCCCAAAAGTGTCAAGGGCCTCAGATGGCACCCAACCCATTCCTTGGGAACCCAATGTCTTCAAGACATCCATACTGTGGGCCAGCCCGCCCACCTCCAAACCAGATCCACCTGTAGCTAGAGCTACTGAAAATGTAAAACAGACAGTACTGATGGCAGTGCAACTCTGACATACCAACAGTCACCGAAGAGGAGCTTCACATGGGTGAAGACTGACATGAAGTACAACTCAGTGCCACAGCCACACATTCTATGTAAACACCCAGTGAAAATAACCAATGCCTTTAGATCCTGATAAGTCTGTGTTCCTCAGGGGACATTCTAGACAAACAGACCTTCAAGCTTCCACTGCCATTTACCTTCGAATGCTTCTCAAAGTGAGGCAAAGATCTGTTTTCAAAGCCATAGGAACCCGACAGCCACTTGCTGTCCCACACAGGTGATCATCTGTGATATGTTAATGAAGGAACCTGGAACAGGTCAGAAATGGAAAACTGTCCTGGAAACAATAACAGAAGCCAGGCAGACCACAGGGATAAAATAGAATGTGGCACAGCACAACCCTTGCTCTCATAGCCTAGGAGTCCAAGGGACTGAAGGGCAGAACTACAGTTATAGTTGGAACCAAGGAAAGGGCTCCGGGGCATGTGCAGGTGTGGGGTGGGGGGAAGGGCCACTGGAGTCTTTCTGATGACCGTCAGATTGGACTCTGGACATGGGGTCTGCAGAGAGAGGAGGATGGGAGAAGGAATCTGAATGTGTGTGGAAGAGTGAGGGAGAAGCAAAGGCAGAGCAGGGGAGACCCCAGGTGTGCACAGGAGCAGGAAGTAGAACAATGGGAAAAGGCAGCCAACTTAGAGAGCAGGGATTTTATTTCATAATGAACAAAATGACAGCAACAGAGGCCCTGAGGTTCTGAGTTTGAGCACGGTATTAGGAATCCTAATGCTAGAGGGTCTGAGGAAACAGGAAGATAAAGAAGTTTGCCACATCTAAGCTAAGCTAGTGATAGAGCACTTGCCTGAGATGCATGAGGCCCTAGGGTTGATCCTCAGCACCACAAGAAAAGAAGAAAGATCACTAAATCTATTACTGAAAATTCCCAGCTTTCTTCTTTTTAACACCTAATTTAATCAGAGCATCTTCAAACTTAGGAACTCGACCACATTACCAATAAGTTTTCCGAAAGACGTAAACTATGCAGACTTCCATGATTTAGAGACAGGCTCTTGGATGACCCTAGCTTACACTACTAGCAATAGTGGAGAGGTGGCTGAGGTGGCTTACCCCAGTGATCAGATTGGTGACTACCCTAACTGTCATCATAGAGCCTTCATGTAGTAAATGATGGATGCAGATGCAGAGATCCACAGTCAAGCACCAGACTGAGCTCTGGGAGTCCAGTCAAAGAGAAGGAAGAGGGATTCTATGAGCAAGAGGCATCAAGATCATGATGGAGAAATCTATAGAGACAATCGAACCAAGCTATTGGGAACTCATGAACTTTAAACTAACAGCTGTGGAGCCTACATGAGACTGGACTTGGCCCTCTGCATAAGTGAGACAGTTGTGTAGTTTGGTCTGTTTAAGGGGTTCCTGGCAATAGGATCAGGATCTATCCCTGGTGCATAAGCTGACTTTTCAGAAACCATTACCTATGATGGGACACAGCCTTGATGCAGAGGGGAGGGGCTTGGACCTGCCTCAACTGAATGTACTAGGCTTTGCTGACTCCCCATGGGAGGCCATACCTTTTTGGAGGAAGGGATGAGGAGTTGGTGGGGGTGGAAAGTGGGGGGGGCAGGAAGAGGGATGAGATAGGGATCTGTTGTTGGTATTAAAATGAATAAAAAAAATTCTTAATAAAGAAAAAAAAAGAAATGAAGAGCCCCTATGAAGTTACCACCATGACAGACATTTTCTAGAGCCAAGCCCCTGGCAGGGCACACAAACAGCCAACCTTAGCTCACCTTTGGAGCCACACAGGGCCATGGTGAAGGGGCTGTTGCTCTTGTCTAGCTCTCGGAGGCAAGCTCTGCCAGCATGGTCCTGGATCACAGACAGCACCTTCAGGATGAGGGGTAGGGGGAGAGGCAGAGCGGAAAGAAAATGCAGTCCCTGTTGGGACATGCTTTGGGTCTGCAGATCACAGAATTTCATATTGACATTTATAGAAAAATCAAGGCTGGGTGGTGGTGGCACATGCCTTTAATCCCAACACTCAGGAGGCAGAGCCAGGTGGATCTCTGTGAGTTCGAGGCCAGACTGATCTACAGAGTGAGATCCAGGACAGGCACCAAAATGACACAGAGAAACCCTGTCTCTAAAAACAAAACCAAACAAAGACAAAAGAAAAATTGAGAACATTTCATCGTATGTTCAGAAATCTGAACATATGTCAGATTTCTAATTAATGAAGTTTCCTGAACTCAATCACACAGGCCAAGTTGCACAAAGGCCTTTCTTCTGCAAGGGTCTGGAAGACTGTGCATAGCAAATTGTAACAAAATCCTACAAAAAATTTCAAATTGCTCATGAAGTAGAATATCTATGGTTTTGTGTATTGCTGTCTACATGACAGCATGTGGACATCCAGTTGTGTGTGCCTGTACCCCTGTAAATGCACAATGCTCATGTGAAGGAGAGCTGCTCCCTCTGCGTGCACAATCTGTCTCTATCTGTTCTCACCAAGCATGCTTTCAATCTGCACGAGCAAAGAATGTGACAAGATGACTCCAGGACACCCTGACCCATGAGCACAGTCACAGTTCACAATTTAAGGTGCTGAGCCCTCTAGAAGTCGTGGTCCTAATGAGGCCTCAATTACTTGTCATGGTGGGTCCAGTGAGAAGCTTCCTCTTATATCTGTGTCTAAAACTCAGGAAGACTGGAAAGGAGCATATTTCCAGGGGATTGGTGCACTCCTGGGAGCCCAGCACTCAGGATACTGTGGCAGGACTGTGAATTAGCGACTATGGGTTACAAAGAGAAAGTGTCTGAAAAACCCTCACAAAGAGAAAGGATTCTTCATCTTCCCACTTCTCTTTTAGCTACTGTATTGCTAAACTTCCCCAACCTGGTTTTGAACCCTCTTTAGCAGACTATTTATATGATCTGAACAGAAAACAAAACACTGGCTATGAACTCTCCACCTTTCTACCTCATCCTCCAGGTGGTTGAAATTATAGGTGTGAGCCACCACACCCAGCTATGAAGACTTGATGCTTCAAGAGCCTATCTTCCATACTCTAGGGAGGAAAAAGTGCAAGACATAGGCCATGGAGAAGGCAGGAGATAGGCAGGTATGGCAACATGTACTTGCAAATCCCAGGACTTGAGGCTGAGGTCAGAAGACATTGAAATTGTGGCCATCCTGAGCTACAGAGTGAGACTGTCATGAAACAGAACAAAACAAAGCCAGTGCCCCAACTCCTGGTCCATTTGCTTTTGAACTTCAGGCTCCTAGACAAGGATATATTTTGATGTGGCCAGCTCAGTGCTCATGTTTCAAACATGAGGAGGCTGTGGCCTGGGTGAGACAATCCAACACGAGTATTTCCTATCCTGCATCCAAGTCATGGTAATAATGATCAATGTACTGAGCTTTGGTGTGGTGTCTGTGTAAGGAGGGAGGGCTGAGGATCTCAGGGACAGTCAGAGCAGCCCTAGTGAAGCACAGCCCCATGCTGTCAAATGAACAGATACCCATGTTTTTTTTGTTGTTGTTGTTGTTTGTTTGTTTGTTTTGGGTTTTTTTGTTTGTTTGTTTTTTGTTTTTTTCGAGACAGGGTTTCTCTGTGTAGCTTTGCGCCTTTCCTGGAACTCACTCTGTAGCCCAGGCTGTTATACCCATGTTTTTATACCAGAGTGTGAATGCTAAAAGAGCAAAGGTCCCACACTGCCAAACAAACAAGAACACATTGCAGGAATGGGACAAAACCGTGTCCCTTCTTGCTTCTCGGCCACCTTCTCTTCATGGTTTTTGGCCCATCCCAAACACACTGTCAGCAAGACAGCTGACCACGCCGATCTGGAGGGCAGCTCACCTCTAGTGTCTCCTCAGCAGTGCAGCCCGGCGGCTGCTGCTGCAGCTTGCCTGTGTTCAGGGTTTCAATATATTCATCGCACTTCTTGTAGCCAGCATTTAGTAGCTCATACTTGGCCTTCAGCAGTCCCTGGCCAGGTGTGACATCACCAATCCCGATGGAGAACCCACGGTTAGCTGAGGAAGAATTGGCAGGCAGAGCAAAAGAGCCATAACCATTAGTGTCAAGCTGTCAGGAAGAGCTCATCCCTGCTGCCTGCCCTCCTCCTCTCAGAAATCACTCTCAAAGAGAAAAGGAGGGGGGTGGGGATTTAGCTCAGTGGTAGAGCACTTGCCTAGCAAGCACAAAGCCCTGGGTTCGATCCTCAGCTCAAAAAAAAAAAGAGAAAAGGAGGAAGGCTGGGGTGTAACTCAGTGGAGAGAGAGAGAGAGAGAGAGAGAGAGAGAGAGAGAGAGAGAGAGAGAGAGAGAGAGAGAGAGCACACTATGTGAATCTGGGTTTATTTCCATTTCCTATTGGAAAAAAAGGCAAATATAAACACCATCTCTGGTAGTCTTGGACTAACCTGTGAAGAAGTGGGTGGGTGACTGAGTGTTCAGTCTTAGTTGCACAGGAAAGGAGAGGTCCTTCCAATGTCTTCAGGTAGAGAACCAACAAGAAGTCTGGAGAGGCTTGGAAGTGAGACCACTGGTTCCTGCAGACACAGAGATGAATGTATTGGAGACAAGGAGAATGGGTGGAGAGTCTGTGTAAGGAACTGGCTCTGGGCTTTGCTCGGAAGGAAGATGGCAGTTCACATCCTCACAGAAGGATCCAAAGGCTCTGGATTTGAGAATACCAGTCACAACCAGATAGGATGACAAGAGCCTGGAGAACCATCTGTGCAATATATTATGGCAGCCCTGAGCTCCCGCCTTGGCCAGCTTCCAAGGCTCTATCCCCAGGGTGGGAGACTGAAACTAGAGGAGATGTCTCTGAGGAAATCGAGCCTCCCTAGAGAGAACTGTTATTGGCGGGTGAGTGGAGGCCCTGCAGCAAGAAGGCTGGCTCTCAGCTCAAACCAAGGAGACCAGAGGACAACAACCCTGCAGCTCTATTTCCAGTCAGTGATTAGTCTCACACCCCAAGGATGAGTGGATAACCAAGGACAATATGGATTTTATGCATTTTAGGGCAGTTCTGTTTTTGTTTTTAAATATTTTATTTATTATAGATACAGTGTTCTGCATGTATGCTTGCATGCCAGAAGAGGGCACCAGATATCATTACAGATGGTTGTGAGCCATCATGTGGTTACTGGGAATTGAACTCAGGACCTCTGTCTGAGCTCTTAACTTCTCAGCCATCTCTCCTGCCCTTTAGGACAGTTTTTAACATGAAATATGAGACCACAAATACAAAAGGAAAGGACATGGAAAATTCAGCGAGCAAATATGAAAATACTCAGTAAAACTCCTTCAGAGCAGTCAAAGTCAAATCCAGACATCAGAGTGAGGCAGCTCCAGCCTGGTGTGGCAGTGCACGCCCTTAATCCCAGTGCATGGGAGGCAGAGACAGGCAGATGCTCATGAGCTTGAGGCCAGCCTGGTCGACATACCATTTTCCAGGTCAATGGGGGCTACGTAGTGAGATCCTGTCTTAAAATCATAAACAAATAAAACAGAGGAAGCTGGGGAAAATCCTAATGTAGAGAACTGACAAAGCCCTACCTTATCTGCAAATACTAATCATGGGAACTTTTGTCATAGAAACATTTCAAATCAACAGAAATGATAAAAGACAACAGGAGTGAATAAAGTCATAGATTTTTTTTTAAAAAAGGTAAAAAAAAAAATTTAGAGCAGAATTGATCCAATAACTGGAAATGCAATTAACACAAGTTCCAAACAGAAAGCAATGGAGATAAAATTTCAAGGAAATAATAAGAAAATTTCCACAAAGAAGGACACTGCTTCAAAACACCAATACATGTAAAAAAAGAAAATAATGTTTTAAAGAAGAAGCCTAGATAATACGTGAGAACAGAAAGAAATTAAAGATTGGGGAACCTGTATACCCTCAAGTATTTCAATCTTCTTCTCAGCATCAGTAAGAGTGGGGTAGCCAGATCACATGAATATCTCCAAACAAGCCAAGAGCAATAACCAGCACCTTCTATGCATCAGCCCTGCAAATAGCTGAGCCTGAATCTGGTGAGCCTTTAGGCTCATTTCAAGTTCACAGGGATGAAAAGCAGTAGCAGCAGTGAAGCCACATCTGCAGGGGCCACAGCCCTCAGCGTCCTTCCAAGTCACGCTGCCCCTAAGCCTGTGGCCCTCAACACTCTGCAAGAGACCCACTGTGCGAGTCTCTTCAGCATTTTAGGGGCTACGTTTCCTTTCTTTTTTTGTTTGCAAAAGTCTGGGTTTCTCGGTGTAACAGTCCTGACTGTCCTACACCTGACACCTTAGACCAGGCTGGCCTTGAACTCACAGAGATCCGTCTGCCTCTGCCTTCTAAGTGTTGGGATTAAAGGCATGTGCCACCACCACCTGGCTTTAGTTGCTAAGTTAACAGGCAAAATTAAATAAAATCAATTTTTGCCTATTTTATATAAAGCTTTGTACACAACACACACATTTTCCTTTGCCAAATGAAACCATTCCAGGGATTTTCACTCCAACTCTCAATTAGATCTGTGCCACAGTATGTTGTGTATGAACCTTATACCTCACATCTTAAAAACACTGAAGGGAGGGCTGGTGATGGTTCTGAGGTTCGAAGTACTTGCTACTCCAGAGCACTTCCCGTTTGCTTCTCAGCACCCATTTTAGGCCTCTCACAACTGCCTACAATTCCAGTCCAGGGGATCCCATTGCCCTCTTCGGGTCTCTACACTTTCCTGCACACATGTGGCATACATCAGACACACCCACTCACACATATGTATACATAAAATGAAGACGAAATAAAGTCAAAATCCAAGTTTTACTCCTGACCATCTGACTTTGATCTCTGGGAGGCACCTGGAAGGAGAGAGTCAATTTCTGCAACTTGTTATCTAACTGCACATTTGCATCATGGCATGAATGCAAATACACACTAAATTTAAAGGTTAAAACAAGTTTTATATAAACAGAAAGGGAAATAGAAAGTTCAAAGTTACAAAACTTTGAGAGTTGCAGCAATTTTAACTTTACCCCTTCGGAATTCAGCTCTGAGTAGACCCTGTAAGCTCCCAAACAGCAGGAACTAAGAGTAGCAACCTCACACTCACCAGATGGGCCATGATGCTCAGGTTGTGCAGCGAGGGCTGCCAGTTGAACAACACCACATCTCTGTCTATCAGGTGTCTCTCTACGATGTCGCCGAACTTGAGCTCCTGAGCCATCTTTTCCCGGTTTCCATACTTCAGGAACCTGAGAGTGCAGGATACACACACATATATGTCTCTGAACCAAGTTCTCTCAACACATTTCTCCCACTCACAATGAAACTGTTGTCTATGACACTTAAACTAATCTAAGACGCTACAAACTTACTAACTTATTTGAGACAAGATCTCCCCATGTAGCCCAGGCTGACCTAGAACTTGTGAACCTCCTGCATTAGCCTTCCAAATGCTGGGACAACAGACATGTACCACCATACATGGCTCCATTTTCTTTTCTCTTGTTGTTGTTGTTGTTTTGAGATAGGGTTTCTTTGTATAGCCCTGGCCATCCTGGAACTTGCTTTGTAGACCAGGCTGGCTTTGAACTCACAGAAGTCCACATGTCTCTGCCTCCTGAGGACTGGGATTAAATTAGGTATGTGCCACCACTGCCTGGTGAGACCCTATTTTTAAGAAGGGGGTACTGGGAGCTGGAGGTACAGCTCAGCAGTACATAGGGCCCTGGATTCAGTCTCTAGATCCAGGAGAGATGGATGTTAAAATATAAAAGTATTTGTTTTAGAATCATATAAATATATTAATATTCTTTCTTCTATAGAATGCTTAAAATTCTCATGACATAAGCCACTGGTGGTCACCTCACCTGGCTATGCAAGCCAAACTTGGTGAAATGAGCACCAATGAGAGATCCTCAAGAGCCCAGTGACATAGAAAACAACCTATTTATATCTCAAGGGAGTCTGTGTATCTAGATCTAATAATGCCACATGTAAGAGAAAAATACTTCATGCAAATGCAGTGATCAGAGACAATGACAGACACAGGAATACTTAATTTAAACATCTACATTCTACACGCCAAAATGCCTGTCAGTGTATCTAGAGTGCATTCCATGGTTCTGGTGAACAGTACCATCAGGCAGGTTAATCCCACACAACTGGGAAAGCATTACTTTTTCATCTTCATATGTCTCTGCTGAATGAAATTGGCTCCTGGGTGAACATCGGGGCCATTTTGAGGCAGTTTCCTCAAAAAATTTATGTTTGCTTTCTTAACCTACAGAACTATGATTTAAAAAAAAAAAAACAGTAAGACAGTTTCCTGTCTGTAAGCTAGCCAAAAGTTCACTGCATAAGTTCTAATGAAAGAGAGCTACCACAGGGCAGCTGTGGCCCCCAATCATAACTGAAGTTGCAAGAACAGCAAACTGGCAGACAGCAGCCTAGTTCTAAAGAGGCATAGCTAAGTCTCTCGGTTTCTAATCTCCCTATGTGTACTGTACTGCACAGTACTGTGAATGCAATCTGTGGCAACTTCATCTGCCAATTTTCACCAGGCTCTAAGGTTCAAAAGATATGGCAGCAGTACCATGGGCTGTTGTGCTCTGTAACTTCTTGGTCAATGGTTTAATGGGAAAGAATTCTTCATTCAAATGAGGACACTTGGAACAGGTTTATGACAAGCATTGATGATCCAGACTGTCTATAAATCTCATGCATACAGCTAATCAGCAAGCTTTTATTACCAGGCCCTACAGTGGTCTAAGTCTCTATGTGGAACATAGAGTTGGGGAGCACTGTATCCATCATCTTATACTCAGAGTATGAACTGAATGCAGACTGCTACAGGCTTTCTCACTGTAACCACCATCTTATACTCAGAGTGTGAACTGAATGCAGACTGCTGCAGGCTTTCTCACTGTATTCATCATCTTATACTCAGAGAATGAACTGAATGCAGACTGCTACAGGCTTTCTCACTGTATTCATCATCTTATACTCAGAGAATGAACTGAATGCAGACTGCTGCAGGCTTTCTCACTGTATTCATCATCTTATACTCAGAGTGTGAACTGAATGCAGACTGCTGCAGGCTTTCTCACTGTATCCACCATCTTATACTCAGAGTGTGAACTGAATGCAGACTACCGAAGGCTTTCTCACTGTAACCACCATCTTATACTCAGAGTGTGAACTGAATGCAGACTGCTGCAGGCTTTCTCACTGTATCCATCATCTTATACTCAGAGTATGAACTGAATGCAGACTACCGAAGGCTTTCTCACTGTAACCACCATCTTATACTCAAGAATATGAACTGAATGCAGATAGATGGCTACAGGCTTTCTGGATGAGCAGAAACAGCTTTCAAATGATCAGATTCTTTGATTCAGTCATTTTACAGTTAAAAACTAACCCACACCAAGCAAACTAGGAAGAAGAACTGATTGTTTTTATTATTTGGACAATGTTGTGACCAGAAGTTTCTGGATGGCTAGTCTACAAAATGTACAAACAAATTGGAGTACTGCTTATTTTATTAAATATTTTAAAATAACACTGTTCAGGAAAATGATTTCAGTGAAATACTTTAGAATGTGAGGATTAAACTAACAAAAGTGTTGAAAGTGTTGTCAGTAGGGAAAAAAGCTGCAGCATAGAATGTGGAATGGATGCATTCATAAACACCAAGCATGATACAAGAATGATTTCAAAGACAACACCCCAAAAACTGTCACTCATCTCAAATGCTCACATCACCAAACTGTGAAAAACAGAATGGCTAGGTGACACTGACTGAACTGATCATGGGCTGAGTGGGTTTGGGGTGTGGGGAAAGCCTGAGGTAGATGGGTGTGCCCTTTTGTTTTAAAACACTGCTGAATGGGCTTAGGATGAGGTCAGCTGGCCTCCCAGCTATGAGGCCCCAGTTTCATCTCTAGCACTGGGGAAAAAAGAAAATTAAAATGCATAAAAGCAAACAGCAGATTCTTTTGCAGATATAAAAATGCTTTCTTTTTTCTTTTGCAGCTGTCTCTAAGTGACAGCAATATGGTAAGAGCTGGTAAGATGTGGCTCATTGGTTTGGTAAAAGCACTTGCCAGCAGGTTTGAGGACCTAAGCTCCATTAGTGGAACTCAGTGTGGGAAGAACTGACTCCTGAAATTTGTCCTTTGACCTCCACATGCACACTCTAGGACATATGCACTCACACTCATGCATGTGTGCACACACATACACTAAAAATAAGATCAGAATACAAAGACAGTAAACTTAAGTACTTTATCCATCACCCCTATAAAAACTTAAAAAGTTGAGCCAGGCATGGTGGCACAGGCCTTTGAGAGGCAGAGGCAAGGAGAGCTCTGTCAGTTCAAAGCCACCTCGGTCTACATAGTAAGTTCCAGGACAGACAGTTACATAGAGAGAGACCCTGTCTCAAAAAAAACAAACCAAAACCAAGAACACTTAAAAATAAACCTATTATTGAATATAGCTATTTTACAAGAATTGTGTCCTTAGAGTCAGTGAGATTCCATTCATGGTCTATGGAGCAGGGTGTAGGTCAGTGGTCCATTGCTTACATGCCTGGCACACATGGCCCCAGGCTGGGTCTCTACCTCTTCAACATACAAACAAACAAACAAATGAAAACCCAACAACCACCAGCTATAACTACAACTGCACCAGTGTAGATGTTACAGAGGTTGTGTGTTTAACAAAGTGGAATGAGCTGAAGAAATGGCTCAGCAGTTAAGAGTACTGGCTGATCTTCTGGAGGTCCTAAGTTCAATTCCCAGCAACCACAGTGTAGCTCACAACCATCTATAATGGGTTCTGATGTCCCCTTCTGGCATGCAGATGTACATGCAGACAGAGCACTCATTTAAAAAAAAAAACATAAACAAAATGGAATGAGATATTTTCACAACGCTGTGTGGGTTTCTGGGGACTTGCCTCTATATGTAGCACTAACTATCAAAATGGAAACACTGGATTGGAAACAAAGAACTGGGCAGCTGAATGGTATTTATCTTCTCAGGAAAAGTTAAAATTTTGGTTGGCCACATGAACTGGCACAGCTACTTCAGCAATCAGGAGGTTGGGGTCAGGTGATATGACTATTTGGTCAGAAAAATCCACCCTCTTCCCTGACAGATTACCTCTAAATTGTCCTAAATAAAAAACACCATAGGTTCCATGACATGCCCTGTGCTGTTTCTGGGGATCTGAACAGACATATACTCCCTCAGTAGGTAACAATGGTAGATCTTGTCAGGAACCTACCCTGCTTCCCCTTCAGGTGCTGGACAAAGCCTTGTATCCATTTTTTTTTTTGGGGGGGGGGCATGTTGAGGGAGATGCCAGAGAGCTCACTGTTGATGTAGAGGGCACACTGCAGCTGCAGGAAATCCCAGTTCTCTATTATCAGCTGTGTCTTGGCTCCTGAGATCCGGTGCTACGAGTACAGAAAGATCAGAAACAAACCTGCTCTCTGAGTTTTCTTGCATTCTAGTGAGCTAACAGCTCTAGATGCACGTGGTGCAGAATGCACAAGTTAACAGGAAACACTGACCTTTTTAATAACATCATTTAGGAAAATGATCTCTGTCAGTTTCATTGTCAGGTCATCTTCATTGGTTCCAGACTTCAAATCGCTCACGACAGAGGGTCTGATACACAAGGGAGGCACCAAAAGTCGGGTGAGAATCAAATCAGAGGGCTTTCCAGCTTCTGGGTTCATCAGAAGTAAAAGGACATTTTCAGCAGGGATGCGCTTAAACAAATTCAGAACAACTAAGGGATTCAAGTTCTCCTATAGGAAGTAGTAAGGAAGGAAGGGAGATAGTAGGTTAGTTTCCTCAGGGTTGGTAAAGTTATCTGTTGTGTCATGTGTTGGGTCCACACTGTCCTTGGAAGAAACAGGTGCACTCTAGGATGAATTTTAGCCTTTGCTGAGGCAGGGGAGTCAGTCCTTGTCAAACTGACTGACTGTAGCTTTGCAAAGGGCTTTTTTATGGAGTACAATTCACATCTCTAGCAAGTCAATTTCTGCATACCAAAACCTCTTATCTGAAGCTCCCCAAAGAGACAAATGCCATAGCAATTCCCAGCCACAGGCATCTCAGTTTGCTGAGTCCTCCCATAACCAAGCTCTGCATAGGCTTTGAATCTTTAGGAAACCCTCAGATAAGATTTACATTCTTCAAACAGAAGGTACTGGACACAAAAGGTAGCAGTCACAAAAGGCAGATCAAAGCCAGGGGCCAACACTTTGGAATCAAACCAGCTGCAGAACTCTGCAGGAACTCTAGATACAGTTATCTATCCTTCCCTATGTTTGCTTTTCTGAAGACAGGATCCCACGCAGCCTCAAACTTGCTATGTGGTAGAGACTTGCCTAGGGCGAGCTGGCCAGTGAACCCTAGGGTTCTTCAAGTCTCCACTTCTCCAGAGTTGGGATTATAAACACACACCACCATACTGGCTCCTTGACCACATGTGGATTCTGGATAGTCAACTGAAATCCTTTCGCAAGCACCTAACTACTGATTTTGTTTTCTTTTTATTATAATCAATTTTTTCTTAATAAGTTTATATTACCTTTGAATTAAGTTCATCAGTGTAAGTGTTATGTTGTGGAGGAGGGGAAGGACTCACAACACTCCACCCTAACTAAGGAGCCATTGCTAGTTTATGGCTTTTAGGGGAGGGAGAGCCAGTTCTCTTTAAGGGTGTAGCTCCTGGTGGGTTAACTGTGTTCTAGCAGATGACCCCATACCCTTGAGATATGGGCAGCATAAATTTTACTTGGTTGGTTATTTAAAAGAGAGAGAGAACATGAGATAGGCAGTGGATCTGAGGGGATTTAGGGGAGGAGTAAGGTGTGAATATAATGAAAATATATTGGATGTATATATGACATTCTTAAAGAATTGACAAATATATTATATTTAAAATGTTAAGCTATGAATCACTAACTTATTAAGAACTCTGCAGCCGGGCGTGGTGGCACACGCCTTTAATCCCAGCACTCGGGAGGCAGAGGCAGGCGGATCTCTGTGAATTAATGGCTACAAGTGAGTTCAGGAAAGCGCAAAGCTAAAAGAAACTATCTCGAAAAACCAAAAAACAAAACAAAAAAAAAAGAACTTTGCAAATTACTAGAGATTTAAAATCCTAAGAATGGAGCTGGGCATGGTGTCACACACCTTTAATCCCTGCTTTTCAAGACAGAGGCAGGCCAGCCTGGTCTACATAGTAAGCTCCAGGACAACCAGGACTACATAGAGCAGTGGTTCTCAACCTTCTTGATGCTTTGTCCTTTAATTCAGTTCTCATATTAGGTAATGCTGTGGATGGTCTGTATGTCTGTATTGCTCTGATTGTCTAAATAAAACACTGATTGGCAGTGGCAGGGGGGGGGGGGGGGGGGGGGGGGGGGACTGCAACCGCCGCATGACAGCAGCATGTGAAGACTCCAGTAAGCCACAGCACGTGCAAGGTATAGATTTATGGAAATGGATTAATTTAAGCTATAAGAACAGTTAGCAAGAAGCCTCCACGGCCATACAGTTTGTATGCAATATAAGTCTTCTGTTTACTTGGTTGGTCTGAGCGGCTGTGGACTGGCGGGTGACAAAGATTTGTCCTGACTGTAAGAAAATCCAGCTACAGGGTGACTCCCCAACCATTAAATTATTTTTGTTGCAACTTCATAACTGTAATTTTGCTATTGTTATGAATTGTAATGTAAATATCCGTCATTTCCAATGGACTCAAATGACCCCTGTGAAAGGGTTGTTTGACCCCTGGGAGTCACAATTTCAGAACGACTGACATAGAAAGACCCTCCCTCAAAATCAAACAAACAAACAAAAATTGATCATTACGTATCATGGTTTCCACTAAATTTTCTGGGGATTTTATTAACTGAATCTTAAGTTTCAATAATGAAATGTTATATTTAAGTTGACTTTAACAAACATTTTCTCTGAGGATCTAGGAGAGAAACAAAGTTAGAAAAAAGCATCTGAATAGCTACTGCCATCAGGATCCCAGAGCATGGAAGGCATCTGTGGTGCAGCAGGGATGACATAAACCAGGGAGAGGGGTAGAGGCCCTCACCAAACACCTTCTTTAGCTCCCGCCTTCCTGCCATGAACACCTCCCTACCATCTGAGAAAATAAGGTAGAAAATCTTGAAGAGCATTGAGAGATGGTAGGAAGAGAACAGAGGCCAGACCTCAGCTGAGGATCTGTCAGAGCTGGACAGGACACTGGCATGCCAGGAAATTGAAAGGCCAGAGGACTGGAAAGTCTAGAAACCACTTACTAGCAAGAGCAGTTCTCCCAGAGTGACACAACAGCCTGCCCAGGAGCACTGGGAACAGGAACAGGCTTTCTCCCTTTCGTTATTTTCTAAAAAAACAAATAAACAAAGAACAGACAAAAACACAAACTACTTACAAGGCCAAATAGATTATCTAGCAATACCATGCCACTTTGCATAAAGGACTTAACATCCTCAAGTTTAGTATCTGTTTATGAGTGCTGGGGTGTTGGAATCAATGTCCCATGGAGTGATGACTGTTCATAAAAGATGTAGAGAATCAAAATGACATGAAATGGTGTCGTCTGGGGGCACAACAGGGTCTCCGCAGAAAGCTTCTCCACAAAACTGACCTTCCAGCTGAATTCCAAGTAGGAAAGGGGCTCACACATAAGGCAATTAGAAGAATGAACATTGGAAGCAGAAGACAGATCCCTGGGCCCACACACTCTGGGCATCGTCAAGCAACCACATGCAAGCAGCACAATGGGGCACAGACAGCTAGCTAAGGGTACAGGATGGCTCTAGTAAGGCCCGCGGGGGTGGGGGGCAAGACTTGGGAATCAGGGGAGTATGAAGTGTCAGTGTAATAGAGAGCTACTGGAAGGTCCAAGTGACATAGATCTAGTTTTCCTTTGAAATGAAGGGTCTTGCTATGTGGCTCTGGCTAGCCTCAAATTTATGATCCTCCTGCCTTGCTTGGCCTGAGTGCTGGGATTATGGGCCTGTGCCATCACAATTGACCTCATCTGCATTCTAACAGTTTCCTGGGGCTGCTGTGAGAGAAAGTATTTTAAGTGTACAGGGTGGGTGTGAAGTACTGGGAGGGGTGGATACTTAGAACAGCTGGAGGTCACCCAGGTCACACATCTGTTCTAGTAAATGTCAACCACGCACATAAAATGTCCATCTCATTTCTCTCTTACCTCCATCTCTACTCTTTTTTCGACTTTACACACTAAGCCTCTTTGAATCCTCTTCTCTCCATGTCCCTACACCCATCCTCAGGCCCCCACCCTCAGTTCAGGCCATCATCATTTCCAGTCTGGATTCCTGCCATGGCCTCCCAGAAGGAGGAATCTTACTCAAACTCTGTCCTGTTCAAACACTTCAAGAGTCTGACACTCCTTGTAGGTCCCCTGCTTGACTTCTATCAGCCCACCCTGTTCCTCCAATATGCTTTTAGAGAAAGGCCTGGTCTGTGGTAAGCCCGGACTTATTATTATGTGTGCTCCCGTGATCCCCTCTGTTTGTCCTTGCATTTCCCGCAACCATAGCTGATTTGACTACTCTCCGCTAGACCAAGCAGCAAATGCTGCATTCATGCAGAATCTTTAGTGCTCAACACTGGCCTCAGGACTGTCTCGTGTTCTTTGAAAAATAAACGGATCTACGGGGGAAAAAACCTGCAAACTCATAAGGAAGGTCTACCGTTTAATAATTAGGCTCTGAAGCAGAAGGCCCAGAACAGCAGCTTGGATCTCAGCCTGCCACCTAGCCGCTGTGAACCCACTTTCTGGCTGACAACCTCGGGTCAGCACACACTGTCTCCTCGTGCCAGGGAAAAGTTCCTGAGAGGAGTCAGCGCGGGGCTTCGGGAGGTGGCATCTTGGCTCAGGACGCCCGTTCTGACACTGCTCGGTCCATCCCACTTTCTCTGCTGCAGTTCAGGGACCCGGTAAGATCTGAAATCCCATCCTGGAACTTCTCTCTCCGCTCCCTTCACAACTGTCCCTCACCTGGAACCCCACCGGCTCGCTCCACCAGGCTGCATCTTACATTTTCTTAGCTACATCCGTCTCCCGGAACCGCTCCTTCACCATGGTGCCGGCTGCTGGGCGCTCTTCTCGGGGCTCCGACTACAGAAACCACTGTCCCTGCAGCTTCCCGGGCGCTTCTGGATTTAGGGCTCAGAGCGCAGCCGCTGTCCCTCGGCCACTGTAGAGCACCGCACGTGCCGCTTCCTCTTCTGCCCCGGGGTCTGTCCAGAGAGGCTTCTCACCTGCTGCTGTGCGACCTCCCGCTACACCGCCACCTACTGGAGCGAGCTTAAAATGCACCAGGGCACGCTAATCAAAAAAGAAAAAAATCCCCTCTCTGGTGGGTTTCTCAAAATGACAGTGAAATGCTGCACTTTGTTATCTTAAAGCCAATAGATAGATAGATAGATAGATAGATAGATAGATAGATAGATAGATAGATAGATAGATAGATAGATAGATAGATAGATAGATAGATAGATAGATAGATATAGATAGATAGAGGTAGGTAGATAGGTAGAGTAAATAAATAAATACATCAAATGAAAAACATAAAATCAATATTTTGTGAATGAAGACCATTGGAAACCAAAATCCACCTGCCAAAGAAAATAGATTGTTACTTCACTAAATCTATTACTGAAAATTCTCAGTTGTCTTTATTTTATTTTATTTTATTTTATTTTATCTCTTTATTAAGAAATTTTTTTAATATTTTTTTTATTTTACAATACTATTCAGTTCTACATAATAGCCACAAATTCCCTTGTTCTCTCCCTTCCTGCCCCCCTCCCCTTCCCCCCAGCCCACCTCCCATTCCCACCTCCTCCAGATCAAGGTCTCCCCCGAGGACTGGGATCGACCTGATAGACTCAGTCCAGGCAGGTCCAGTCCCCTCCTCCCAGATTGAGCCAAGCATCCCTGCATAAGTCCCAGGTTTCAAACAGCTAACTCATGCAATGAGCCCAGGATCTGGTACCACTGCCTAGATGCCTCCCAAACAGATCAAGCCAATCGACTGTCTCACCTATTCAGAGGGCCTGATCCAGTTGGGGGCCCCTCAGCCTTTGGTTCATAGTTCATGTGTTTCCATTCATTTGGTTATTTGTCCCTGTGCTTTATCCAACCTTGGTTTCAACAATTCTCGCTCATATAAACCCTCCTCTTTCTGGATAATTAGACTTCTGGAACTCCACCAGGGGCCTAGCCGTAGATGTCTGCATCCAGATTCCTCAGTCCTTGGATGGGTTTATGGCACAACTATTAGGGTGTTTGGCCATCCCATCACCAGAGTAGGTCAATCCCGGCTGTCTCTCGACCATTGCCAGCAGTATTTTGTGGGGGTATCTTTGTGGATTTCTGTGGGCCTCTTTAGCTCTTTGTTTCTTCCTTTTCTCATGTGGTCTTCATTTACCATGGTCTCCTATTCCTTGTTCTCCCTCTCTTTTCTTGATCCAGCTAGGATCTCCCACTCTCTTTCCCTCGACCCTCGCTGTTCATTGCTCCCACTCATGTCCAGGCTGTTCATGTAGATCTCATCCATTTCTCCGTGTCTTTCTTGGGGTCCCGTTTTTTAGGTAGCCTCACTGGTGATGTGAGTAGCAGTCCAGTCATCCTTGTTCCACATCTAGCATCCTCCTATGAGTGAGTACATATGATATTTGTCTTTCTGAGACTGGGTTACCTCACTCAGGATGATTTTTTCTAGATCCATCCATTTGCCTGCAAACCTCATGATGTCATTGTTTTTCTCTGATGAGTAGTATTTCATTGTGTATATGTGCCACAATTTATTTATCCATTCTTCAGTTGAAGGGCATCTAGGTTGTTTCCAGGTTTTGGCTATTACAAACAATGCTGATATGAACATAGCTGAGCAAGTGCTCTTGTGGTATGATTGAGCATTTCTTGGGTATGCCCAGGAGTGGTATAGCTGGATCTTGGGGGAGATTGATTCCCAATTTTCTAAGAAAGCGCCATATTGATTTCCAAAGTGGTTGTACAAGCTTGCATTCCCACCAGCAGTGGAGGAGAGTTCCCCTAGTTCCACATCCTCTCCAGCATAAAGTGTCTTCAGTGTTTTTGATCTTAGCCATTCTGACAGGCATAAGGTGGTATCTCAGAGTTGTTTTGATTTGCATTTCCTTGATGGTTAGGGATGTTGAGCAATTCCTTAAATGTCTTTCAGCCATTTGAGTTTCCTCTGTTGAGAATTCTGTTTAGTTCTAAAGCCCATTTCTCAATTGGACTGTTGGTTGTTTTGATGTCTAATTTCTTGAGTTCCTTATATATTCTGGATATCAGTCCTCTGTCACATGTGGGGTTGGTGAAGATCTTTTCCCATTCTGTAGGGTGTCCCTTTGCCTTGTTGACCGTATACTTTGCTCTACAAAAGCTTCTCAGTTTCAAGAGGTCCCATTGATTGATTGTTTGTCTCAGTGTCTGTGCTACTGGTGTTATATTTAGGAAGTGATCTCCTATGCCAATACGTTCAAGACTCCTTCCTACTTTCTCTTCTAGCAGGTTCAGAGTAGCTGGATTTATGTTGAGGTCCTTGATCCACTTGGACTTAAGTTTTGTGCACGGTGACAGATATGGATCTATTTGCAGCCTTCTACACGTTGATATCCAGTTATGCCAGCACCATTTGTTGAAGATGCTTTCTTTTTTCCATTGTACACTTTTGGCTTCTTTGTCAAAAATTATATGTTCATAGGTGTGTGGGTTAATGTCAGGGTCTTCAATTTGATTCCATTGGTCCACTTGTCAGTTTTTATGCCAATACCAAGCTGTTTTTATTACTGTAGCTCTATAGTAGAGCTTGAAGTCAGGGATTGTGATGCCTCCAGAGGTTGTTTTATTGTACAGGATTTTTTTGGCTATCCTGGGTTTTTTGTTTTTCCATATGAAGTTGAGTATTATTCTTTCCAGGTCTGTGAAGAATTGTGTTGGTATTTTGATGGGGTTGCATTGAATCTGTAGATTGCTTTTGGTAAGATTGACATTTTTACCATGTTAACCCTGCCTATCCATGAGCATGGGAGATCTTTCCATTTTCTGACATATCTTCAATTTCTTTTTTTAGGGACTTAAAGTTCTTGTCATATAGGTCCTTCACTTGCTTGGTTAGTGTTACCCCAAGGTATTTTATGTCATTTGTGGCTATTGTAAAGGGTGATGTATCTCTAATTGCCTTCTCAGCTTCTTTGTCCATTGTATATAGGAGGGCTACTGATTTTTTTTGAGTTCATCTTGTATCCTGCTATGTTGCTGAAGGTGTTTATAAGCTTTATCAGTTCCTGGGTGGAATCTTTGGGGTCACTCAAGTATACTATCATGTCATCTGCAAATAGGAAAAGCTTGACTTCTTCCTTTCCAATTTGTATCCCTTAATCTCCTTATGTTGTCTTATTGCTCTGGCTAGAACTTCAAGTACTATATTGAATAAGTATGGGGAGAGTGGACAGCCTTGCCTCGTTTCTGATTTTAGTGCAATTGCTTTGAGTTTCTCTCCATTTAATTTGATGTTGGCTGTTGGCTTGCTGTAAATTGCCTTTATTATGTTTAGGTATGTTCCCTGTATTCCTGATCGCTCCAAGACTTTTATCATGAAGGGGTGTTGGATTTTGTCAAATGCCTTTTCTACATCTAGTGAGATGATCATGTGGTTTTTTTCTTTGAGTTTGTTTATATGGTGTATTACATTGATGGACTTTCGTATGTTGAACCACCCTTGCATCCCTGGGATGAAGCCTACTTGATCATGGTGGATAATTGTTCTGATGTGTTCTTGGAGTCTGTTTGCCAGTATTTTTTGAGTATTTTTGCATCAATGTTCATGAGGGAGATCGGTCTGTAGTTCTCTTCCTTTGTTGCATCCTTGTTTGGTTTAGGAATCAGGGTAATTGTAGCCTCATAGAAGGAGTTTGGTAATGTTCCTTCTGTTTCTATTATGTGGAACAATTTAGAGAGTATTGGTATTAACTCTTCTTTGAAGATCTGGTAGAATTCTGCGCTGAAACCATCTGGTCCTGGGCTTTTTTTGGTTGGGAGGCTTTTAATGACTGTTTCTATTTCCTTAGGGGTTATTGGACTATTTAAATAGTTTATCTGGTCTTGATTTAACTTAGGTATGTGGTACCTATCCAGAAAATTGTCCATTTCTTTTAAGTTTTCCAGTTTTATGGAGTAGAGGTTTTTGAAATATGACCTTATAATTCTCTGGATTTCCTCAATGTCTGTTGTTATGTCCCCCTTTTCATTTCTGATTTTGTTGATTTGGATTCTCTCTCTCTGTCTTTTGGTTAGTTTGGATAAGGGCTTGTCTATCTTGTTGATTTTCTCAAAGAACCAACTCTTTGTTTCATTAATTTTTTGTATTATTCTCTTAGTTTCTAATTTATTAATTTCACCTCTCACTTTGATAATTTCCTGGCATCTATTCTTCCTGAGAGACTTTGCTTCTTCTTGTTCTAGAGCTTTCAGGTGTGCTGTTAAGTCACTAGTGTGGGATTTCTCCAACTTCTTTATGTGGGCATTTAGTGCTATGAATTTCCCTCTTAGCACTGCTTTCATAGTGTCCCATAAGTTTGGGTATGTGGTGTCTTCATTTTCATTGATCTCTAGGAAGTATTTAATTTCTTTCTTTATTTCTTCCTTAACTCATTGGTGATTCAGTTGAGCATTATTCAGTTTCCATGAGATTGTAGGTTTTCTGTAGTTTTTGTTGTTGTTGAAATCTAACTTTAAACCATGGTGGTCTGATAGAACACATGAGGTTATTCCAATTGTTTTGTATCTGTTGAGATTTGCTTTGTGGCCAAGTATGTGGTCGATTTTAGAGAAAGTTCCATGGGGTGCTGAGAAGAAGGTATATTCTTTCTTGTTAGGATGGAATGTTCTGTAGATATCTATTAGGTCCAATTGGGTCATGACATCAGTTAAGTCCTTTATTTCTCTGTTAAGTTTCCATTTGGAAGATCTGTCCAGTGGTGAAAGTGGGGTGTTGAGATCTCCCACTATTAATATGTGGGGTTTTATATGTGGTTTAAGCTTTAGTAATGTTTCTTTTACATATGTGGGTGCCCTTGTGTTTGGGGCATAAATGTTCAGAATTGAAACTTCATCTTGGTGGATCTTTCCTGTGATGAGGATGTAATGCTCTTCTTGATCTCTTTTGATTTATTTTAGTTTGAAGTCTATTTTGTTGGATATCAGGATGGCTAACCCCCGCTTGTTTCTTAAGACCATTTGATTGGAAAGTCTTTTATTCTTAGGTAGTGTCTGTCTTTGAATTTGAGATGTGTTTCTTGTATGCAGCAGAAAGATGGGTCCTGCTTTCGTATCCATTCTGTAAGTCTATGTCTTTTTATAGGTGAATTAAGTCCGTTGATATTAAGGGATATTAATGACCAGTGATTGTTCATGCCTGTTATTTTTGGTGCTAGTGTGTGTGTACACTTCTCTTCTTTGGGGTTTACTGTTGTGGCTTTATCTATTGCCTGTGTTTTCGAGTGTGTATCTGACTTCCTTCGGTTAGAATTTTCCTTCTAGTGCTTTCTGTAGGGCTGGGTTTGTGGATAGGTATTGTTTAAATCTGGCTTTGTCTTGGAATGTCTTGTTCCTTCCCTCTATGATGATTGAAAGTTTTGCTGGGTATATTAGTCTGGGCTGACATCCATGGTCTCTTAGTGTCTGCATTACATCTGTCCAGGTCCTTCTGGCTTTCAAAGTCTCCATTGAGAAATCGAGTGTTATTCTGATGGGTTTACCTTTATAGGTCACTTGGCCTTTTTCCTTTGCTGCTCTTAATATTCTTTCTTTATTCTGTACGTTTAGTTGTTTAATTATTATGTGTCGAGGGGACTTTTTTTGGGGGTCTAGTCTGTATGGTGTTCTATAGGCTTCTTGTATCTTCATAGGCATTTCCTTCTTTAAGTTGGGAAAGTTTTCTTCTATAATTTTGTTGAATATATTTTCTGTGCCTTTGAGTTGGTATTCTTCACCTTCTTCTATCCCTATAATTCGTAGGTTTGGTCTTTTCATGGTGTCCCAAATTTCTTGGACATTTTGGTTCATGACTTTGTTGGCTTTAGTGTTTCCTTCAACTGATGAAACTATTTCTTCTACTGTATCTTCAATGCCAGAGATCCTCTCTTCCATCTCTTGCATTCTGTTGGTTATACTTGCATCTGAAGTTCCAGATCTTTTACTCAGGTTTTCTATTTCCAGCATTCCCTCTGTTTGTGCCTTCTTTACTTTTTCAATTTCCCTTTTCAGGTCTTGGACTGTTTCCTTTATTTGTTTCATTGCTTTTTCATGATTTTCTTTCAGTACTTTATTGTTTTCTTCCAGTACTTTATTGTTTTCTTCCAGGACTTTATTGTTTTCTTCTAATTTATTTGCCCTTTCCTCTAGTTGTTTACAGCATTCTTCCCATTTTTTTTTGTCTTTTCCTCTACACAAGCCTCTACCTTCTTCATGTTACTCATAAGGCTATTTTCTTCTGCTTCTTCCAATTTTTGATGTTCAGGTCTAGATCTTGGAGGCGGGCTATGTTCTGGTGATGCTGTATTGCTCCTCATTTTGTTGTATATACTTCTGCCTTGATGTCTGCCCATCTCCTTGTGGTTCCTTCTTGGTCTTATCAGTGTACTTGGTTCAGAAAGAGCTGACAGATTCAGGAAGTCTCTCTCTCTTGTCCAGATGGGAGTTCTCTTGTCCAAATGGGAACTCCAGGGCAGGATGGAAGCTCTTATCTGGACCGGAAGTCTGGGGAATGACGGGAGCTTTTGTCCAGACAGGAAGTCCGAGGTAGGATGTGCGCTCTTGTTCAGAAGGGAAGTCCAGGTCAGGATGTGAGATCTTGTCCAGGAGGGAAGTCCAGGGCAAGATGGGAGCCCTCTCTCTCTGGTCCAGAAGGGAAGTTGGGGGCAGGATGGGAGCTGGGGGCTGGTCTCTAAGTCTCAGGAAGTAGCTGGGGTCTCGGGCAGATGGGCGTGGGGGCAGGGCGTGGAGATTGCAGGGGCTGCGGGGGGGGGGGGGCTTTGAAAATGGGATCCCTCCCGGTGGGGCTAAAAGGGGACCTGCCCAGTGGCCAGAACCTGGGGCCAAGTTGGGCAAGTCTTCCCGGAGTCTATTAAGAAATTTTTTATTCATTTATATACTATCCACAGATTCCCCCTCTTATTCCTCCTCTGGTTCCATCCCATCCTCCCCTCCCACGAAACCCCCCCCCATTTCCACCTCCAAATAGGTAAGGCCTCTCATGGGGAGTCAACAAAGCCTGGTACATTCAGTTGAAGGAGGTCCAAGTCCCTCCCCCTTCATCAAGGCTGTGCAAGGTGTCCCACCATAGGTAATGGGCTCCAAAAAGCCAGCTCATGCACCAGGGATGGATTCTGATCCTACTTCCAGGAGCCTTAAACAGACCAAGCTACACAACTCTCTTGCTTATGGAAGAGAGCCTAGTCCAGTCCCATGCAGTCTCCACAGCTGTTGGTCTAAAGTTCATATGGAAAAACAAAAACCCAAGATAGTTAAAACAATTCTGTACAATAAAGAAACCTCTGTAGGTATCACTACCCCAGACCTCAACCTCTACTATAGAGCTATAGTAATAAAAACAGCTTGGTATTAGCATAAAAATGAAAATGTAGACCAATGGAATCGAATTAAAGACCCAGACATTAATATGCACACCTATGAACACATGATTTTTGACAAAGAAGACAAAACTGTACAGTGGGGAGAAGCATATTCAACAAATGGTTCTGGCATAACTGAATGGCAACATGTAGAAGACTGCATATAGATTCATATCTATTGCCACATACTAAACTCAAGTCCAAGTAGATCAAAGACCTCAACATAAACTCAGTTACACTGAACCTGATAGAAGAGAAAGTGGGAGGTAGCCTGGAACACATTGGCACAGGAGACCACTTCCTAGATATAATAGCAGTAGCACAGACACTAAGAACAACAATTAATAAATGGGACTTCCTAAAACTGAGAAGCTTCTGTAAGGCAAAAGACACAGTAAATAAGACAAAACGAGAGCCTACAGAATGGGAAAAGATCTTCACCAACACCACATCTGACAGAGGGCTGATCTCCAAAATATATAAAGAACTCAAGAAACTAGATGTCAAAATACTAAACAATCCAATTAGAAATCCAATTTTATTTTTTTTTAAAGATTTATTTATTTATTATGTATACAGCATGTATGACTGCAGGCCAGAAGAGGGCACCAGATCTCATTACAGATGGTTGTGAGCCACCATGTGGGTGCTGGGAAATAAACTCAGGACCTCTGGAAGAGCAGTCAGTGCTCTTAACCTCTGAGCCATCTCTCCAGCCCAGGACTGGAGAAATTCAATTTTAAAATGAACTTTCATTTATTAGCATTAAATTTAGTCAAAGCACCTTCAAACTCTGGAACTCAGTTACATTACCAATCATTCTGTCCAAAAGACTTAAATTGCCACCACCCAAGTCAAACAAAAACTCAGTCTTCCATGATTTAGAGACAGGCACTTAAAGAAATGAAGAGCTTCTATGAAATTACAACCACCAAAGACACATTCTAGAGCCAAGCCACTGACAGGGTGCACAAACAGCTAACCCTGGGGGCTTATCTCACCTTTGGAGCCACACATGGCCATAGTTAGTAGGCTGTTGCTGTTATCCAGCTCTTAGAGGCAGGTACTGCCAAGGTGGTCCTAGACCACAAACAGTTTCTTCAAGATCAGGGCCTGGGTGAGGGACAGAGGAGGGAAGAATATGTAGTCTATGAGGTGCCAGACTCTGGCTCTGCAGATCACAATCCTTCAATCCTACATTTATAGAAAATTCGAGAACATTTCATCAGGATGTCAGATTTCCAATCAATGAAGTTGCCTGAGCTAAAACAATCAAAAATCCCCAGTTGCACAAAGACCTTTCTTCTCTTATCCTTAGTTCTGAGACTGCAACTCTATCCATTAGTCTCTTTTCTGCTCCTTCTCCAAGCTGACTGTAGGTTGGAGCACAGTCCTCTGAATCACCTTTCACCTAACCCAAGCAGTACCTAGGCACTCCTGGAGTACACACACTGGTGGTGATAAATGGGCTGAGAATGGCATGAACTAGTTACCAGCTCAGTCTTCAGCCCTGTTTCTGAGCCTCTCAATAGGGACCTAGAGGCTGCAGGATCTTAGGGATTCTGTGTTGAATGTAGGTGGTGTTATAGAGCATTCTGGGATGTCCAGAGCGCAGGGGAAAGGAGAAGTTCAAGCTTCTGGTAGAAGGCAACAACCTGCAGGCAGTCCTGGCCACCAGTAGTGTGAAAGGCACCCAAAATACTTCCAATAACACCTATGAGGTATTATTGCAACTGGACCCTCAGCCAATACCCAGATGTTTCCTATCCCTGGCATTTGCTTCCCCAACAATTACAAAACAAGCTGCTTGGGCAAATAGAACAGTGTTTGCTTTGTGGTTGTCGATTGGGAAGAGCTAGGAGTGAGAGAGAAAAGAGAGAGAGGGGGGGAGGGAGGGAGGGAGGGAGGGAGGGAGGGAGGAGGGAGGAAAAAGAAAAAGATAGAAAAAAGCACCCTCTCTTGCAAAATTGTAATGGGGCCTTGTGAAAAGTTCAAGGACAAGAGACTTCAGGTTTGTGTAGCCCTTGATTAGGGGGATTCTGCAGCAAAGTGGCCACCTGAGCCCGGCTCCAGGTCAGAATAGGGACATTGTCATAGGGAGCAGGGATTCCAGACAGGTCTTCTGGGCTCCAGGACCCTCACCTTGATGCTAAATTCAGGGGAAATTGGAGCATGAATTCACTTCCTTCCACATTTTAGTGTGAATATTTTTGGTGCTGAGAATGGAAACAGGCCCTTCCATGTGCTCTATCACAGAGCCATACCTCCAATCTGATTTGACAGTTCTTCTGTTCCTTTTTGAAATTTTCTTTTCTCCTTTTTATTTTTACAAATTATTATTCTGTGTATGAGCACATGTGGAGGTCAGAAGACAACTTTGTTCAGTCTCATTTTTTTCACTCCATGTTTAAGAAAATTCTGGGGATTGAACTTATGTGTCCAGATGTGTGCACAAGTCTTTACCTGCTGAGCCATTTCATAAGCCCCTGGCTTTCATTTGAATGTTATTTTAATTTTTGTTTTTTCCTTTTAAAATATTTTTGTCATTTTTTATGTATTTGTGTGTTTTTCCTGCAGGTATGTTTTATTCATGCATGTGTTCCTGGAGCCTGAGGAGGCTGGAAGAGTGTGTTTGAACCTCAGTATGGTGGCTGGGACTTAAACCTTCATCCTCTACAATAGAAGCCAGTACTCTTAACTGCTGATCCAACTCTCCAACCCACTTTTTCTTTGTTTGTTTTTGGAGATTGTGTCTCACTATGAGGCTCTGGCTGTCCTGGACTCAGTAGACAAGCAGGCCTCAAACTCACAGACATCTACCTGCCTCTGCCTTCTGAATACTGGGATCAAAGGCATGGGCCATCATGTCCTACTTCTGACTTGCATGTTTAAAGTGCTTACTGTACAGTGACCCTGTGCTAGCATTGAGCATGTGCACTAGACAACAAATCAAACCTCACACGGCTTCTATCTCCCTGGAAGACAGACAGCAAGCAAAATGAAACACACCCAGCTTATATATAGGCTGCAGTGTCAGAAGGGCTAAAGATGCTCAGATCAGCTCCGGCCCACAATGACACCAGTGCAGCGATACTTCAGCATTGTCATAGCTGCCGTCATGGGGCTCAAGACAATTCTAGAATAGGAAAAGGTAAAGGGATGAGGTAAGAATTGACCAAAACTTTATACAGAGCGGTGATGATCAGTATGTGTTCTGCTAAATCCTACATATAGACTTCCAGCTCTGGATGACTCCCAGGACATGCAGAGTGGTGACTAGAACTTGAGACTTGGACATTCTAGTGTAGATCCATTTCTGCTGGGCCACTGGATTGAGTGTCAAACTTGAAAATTCGTTTGTCTACCAGGTAGTATGAGTTGTGAGACAGGGTAGGATAGCTTGGGAATTTTGCTATTGTTTAAACTGGGTTGTGTGCATTGTATGGGTGTGTGTGTGATATGTGTGCATATGTGTTTTCATGAGTATGAGCATGGGTGTTGTGGTCAGTAGATGGCCTCAGGTGTTACTTCTTACCTTCTACCAAAAGACTGGGCCTCTTTGGATTGTATTTTTAGTCTGTATAGGGAGAGGTGTGTGCATGCCATTGTGGAGATCAGAGGAGAACTTTGGGAGTCTATCCTCTCCTTCCAACTTTACACGAATTTCAAGGAACAAAGTTAGGTCATCAGGATTCTTTTACCAGCTGAACCATCTAAGTTGGTTCTCTTTATTGTGTTGCCACTGAGTGTGCCTGGAAAACTGGGCTGTGTTTCTATTGGTTCTCTTGTCTCTGTCTCCCAGCTCACCATAGGAACTCGAGATACAACAGCTTCCACACTCAGTTTTACATGGGTTCTGGGTTTCAAATATAGGGATTCATGCTTGTGTGAAAAGCACTTTACCAGTGAGCCATTTGCCCAGCCTGGCTTGTTTTCTCCTCCTCCTTCTTTTGTACAGTTCTTCAAGACACAGTTTCTCTGTGTTGCCCTGGCTGGGCTGGAAATTGCTCTATAGATCAGGCTGGCCTCTAATTCACAGAGTTCTTCCTGCCTCTGTGTCCTGAGTACTGGGATCAAAAGTGTGCACCACCACTACCCAGCTTTATTTTTTGTTTAAAGATTTATTTATTTTTATGTGTATTGGCATTTTGCCTGCATATATATCTGTGCGAGGGTGCCAGATATCTGGGAACTGGAGTTAAAGACAGTATTGAGCTCCAATGTGGGAGCTGGGGATTGAACCTGGGCCCTCTGGAAAGCAGCCAGTTATTTAACTACTGAGCCATCTCTCCAGCCCCTGGCTTATTTCTAATATTAACCCCTGCTGATGATATACAGCTCAGAATTAACTTTATTAGAGTCCGTTCGTGCCTAATGTGTGAGCTGAATGAGTCAGCCAGGTCTGTTTGGCATGGGAACATGGTTGTTTAAGATTTATTTTTATTTATTTATGTGTGTATGAGGGGAGGGAAGAAATCTGTTTGTGTGGATTCTACATATTTGAGGCTGTTCCAGGTAGGAAGACTTTGTCAGATCTTATACAGCTGGAATTGGAGGCAGTTGTAAGCCACCCAACACGCGTGCTGAGACCAAAACAAGGGTCTTCTGGAAGAGCAACAAATGCTCTTAGCTGTTCTGTCAGCCAGGAGTATGGTTCTTGTAGCCCTGGGCTTCTGACATCAACTATGCTCCTGCTGCGAAAAGAGGCTGAGAAGCCTAGGCCTTGAGCTTTCAAAGACGGGTGAGACTAGAATCTGCCTAGACCAGGGTCTCTGGCTCTTATGACTGAGAATTATTGACCTCTCACTAGAGCAGTGGTTCTCAACCTTCCTAATGCTGCCACCTTTTAATATGTTCCTCATGTTCTGGTGACACTCCCAACAATAAAATTATGTTTGTTGCTAATTCATTAAGTGTAATTTTTTTCTTTCTTTGTCTTTTTTTGTGGGGGTTTTTTTTTTTTGGTTTTTTTTTTTCTTTTTTTTCTTTTTTTTTTTTTTTTGGTTTTTGGAGACAGGGTTTCTCTGTGTAGCTTTGCCCCTTTCCTACCTTGAACTCACAGAGGTCCACCTGACTCTACCTCCCGAGTGCTGGAATTAAAGGGCTATTGTTATAAATTGTATTAAAAATCTGTGTTTTCCTGCTGTAGGCAACCCCTCCAAAGGGTCATTTCACCCCCAAAGGATTCACGACCCACAAGTTGAGAACTGATGCGTGGGACTTTGGCTTTGGGGTCAGGGTGACTGACACAGGAAATGGCCTCTGGTCAGTGTAAGGACAAAGAGGAATCTAAGGGAACTTCCTTGACCAGTAGAGAGGCTGAACGGCCAACTCTGAGGTATTGATCTCCTAAATTTGAGCTCTTGTATGAGATGAGACACACACTGGGCTTGTGAAACCAGGACAAATAATATAAAACGTCTCATTTGTAAGCTTTTATGCTGACGGCTGCTGAAATGACATTCTGTATCTGTTATATAAAATAAAATACATTGGATATTCTACCTAGTTTTCTCATTACTGTTCTTATTAAATTATTGTTATGATGATTATGATTATGAATATTGGTTTGGGTTTTTTGAGACAGGATTTCTCTGTGTAGTCCTGGCTGTCAGAGATCCTCCTGCCTCCACCTCCCCAGTGCTAGGATTATAGGTGTGTGCCACTGCATGCAGTTTCTGAAAGCATTGTCAATAGGCACATGATTATCCTACAAGAGACTAGATTAATACCAAAAGGGAAGGGGCCATGGTATGTATTGGCCCATATCCTGCTGGTACTTTGATAAGGGCATAGTGAGTTAAAAATGGTGTTAGCTGGTGACTCAACACTTAACGGTCACCCCTTCCTCCATCACCTCAGATAGCTTGCTGTTTCTAAGGGAATGTGATCTGATTTAAATGTCACACACACATATACACATGTACACACCAACACTCCCCTCGGACATAACATCAGTAAGAAAGCAAAAGGTCATGAGATGAAGTGTATGGGGTCTGTCTTGTCTTTGTTTTCAGAAGCAGTCTTCGGTCTCACCCCAAAAACGGTTCATTCTGACAGGTCTAGGGGCATATTCTGACCTTTGTCAAACCCAGAATGAGACAGTTCCTCAGACTCCAGTGGCTGAGACTCTCTGCTTCCGCCATTCTGTCCCATTGTCTCTTTGCTCACGACAGGGCCCCCTATTATACCCAGCACAGGGCCACCCAGAGTTGAAACATTGTCCAGCCTCCTCAGATCTGGTTCAGCTATATATATACTGGCTGAAGGGTTATAAACAGAAATGTCAAGTGCTTTGGGGAGCTCTCCTTAAAGGGCAGGGCCTCCTCTCTGTTTCTGTGGCTGGAAAGTCTAGCACTCAAGTGGCCACCTTAGGCCACAATGAATGAGGAGGCACCTACCTCAATGATGGTAGGCAATACAGGTCAGCTACTATATGAGTGCCTAAACAGCCACAGGAATTTATGTTTTAGTTTTGGTTTTGGGGCTGAGAGGGAACCCAAGGCCTTGTGCATGCTTGGCAAGGACTCTACCACTGATCCACCTGACCCCTTACCCTCCTCCAACCATGGACCTTTTGTCAGAAAAGAAAATCTTAGGCATTTGGGGTGCATCAACTAGATATTTGGTCATGTTGTGACCTGAGGACTGGTGTCCCTGCTTTCAACTGCTGTCCCTAGAAGGAACAACTCAACTACTTTTGGGGCAGAACACTCAAGTGCTTTCTAATTTATTTTACATTCGTTATTTAGGTGTGTCTGTGTGTGCACCTGCACACATACATGCACACACACATGCCACAGCTCCAGTGGAAATCAGAGGACAACTTGTAGGTGTTGGATCTCTCCTTTCTCTCAGGTCATCACGGCTGGCGGCATGCGCTTTACCACATGGGCCACCTCACTAGACCCATCCAGTACTTATAGCACAAGGTCAGCTCCAAGATGACTTGATTTCTTGACCATCTGGCACCCCAAATGCCTAAGATTTTCTTTTCTGACAAAAGGTCCATGGTTGGAGGAGGGTAAGGGGTCAGGTGGATCAGTGGTAGAGTCCTTGCCAAGCATGCACAAGGCCTTGGGTTCCCTCCCAAGCCCCAAAACCAAAACTAAAAATACAATTTGCTGTGGATATTGTTCTATATAAATAAAACACTGATGGCCAATGACCAGGCAGGAGGTAGGTGGGACAAGGAGAGAGGAGAATTCTGGGAAGCGGAAGGCTGAGGGAGAGAGACTGCAGCCACTGCCAGGAGAAGAGCATGTAGAGACGCCGGTAAGCCACCAGCCACGTGACAAGGTATAGATTTATAGAAATGGGTTAATTTAAGATAAAAGAACAGTTAGCGAGAAGCCTGCCACGGCCATACAGTTTATAAGTGATATAAGCGTCTGAGTGATTATTTTATAAGTGGATTGTGGGACTGCGGGGCTTGGGGAACCTGGAGAGAAGCTCTCAAGCTACAACAATTGGCAAGACCTTCCAAAGGCACCAGTTTAGAAAGGTCCTGCAGAGCAGGGTGAGAACAAATACTCCTCCTTTGTTGCTCCATTGCCCTGTTTTTCCTCAGAGGCTGCCATCACCCTCAGCTGCTTGATCTATCCCTTGCTGCTGACTTCCACATGGTAACCTTAGGAGGAAAAAAAGATGCAGCTCCCGGAGCACTGTGTGATCTAATAGAATACTAATGGCATCCCTGTCCATCTATCAAATCAACAAGTCTTATCTATTCATCTGAAAAACTCTGTCTTAATGATCAGCATGATTCTACATTGGAATCACATGGATATTATGGCTCATATAGGGACGGGGAGGGGGGGATGAGAACATGAGGGAACAGGATGGTTGGGGAGAGCAATGAATGAGATATCTTGATAGAGGGAGACATGATGGCTTAGAGAGAAACTTGGTGCTAGGGAAATTTCCAGGAATCCACAAGGATGACCTCAGATTAGACTACTAGCAACAGTGGTGAGGGTGCCTGAACTGGTCTACCCTGGTAATCAGTACCCTGTCATCATAGAGCCTCTATCCAGTAACTGATGGAAGCAGATACAGAGATGCACAACCATACACCAGGATGAGCTCTGGGAGTGCAGTCAAAGAGAGAGAAGAGGGATTATATGAGCAAGGGGGGAATCAGGACCATGATGGGGAAATCTACAAAGACAACTGAACCAAGCTCAAAGGAACTCAGGAACTTTAGACAGACAGCTGTGGAACCAGCATGGAACCGGACTCGGCCCTCTGCATATGGGAGAATGTTGTATAGCTGGGTCTGTTTGAGGGGCCCCTGGCAGTGGGATCAGGATCTATCCCTGGTGCATGAGCCGGCTTTCTGTATCCCATTACCTATGGTCAGACACCTTGCTTACCCCTGATAAAGCAGGGAGGGGCTAGGTCCTGCCTCAACTGAGTGTACCAGGCTTAGCTGTTCCCCAGTTGGAGAACTTACCCTCTTGGAGGAGGGGAGGAGTGGTGGGGGGAAGGAAAGGGGGAGTGGGAAGAGGGATGATAGGGGGATCTGTGGTTGGTATGTAAAATGAATTTAAAAAGATAAAAAAATGGTCTGCTCAAGAACTAACTTGTTAAATTATAATATTAGAATATTAGTTACCTTCAAATCAACATAGTGAAAATAAACTTACAGAATGTTTTCCCATGTCATATCATTTTAATTTTATAAAATAAATATTAGTCTAATTTTAATTTTAAAAAAAAACACCAAGAACTATGCAGAATGCTGACATCCACCAACAAGTGGTCCCGGTGAGGGGCACAGCAACATGGGAGGAGGATATGTTTCTGCTCACAGTTACTCTGAAAAGTTTTTACTGTGAAATTTGATGAGCTGACTGAGTCCTCTGCACTTTGTATATGGAGGGAGACATGTCAAGGGAGACTGTGTTGATGTTATCCTGCTATCCAGACATCCCAAACCAAGTCATCTTCTCACTCCAGTCCAGTGCTGAAGCTACTGCATGTCATGCACCTGTGATGCTGAAGTTATTGCTCTACAGAGATGACAACAATCCCTTGCTAGTCATCTTAGTCATTTCTTTTGTCCATTAGGAAATCAACTGCAGATTCTCCTGTGTCACAGCCTTGACTGAAGTGAACTGTCCTGAGAAAGGATTCTGATGTGATGTCACCATGAGCTTTTATGTCTTTGGATAGCATAAGCTCCTCATGTCCTTTTTTGGTCTTGAATAGGCAAGGAACACAGACACATGTTGCCTTAAAGAATCATCTAGTGGCCAACATAGCATAGGATTAACCTTGGCAAGGGCTTAACATACAAAGCCCCCAAATGTCATGGCTACACTTGTCTTTAAAAGGGTATGACAATCTGTGGCTTCATTCCTACTCTATGTCCTAAGTCAGCCACAGAGTGTAGGACAGTGCCACTAAATCATCATGAAGAGAACTCTGCTTCGTGTAAATATTTTTTGTTTGTCTTGGGTTTTCTTGCATTGAGGTTTTGGTTTTCTTTGTTTTGTTTTGATTTTTTTTTATTTTTTGGTTCTTTCTTTTGTTTTTTCCTTGATTTGATATTTTGCTAAGGCTATACACTATAGATACTGAATGCCCCTTTAAGCCACCATTGAGTCAAATGACTGTATTTTCATAAATAAAAAGCAACTTTCAACTGTTCATTCTTAATCTAGCTTTTTGGCTCAAGTGTGGTGTCACACTCCTTTAACCCTAGGACTCAACAGGGAGAGATGGATCTCTGAAAATTCCAGGTAGTTTTGGATACACTGTGAGTTCCCAGCCTGATAAGGCTACAAAGGGAGATGGTGCCTTGGGTGTGGACTCCATCAAGTGGAGTCTTAACAATAAAAACCCGGGGTCAGATACTGAGGGTAAAAGCTGAAAGATCATTGAAGCAGAGCAGCAGCCACTAGAAACTTCTTACTCCTATGAATCCTCAGACCATATGCAGAGATTCTGTCTCCACATGTCATGTGCTTGTATAGAAGATGTGAGCCTCCAATGTGGTGGGATCAAAGGCATGATCTTCCCAAGTGCTAAGATTAAAAGCCTGAGCCTCCCAAATGCTGGGATTCAAGTGTGCCAACACCTCCTGACCTCTATAATTAACCAGTGGCTTGCTCCACTCTCTGATTTCCAAGCAAGCTTCATTTGTCAGAACACAAAGTATGTTGCAATAGATATCCACTTCATGATAAAAAAATGACCCATATTCTACATCTGACATCAAATGTTTAGCTGCTCAAAAAACAACCCAAACAAACAAACAAACAAATAAAGAAAAACCCACAGTCTAGATACACATGTGTTCATGACATGATCATTCACATCATATTTTGAGAAAGATACCTATGTTTTCTAATTCATCTCAAGAAGTGAGAACATTCAATACAGGATTATAAAGAAATAATAATAATAAAAAACCCTGTAGCTATTTGCCTCTGTTTTTCCATGAACTGCAGCACCAGTAATGGCCATAATATAGAGACTGAAACATTCTAAGACATATTGAAACATGGTGTTTTAGGTGCTGTTGCCTTGACTATTGATTTCAGACTAATTTTTTAAAGATTCATTTATATGTTTCTATGTGTATGGGTAGTTTGCCTGCTTTCTAGCCACCACAAGGATGCAATTTCCACAGAGGCCAGAAGAGGGCAACGGATTCCACCTTGAACTGGAGTTACAGAAGATTGTTAGCTACTCTATGGGTCCTCTGGGAGAGATACACATCCACTTAAAGGATGTGTGATCTCTTCAGCCCCTGCACTTGACTTTTGTCCTTCCAGCCTTTCTAGTGTATTAGTGTGTTAGAGGCACTGGTTCACACCCAATCAAAGAGAGATGTTTCTGAACAATTATAGGGAGAAGTCCATGAGGGAGGCATGGAAGACTGTCTTGGGATGCCAGGCATTCAAGCAGAGTGCTCCAGGGTTCAGATTCATCCCTCAGCATCTCTTACTATCAGAGTTGGGGCAATTATGCCATCTCTCATCTAAGTGACAATGCAGAAGAGGCCCATCAAATGAAATGAAGAATTGAGATGATCTTCCTGGGGATGGAGATGGGGTAATAAAACCCTGTCGATGCAGCAGCTAAGCAGTGTTAAGAGGAAGCTTCATATTAGCCTGGGTGGATGGTGCCTGCAACAAAAGTCACATGCCTTTGAGAGACAGCATGTCTGTGCAAGGCATGAAAGGGAGAAGGATGGTTGAAGCTACTCTTTTACCTCAGCAGATGACACTGTGTTTTGAGGAAAGGTTTCTTCCAGATGAGGGCATTATACTTCAGAAGTTACCTTGAAACGGATCTGACCTGAGACTCACAATGAGTCAGAAGTTTAATGTATGAAGAACTTATCCTTGTAAATTCCAGTCTGGTTCTTTGGAACTATCATTTTAAAGAGCTTCAGAAGCTCTTTAAGCTTGAGAAGGATTTAAGTTCCTCTCTGGCATTGGTCACCTTCTCATTCTGAACTGACTCTGATACAATAAAGCATACCTGTAGACACACTGGAACTAGTTGAGACTTCATTCGTCATACACTACCAATCGTCAGCATGTGGCATGGGTCACACTGTCCAACTATCCATCATGGGGAAGAAGTCTATACGAGGCCATGCCTTACTTCCATGTAAGTCCTCAGCAAAGAACTTGACTCTTATGATAAATGCTACCAGACAGATTAGCATGGACTTTCCCCCTTGCATTGGTGCAGGGAGATAACACTTTACTATCAGTCTTTCTCAGACTAAACTGTCCAGATTGTGCAATGTGGACTGGGGCACTTCTTCTCTCTCATATAAACATTCCTAACTTTGAAAGCATTCTGTCAGCTACTCACATTGACCAGTCTTGGGGTAGCCAAATAGAAATTCAAGCTTATCTTGATGTGTTTCCTGTAGTAGTTGTAGCAGATAAATGGAGTTATAGGTCAGGAATGTAACTCAGAGATAGACTACTTGTCTATAATGTGCAATGTGCTAGGTTCAATCTTAGTACTCGGGTTGAAGGGGATGGAACATTAACCCTGTTACTGTTTGGGTGGGAGCTCCACCTCAACCCCTGGCACCCTGGCCTCCCATTACCCAAAGAGTCTGGAATGTTTGGGTGGGAGCTCCACCTCAACCCCTGGCACCCTGGCCTCCCATTACCCAAAGAGTCTGGAATGTTTGGAAGGAGTTTGGTGGAAGATCCACCTCAACTTCCCTCCCATCTCTTCCCCTAAACCCGCCCCTTCAAAGCCTGCTAAAACACAGCTCCTCCCCCACAGAGGCTCAAGACCACTCCCACAGGGTATATGAGCTGCATCCCAGAAAACAGACTTGTGGTTCTTTTGGTCTCGAGTCCCCACCTGCTCTCTGAGGGGCCAGGGAATCGTCCGGGAGCACTTTACCCTTTAAACCTGGGCTTTCCAATTTGGTCTGATACAGTTTGCTGCTTCGGTGGAGAGGCCTTCGGGAGGCGTCACAGTAGAAAACTGGAGGTTTCATAGAGGCTTCTTAAATACTCTGACCTCTATTTCTTGCCCTCAGTTAACTGTGGCAAACCTTCATTTAGTGGATGAAAATTTCTAATGAGGGACAGATAAACACAGAGATCATGAATATAGATACTTAGCTTATAAGTATCTGTTTTTGTTGTAGTGGACTGGAAGGTGACTAATCTGGTAAAGTAATGCAGACATGCTTGTAGACATGCATTTATTTCCATAGGAACCACTTTATTGATGGAGAGGAGAAAAAGTCACAAATTGTTCTCTGAGCTGCATATAGGTGGAGGTGTCAGGTCACCACACTATAAAGCTAGGACATATGGTTTCCCATTCCTCACTTACACTAGAATGTCTCCATCTGGTGCCCTCCTATAAATATATTACTGTGTGTTCCATTTGTGTGATTTGGGACTTTGTTATTTTACTTTGGCTGCAAGAACTCGAAGAAACATAGAAGGCCAATATCAAACCATCACCTGAAAAACATGTTAAAGGAATGTGGGCATTTGGAAATAGTAAATGTGCTAAGACTGTTGTTGGGCACAAACTTAAACTAAATGTCTCCTATAGATGCCTGGCTAACTGTTATTTATTGTCTTCCTCTTATTCTTTCCAAGAGCACAAACCTTCTGGTGAAAGTCCAGAAAGTTTCTAAGGCTTGTTCATGCTTCACTGGAGCTAGCAGCCTCCTAAATGAGCACGACATGTTCTAGATGATGTGAAATTGGTCCAGGTAACCCTCACTGCCTTCTGCTCTCATCCACATTCCTCTTAGATGTGAACAGTCTATACCCCAGCCAGAGACAAGGGACTCACAGAATAAGAACTCCTGAATAGGGCAAATATTTGAGGACATAAATATGTTTTTCCTAATTTAAATATTACACAAATTCCAGACAAGCTGGTATACTACTTACCCCAGCACTCAAGAGGTGGAGGCAGGAGCATTAAAAGTTCAAGACCAGCCTGGGTTGCATAGGAAGACCCTGTCACAAATAAAAATAGTACATGTATCAAACATTAAATAGTGCCCCCATTAAAATGTCTAACAGGTTTTTCTGTATCCATTAAAAAATTTAAATGCCAAAGAATAAACATTATAAAGTTCAAAACTTACACATGGCATCTGAGACAATTTTCTTGGTGTGGTAGGAAGCTTAGGGCTGGGTCTGAGAGTTAAGCTAGATCCCTCGCTACATCATCCAGCCATTTTAGCTCACCCAGTTCCACCTGGAATACCTTGCCACATGCTGCACACACCTAGGACCCCCACCCGACATTCAGCTGGCCATGATCTCACTTTTCTGCATCCATTCACACAGCTGCCTCAGCACAGCCTGCCTCTGGCTTGTGGCCTTGGCTCCCGTTAGGCTGTAAACTTCTAGATGTTTCATTTTTAGTCTCCCTGGGGTCTCTAATGGGTATCTCAACAAATTTGGACTGGCTAAAATTCCATGCTAAGAGAGTTAGGCCTCCCGGGGATATTCATCCCTCTTCCATTTATTCTGCAGCTGGGACCCCTGTTCTCAGGTGAACACAGACTTGAACCATCTTGGTGGGGAAGTAGTTGTGTACATTCACTTCCTAAGGGAGTTTTGTTGTTCTCAGTGAACAGCTACCTCTGTCATGCTATGCAAGAAATCATCCCCAAACTATGTAACTTAAAGCAACAAGTGTTCATTTGGCTCACAAGTCGGTGGGTTGGCAATTTAGACTGGGCTTGGCTAGGCAGTTCTGGGCTGGCTGCTCCTCCACAGGCCATGCAGTGTGAGGTTTAGCTCATCTGGCATGGCCTTGGCTGCTCAACTGGAGCAGGGACACCCTTGTGTTACCCTCTGCGAGCCTTGTCTCTGTGGCTTGGTCCAGGCTGTCAAAGGCAAGGGGCAAGAGCTAGCTAGAGAGGAGAGGTGGAGAGACAGCAGGACCCAGGTTCAAGTCCCAACACCCACATGGCAGCTCACAACTGTCTGTAACTGAAGTTCCAGGGGATCCGACACCCTCACACAGACATACGTGCAGACAAAACACCAATGCACATAAAATTTAAAAAGAGAGAAAGAAAACAGGGCAGTAGGGTCACTGAGGCCTCTGGGGCTCTGCCATTGTGTGTATGACTCTGAGATAGGAAATCCCAGTAGGAGCAGACTAGTTTCTAAGATTCTATTTCTGGTTCCTGCTAAGGGCACCAAATGCAAGCCAGTGGGTCTCGTTGGCTGTTGCTGCCCACGCACATACACACCCACCCTTTGTGCTGTAGTTTGCTTCCTTTCCCCATTCTGTTCTAAAAGCAACTTGAGGGAGGAAAAGGATTATTTGGTTTATGGATTGCAGTCCATCACACAGGGAAGACAGGGCAGGAACTCACGGTAGGAGTTTGAAGCAGTAACCATGGAGGAATATTGCCTTCCTGGCTTGCTCACTCTGGCTGCCTCAGGTACCTTTCCTGCACAGCCTAGCCCAGCTGCCTGGGGGTGGCACCACCTATAGTGGGCTGGGCCCTCGCATACCAGTTAGCAATCAAGAAAATGCCCACAGATGTGCCTGCAAGCCAACCTGACAGAGGCAATTCCTTCATTCCCAGGTGTGTCAAGTTGACATGCTGAGGTTTTCCTTACCCCAACGGCATTCCAGATTCCAGTTACCGTAACAAACCACCCAAAACTTAGTAGGTTAAAACAACAACCATTTTATATCATGAGATCTGTTGGTTAAGGTTTGGGACCATACTCGGCTTTGCAGATCTGCTTCTGTGTCTTCATTCACATATCTGGCACCTGGGTGGGGATGGCTGGGAGGCAGGTCATCTGGGCCCATCAGGCATGAGGCCTGCATGGCCTTGCACAGCCACCTCGAGGAAGTTGGCGTTCTTCTGAAAACCTGGTATATTATGAGGAACTGTGTGACCTATGACCTAGCCTGAGGAAGTTCATAGTATTCTATTGGTCAAAGCAGCCCCTCCCCTGTTCAAGAGGAGGAAAGCAAGATTGCTCCGCTGTAATGGATGTATATTTAAAGCCACACCCCCAGCCCTGCTTCTCACTCACTTACGCCTCAGCTGCACCATTGGAAACTGGAGATGTCAGAGCCTTGCCACAGAAAGTGTCACAAGTGACCCCTTTCACACCCACAGGAGTAGGAGAAATGAGTGGGGACCACTACCTTCCTTCACGAAGACTGTGTTTCTTGGAGAGTTGTATGAGTCTGGGAAGAACTCAGGGTGGACCCTCAGAAGGGAGCCCCTCAGATAAAAGCAATGGGGGTTCACTTCCTCTGCAGCTCAGTGGAACTGGGTAAGATAAGACAGGGATCCCTTATTCCTCCACTCTTTGAAACGAGGCCTCATGGTGTTGACATGGGTGGCTTTGAACTTGCTATGTAACCTAAATTGGCCTGAAATCATGATCCTCCTGCCTCAGTCTCCAAGTATTGGGATCATAGATGTGTGTCATATGCTGAGTAACCTTTGCTCTTGGAACCTCTGGGCACATATGTAATTAATGCTGGAATAAGATCCTTAGCCAGTGGCCAATGGCCTTGACCCATGAGCTGCTCTTTCTCCACACGGGTAGAAGAACCGAACTTCACCGATGGTTTAAACCAGCCTGCTCCACGACAGGAGATGGATGGGGCTAGATTCCTGGAAGCAGTCAGTGGGGTGTAGGTTGACCTGTCAATCATGTGAGCTTTGGAGGTTCTCCATTAATACGCCCAGTGTGCTCTCTGTGTCCCTATTAGGTTGGTTGATATTTGTGTGTTGCAGGAAATACTCAGAAATATGTTCTAGTACTTTCTAGTTGCTAGGTTTTCCCCAGAGACCATGGTGGACTTACACACATGTCAACTTCACAGCTAGGTAGTGAGGGGTCCTGGGCTGGCCTCTGATAGACTGTGTCCCTGGGAATCAGTTGGCCAGAACAGGGGCCTCTCACTAATGAAATCCTCAAAAGCCAGTTCAGTACTGAAAGTACAAAACTTCAGCCCAGGAGGCACCACAGCCATCTAATGGCCTGCCGTTCATCAGACACCAAGAGCCAGCGACAGAATTAACGGGAAGTGACATTGCCAGCCTGCTTTGTCACTGCCCGTCACTGTCAGTCTTTGTGACTGAACTCACAGGCTGTTGTTCCTCTGCACCCTGAAAGTCAATCAGTTATAAAGGGAGCATCCCACTGTTGCCTGGGAAAACTGACCCTCATGGAAAAGCACAGAAAAGCAGTTTCAACCTCTAGCCTAAACACAGAATTATATGCCCCACCCCCACCCCTGTGTGCACATCTCCCTCTCCCCCCTGGCCTCTCTGTTTTCCTTCTTTCTCTTTTTCTCTATGCATGGATGTGTGCATGCAGGGACATGTGTGTGGAGTTAAAGGGCACCATCTCTGGTGTTGAGTGTTGTTCCTCCTTTATTTGCTTATGTTTTTGAGACAGGGTCTCTCACTGGCCTAGAACTCACCAAGTAGGCTAGACAGGTTGCATTGAGCGAGGGTTCCACCTGTATCTGCCCGTTTATCAATGATTTTTTATATAATTTATTTGTATTTTATGTTCATTGGTGTTTTGCCTGAGTGTATGTCTGTGTGAGATGTCAGAAATCCTGGAACAGGAGTTACAGACAGGTGTGAACGGCCCCATGGGTGCTGGGAGTTGAACCCAGGTCCTCTAGAGGAACAGCCAGTGCTCTGAACTGCTGAGCCATCTCTCCAGCCCATGGCGATGATATTACAAGTTCACAGCCCTATGCCCAGCTTTTTTTATTTTTTTAGTATCAGTTCTGGAGATCGTACTCAGGACTCAGGTCCTGGCGGCGTCTGGCAAGCCCCCACCCCCACCCCGAGCCTGAATGATCTCCCCAGCTCTCAGCTGATTCCTGATAGGGTTCCAGGCACACCACTCCATATTCATCTCAACTCCAGAGTCTCCAGAGAATCAGGCCCTGAATCCACTTTGCTGTGGGGCCTGATGTCAATCCCTTTGGTGTAGCCTACTGTGGGCTTGGAGCCTAGGTCATCACTATTCAATTTACAGATTACATGCATCTTCCCCCAAATCCTGTCCCTTCTGTCTCGGCTTGAAGAGGTGCCCCTCGTTCTGGTGTTTTGTCTCCCTGCAAGTCAAGGAACCTATTTGGTGGTTTTTTCCCAGAGTCACCAGAGAGGTGACCTGCAGTAGTATAAGAACCACTGTCTTTTTTCTTATTTTACAATAAGGGTTATGGTCAAAACAGGTACCACAAACCAGCTCACATACCAGCCTTAAGGGAGAAAGAAAAACACTACTGGCTCTCTAAATAGGTGATTTACTAGGCCCAAACCAGTAAAGATCATCTGAACGTGGGAATCCAATCTCCTTCCCCTCCCCCACAAACTCCTCCCCATCCTTCTTGAGCTGTGGTACCCTATGAGGCAGCCTCTCTCAGTAGGTCCGAGGGAGCCTCTTTAGAGTCTGGGTATGCACAGTATTTCTGAACATCTATTGCAAGTGGCTGATGCCCTGTTGGAAAGAGAGAAGGTCCAGAGAGATGGCCACTGGGATGGAGAGTGTTTGCATCCATGACAGTTAGCTCTGTCAACTTTGGTGCAATCGAGAATCGCCTTGGAAGGGAATTTTGATGAGGGACTGTCTGGACCTGTGGGTGAATCTTCTGGGGATTGTCTGGATTATGTTCATCGATATGGCAGGAGCTAGCCCACTGTGGGCAGCGTCATCCCCTGGGTTTGGGTCATAGACTTTGTAAGAGAAGAGGAAGCAAGCTGAGTAGTAAGCATGCACACACTAATTCATTTCCGTGTTCTTGAGTGTGGATGTGATGTGACTAGCTGCTTCATGTCCCTGACATCTTGACTTCCTCACAATGATGCCTATAATTGTCAGTGAAAACAAATCCTTTCTCCTCCAAGCTCTTCTTTTAAAATCAGTTATTACTTGGCCTCTGTATAAGCATGTGGGCATGTACATGCAGTGGTGTACGTATGTAGGGCTCAGAGAGCATGTTGGTTCTCCCTCCCGCCATGTGGGTTAGAGGGACTGGACTCAGGTCATCGAGTCCAGTGGCAAGTGCTTTTACCTGTCGAACCTCGTCACCACCTGACCCGCACCCCTCCCCCACGCCACCCCCACGGCTGTTTTTGTCAGGATATTTTATCACAGCAACTGGAAATGAAACTAAACACACCCTAACCCTTATTCTTGCTCCTCAGTGGTCAGCCAGGTAGCCATTTGTTTCTGGCAAACTCTCAGAGGCTAGGCTAAATGTAATATTGTGGCCTTTGCCATCATGGGTTCAGGAACCCAGTTCTGATCAACTCAGCAGACACCATGCTTCTGACTGTTTAAAAATAGGCCCGGGACCCAAAACAGGCCAAGTAATCTAAAGGAGGATTTAACTGGGGGCGCTGGGGTGGGGAGCCTGTGGGCAGTTGTTCTCCGCTCCTCTGGGGCATGCTGGGAGCAGATAGCGCTCACTGTGTTAGTGGAAGAGACTCCAGCAGCAGACAGGAAGCAGAGAAATGAAGTGGGGACCCTTCACTGAATGCTGTCGACCTACCACTGGACACCTCAGTTGTCCGTAACCTCAGCCACTCATGGTGACAGCCTCAGGGACAGCCGAGGGAATCCCTCATCATCTCTGGGGAATGCCTTGTCAGGGTTACAGAGCATCATCTCTGGGGAATGCCTTGTCAGGGTTATAGAGCATCATCTACACAGGTGAGCTGGCAGAGTTGGAAGTGCAGCCTCCAGCTAACTCCGGGCGAGGCGCTGTGCCAGCTGTGAGCTCAGGGAGTATCGTCCCATGTTCTTCTCTCCACACTGTAGTCCCTCATGGAGCTCCATGACGGCCATAAAATTACCTCAAGGGACATTTACCTGGCACCTATGGGCTCTGTGGCTGCCTGTGAAGAAAATCAGGCCACCTAAGGCCTCAAGTGTGTGCTGTTCTCCAAGGTGTGGGACTCGAGACAGAATGCGTCTTAGTTAGATCTACAGGTGGCACTAGGTCTCCACCCCACATGTCCTCCAGCAAGGTGAGAGCCAGGAATGAGCTGGCAGGGCTGGACTTGGTGATCTTTGGCAAGCCTCACCACCTCTTTGGACATCAGTTTCCTCCATTATCCTCAAGGAAGCTGGGTGCCCTGAAAATCCAGCCATCTAAGAGTTTGGGAAGTAGAACTGAACTCAGTCTTTCCACTCAATCCAGGATCAGTAAGAGTCATCCCCAGCACCCAAAGGAGAGTGGGCTACAGCCAGGAATCTCACCTTTATTCCTTGCTTGCCCACCCAGAAGCCCCAGAATAGTAATGTAAATAGCATAAATGCCTGCCTTCAAAGACACAGGAAATACAGTTCACAGTTCTGACTCGCTGGGTAAGAGGCTGCCTGCCGAGTTCCCAAGGCTTAGACTCACTGAAGAGCTTGTATATCAGCCCAGGAGGCAGCCTATGTGGTGACAAGGTAGGTGTGTGTGTGTATTGGGGTGGGGGACAAAAAGAAATGTCTCTCCAAAATAGAGCCAAACCCCACTCAGGAAATGTGGGGAAGACAGTTCTCGGGTATGTAGGGTTAAGGAGAAATGAGTCCCCAGGAAAAAGGAAGAGGTCAAGCACACAGGGGTAAACACAACAGTGTGCAACATACAGGCGTGGAAGAGGGTCACGGGGCCCTTCCAGCAGGCAGCAAGGACTCAGCAGTGGAGCCCTAGACCAGGGAAACCAGCATGAAAAAACACCAGCACCTGCCCTGGTCGGGGTGTGTGGAGTGCGTTTCCCACACAGAACATGGTTGTGAAGGGCACTGTCACGACAGAGGCCAAGATGGCACCTGGGATTTGAAGAGATAACCACTGTCCCTTTGAGAACGTCAAGAAGAGGAAGGTTTCTGTTCTGATATTGTTCACATGGCAAGGGACTCGGCTGAGTCTCCACCTTTCTCTTGGGCGTGAGCTTGGATCGTGTGGCTTTCTCAGTCCCTCTGGCTTCACATGAAGGTGGTGGGGTTCTGGCCAGTTGAAGGGTCCCTCCTCAGCAAGTCTGAAGCTGGGAGTTGCACCAAGAGCATCTGCTCACCTCCTCTTTTGTGGTTCTTAAATCTTGAGAGACCTCCCAGCTGGCTGCCTTGGGTGAGGGCAGCTGTGCTCGGAGGTCTGAAGGGTGCAGAGGCCTGTGCACCGGCAACTCCCACCGCCAGATGAGAGCAGAACAAGATGCATGAGCCCTGCCCCTCCCGTATGTCTAACAGTGCTAAGCCAAGTCCACGGCCGGAGCCAGCATCTTTCCAGAGGAGATAAGGCATTACAGCCAGCTGTTTAGCCAGATGTGGGGCGGGGGGCAGTCTCCAGGGGGGACATGTAGAAGGTTTCTGGTTCTTTTAATTAAGACAGGATGCAGTGGTCCAAAACTCTTCCAGTCAAACTGAGTCAAAAGCATGTCCTAGCAGCAAGAATGTATCCTTGTTTTGTCGCATGAAGGTCAGTGGACACTGGCCCAGGAGAGGGTAAGGCCAGCATGATGTGCGGGGCAGAGATACAGCCACCAGTTACATGGGCTGCAGCCCACCTGTTCCTCCAGCCCCTCACGTGAAGTAACGGCAGGGTGTGGAGTCGATGTAGCAGTACTGGGTGCAGCGAAGGTCTCCGTACGACCTGAGGGAGGCAAGGATACTGATCAGGGCGGGCGGAGGCAGCAGAGTGGACAGGGGCAAGCACATTCTAAAAACGACTGGTGATCCAACTGCATTAAACTACCCTACCCCTGAGGACCCAGGTCTAGGAAAGCTTTTCTGCTTCATTTGGGGTGTGGGGCTGAGAGGCTGAGTCAGAGGGACTAGGGTGGGAGGGATGGCTAGCCCCGATGCTAACACATCATCTATGAGACAATCACCCCCTTCTCGATGCCTAAGGGTGTCCAGTGTTATCTGTGAACTCACTCAGTACTAATACAAATGTCCTCTATTTGTGCCCAAGGGGCAGCATTGGCCTGGTACAGCTGCTGAGCTCTTGAAATTCAGCTAGTGTAACTGAAGAACTGAATTAAAAATCCTAATGACTTCCAAAATAATAATAATAAAAAATAAAAAAAATAAAATCCTAATGATTTCAAAATTGAATAGCTACATGGAACAGGGCTAGCTACCACGTTGGAGGGTGTACTCTACACATCTGCAGATGCAAATGATAATCCCCAACGTCCTACCCACACACATTCATGGAGCCCTTAAGCAGCTCCGTCGGGCTGTTAGGAGCCTTCCTCAGTTCAGGCATTGGGCAGTGCACACAGAGACATGTATGTAGTGAGATCCTGGCCAAGCCTACCCAGGGTTGAAGTCTGAGGGTGCCTGGAGGTGTGCAACTCCTTCAGCCAGGCTGCATATGCTAATACATGTTGGAGGGTGATTTTGAGGAGACCCCCTCCCCGAGAGTACCGGATGGATGTAACTGTGGGACAGGTGATGTCTATTTCCCAGCCTGCTGAAGGCCTGCCGGAAGGTAAGTGATGGAAGCCGAAGCTGAGGGTATTGGACTCATGGGAGACAAGTCAGCAGATGAGTAGCTCCCTAGAGCACCATATGGCTGATTCTGTGAGGGTCAGCTGAGCACGGGCCATTTAGCATCATTCTGTACTGGAAGGTTACATTCTGGGCAGGGGCTGGGGTCTGTAGGTAGCTTGAAGATGCCATTGTGGGAGCAAGGGCACTAACATATTTGAATGCCCACTGAGGACTCTCTAATGTAGAGAGACAGGCCCTTGAAGAGGATATTTTCTTGGAGGGACCACGGACTGGCAAGATTAGGTATTTTTCCCTTTATATCTTAAAAGTTATGTGTGTGTGTGTGTGTGTCCCTGTGTCTGTGTGTGTGTGTGTGTGTGTGTGTGTGTGTGTGTCTGTGTGTATGCATACGCGTGAGTGATGAGGGTGAGGATGTGCCATGACACACATGTGGAGGTCAGAGGACAACTTTGTGGAGTCAGCCCTCTCCTTCCACCTTTACACAGGTTCTGGGGATCAAACTCAGGTCACCAGACCAGCATGGCACATGCCTTCACCCACTGTGTCGTCTTGCTGGCCCTCCTTTTTCTTTCTAGTGGAACTGGGAATTGAATCTAGGCTTATTGAGCGATATCTTACATCCCTGAGGTTACATATTAATTCTGGTCTGATCTCCTTTGGATTTGTGGGAGGTGGGTATTGTGCTCTGGGTAGACAGATGGAGTCTGTGAAGCGCCCTCAGGCTGCTCGCTGCCTTTCTGCTGTTCTGCCCTGGCCCAGGATGGTGCTGACGCCTGTGGCTGCCCTGACTGAGGCCTCTTGGGGACCGACCGTGACTACTATGTGTTCACCAGGGGAGCATGAACTCTACCCTACCTCAGTGTCTACAAAGTACCAGGAACACAAAAGTCCCTTAAGAATATCTGTGAAGGAAAGCAGGGGAGGGGAGATGCTGGAAGCGTGTAGGAGGCCTCCTACCCAGGGAGATAGGTCTCGCATGTCAGGTAGCCAAAGTCAGAGCCGTCACAGTCTTCCACGCCCTGGTGCCGGTAACCATCCCCACAGTAGGCCCGGTGACAGTCTAGGGAGACAAAAAGTATAGCACTGAGAACAGGAACAGGCTTGTCTACACAGCAAGGACAGTGTGGCCCAGTGGAGTCCCTAGAGCATTCCGCCCACTTGAGAACCAGCTTCTGGAAGGCTTCAGACTCACTCAGGACTGGACTAAGCATCACACTGACATACCAGGGTTCTGTACAGCACACCTGCCATTTACTTGACAGGGGGACGAGGGCCTTCATGTCATCTGCAAACCTGGGAAGGTGATAATGCCTCCCCTTCATAGAACTACTGTGGAATGTTGGTAAGGTAAGACTTAGGGCACTGGAACACCAGACCCCAGTGCGAGAGCATGGTGAAGCCTTTGTCAGCACAGAGCTCTGGGAAGGCAATCTACCACTAGGCTCAGCCTGTGTTCCTGAGGGACCATATGACCTCCACAAAGACCTCTATCTTCATACCAGCAGTAAGACTCTGTCCATCTTCCATCCATCCATCCACCTACACAGGGTCTTGTTATGCAGTCCATACTGGCCCTTTTATTTTGGGTGATCTTTCTGCCTCAGTTTTCCAAATGTACTGCCATGCCCAGCCACCCTAATTTTTAGAGGAAATGGAGACCTCACTCCTGGTTTTGATTGTAACAGCTCCTTTCGAAGGGATCCAGGGAAGAGCCAATGGCCCACAGATTGTCATCCAAAAGTTGCCAGGGGACTGGTAGAGCTGCATGATAGATAACAACCTCCCCTTGCTTCTCAACCCTACTCTAGGTGGAACTTCAGCTCAGTGGCTGCCATCTGTCCCCTGAGGACAGGGACAGTAACGGTGCCCACACATTGCCAGTTCTGACCTCAGCAAACCGAGGCATGGATGGATGCACTGACCCCCAGCCACATCCAGACAACCTCCACATATGTCCGCTGGAGGGATCTCTAAAGACATGAGCCTCTGTCATGCCAAGCCTCTCTTAGAGTCAAGAGAGCCAGGCTGGAAATGGCCCTCCACTGCTATCCTCAGAGAGCTGGGCGACAACCAGAGCCAGCAGCTGAATTCTGTTCTGACTCTGAAAACTGTACTTCTACCTCACCTCCTGCTCTGATCACCTTATGTAATAAACAAAACAAAACAATAAAAATTCAAAAATCAAATCATCAAAAACCCTCCAGAGCCAGGTCCCAGCACTATCACAAAAGATGGAGGCAGCTTGCCCTGAGTGTCCACCTAGAAAAGGAGCTCCATCCAATCCAGTCTCAGCCTCTCCTTCTACCTTTCTAGGGTAACAAGTGAGGACCATCACCTTCCCCTTCTGAGCTTGCAAAGAAGTAGGGCTTGGAAGAAAGAGGGCCAGGGGCAAGGAAGGCCTCTGGGGGACATGATCCTGAACACCTCCCTGTTGACATGCTTGGGTGAGGGAAAAATTAACATGCAGCCTGGAATTGGGAAGGGGCTCTCCAAATCAGCCCCCCGCCCCGGTCCACTGTCCCTTGCCTTTGCCTCAAACCTTCACAGCTGGTAGCGGGGGCTTACCCCACCCCCTCAGCTAGTCAGGCCTCCCAGGCTGGGCCCCACTCACCAATGCAGTCGTCCCCCACATCACGATTACCGTCGTCACACTCCTCGCCAGGCTGCAGGACGCCATCCCCGCAGGTACCACGCTGGTTTACAGTGTAACCCACAGGGTAGAAAGGAGTCAGCTGGCCAAAGAAACACACAGCCATTAACAAGGGAGGCACGCCCAGGCAGCACACAGGAGGCGAGTCTCTGGCACTGGGAACAAATGTGCTGGGTCTAGGAGGCGTCCCTTCGCTTCCTTCAGGGAGGGTGTGAGAGGCCACCTTTCCCAAAGGGAATCCTGGCTCAAGTTGAGCTTCTTTTTGGGGATGGGGCTGAGGGGCGGCTGCTCTGAAGACAGGGAGGGAGGGTGAGTAGCTCTCGCCTGCAGACACAGAGGAAGTGCAGTCCAGCCCCAGATGTATAGCTTTCTTCCCTTCTAATAGGAGTGTCCCTTTCCCGGCTGAGGAATGGGCCTGCCCCAGAGTACCTGGATGGGGAGCCAGCCAAGGCTGTCTTTGAAGTACAACGATCGCTGGTCTCGGCGAAAGGCGATGGCATTCTGAGTGTTCAGCTTCTCGAGCTCCTCCTGGTTGTTGACCACAAAAATCTGCCAGAGAACATAGTGGTCAGAGTCCAGAAAAACTTCCCCACTGGACAGGGAGAGCCAGAGAAGACTGTTTGCTTCTCATAGGGAGGAATGCAGGGAGGGCCCACACCATGTCAATCCAGTTCAGAATACTTTGAAACAAAGCTATCCACCTTGACTTCACATATTTAAATGTGTGTTTGAACATTACCAAGGCTTAAAAGACAATGCTACAGAGGTAAGTAATTTGACACCTGGAAATGTCTCTTCAACAAGGATCATACTCAATGGTGATCGTTACAAGCAGTACTGTGTGTTGAAACTCAGGGCGCACTAGGCAAGCACTAACCATTGAGCTACATCCTTGGCCAAAGCACAACTCTTTCAGACAATATAATCTCAACCACATCGGAGTTAGTCTTGAAAGTAAACAGTGGGGGGAATGTCCCTACCCTCTTGTTTTCTTTTGACTTTGCCCCACCTTGCAATTTCCCACAGCGAGTGGGTAGTGGTTTTAACAAGGGAAAGTGAATTTTCCTAAAGAACATCATGAAGGCCTTTGATCGGAGAGAGAGCATCCTTGGCACCCACCCGGACCATGCCCTGAAAAGCCTTACCGCAGGAACTCTCGGGGAGCCCAGCCCATACAAGGAGTCCGTGTGCAAGGGGTTGTTCACATTCACAGGGGGTCCACAAAGACATCTTCCTGGGGGCCCTGGGAATCCTCTTTCTCCTTTCAGTCCCATTACAAGTTGTCCTAGGAGGCAACAGACTGTTTGTTACTAAAGCCAACAAGTCAGGAGACGTGAGCAGCCTGTGCACGGAAGAGAAGCGAAAGCTTGAGGCAGGCAGCAGGCAGAGGGAGAGGCTCCCAGCCATGACATCTAGGAATACAGGAAAGCAGCCATCAAACAATGGGCCTCCCCCTCCACCCTGCCTTCAAGACACACGGACATCTGGTCCTGTAGCAGCCTTAGTTACTAACAACCTGTGGGAAAGAGGAGGGTTTTGTTGTGACCTGCAGCCCTGAGTGTGATACCTACAGTCTAATAGATCACCTGTTGATTCTCTCTACATTTCCTTGTTGAAGAATGTCCTCTATTTGTAACCATTATTTAAAGGGTCTTCTTGCAAATGGTTATGCAGTGGATGGAAAACTTTTACCATATTAAAAAAATGATTATTTTTATTTATTTGGAGGAGGAGGGAGGTTGTGCATCTCAAGGCAAAGGAATGGAGGTTGGAGGACAACTTTGGGGAGTTCCCTCCTCCCACCATATGAGACTTGTAGATGGAACTCAGGCCATCAGGCATGGCAACAAGTGCCTTTACCCACTGAGCCACCTTGCCAGTCCAACTTCAACTGTCTTTTTTGGTTTTGTTTTTCAAGACAGGGTTTCTCTGTGTAGCCCTGGTTGTCCTGGAACTCACTCTGTAGACCAGGCTGGCCTTGAACTCAGAGATCCACCTGCCTCTGCCTCCTGAGTGCTGGGATTAAAGGTGTACGCCACCACCCCCTGGCCCTTTCACTGTCTCTTAAGTTTCTTATATAAAGGATATTTACAGAGGAGTTTTGGGGCATGTGTGAGTTTTATTTCTCCTGGAAGAAAATAGAACATTTTCTGCTCAGGGCATTTCTCTCCCCCAGTACTGAGAAAAGTCAGGATACATCCTGGAAGAGTATGATTAGGAAATGCACTCTGGCAATGTCTAGGTCTGTAGTTCTCATTTTGACTCTTACTCATCACTTATTTTTGATTTTTGAGGTGAAGTCTTACTATATCGCCTAGCCTGGTTTTGAACTCCTGGATTCAAGTAATCCTCCTGACTCAGCCTCCAAAGTGATTGGAACTTCAGGTGTGTACCACTGTACTCAGTTTTGCCTTGACTTTTTTATGGTGTTTTCCTGGATGCTACAGGCTGACCAGGAACTTGCTATATATCTCAAGCTGGCCTTAAAGTGGTGACAATTCTCCTGTCTCTGTCTCCCAGGTGCTGGGATTACAGGCTTAAGCCGTCATACTCAGATTCTTCAAATTGGCTTTTAAAGGCAGTGATGCCTGCCTGAGTCACACTCTAAGCAATTCCATATGAACCTCCAGACATCCATAGGTTTGTTTCCTTTTTCAGTGCCGTGGATGGAACCAGGGCCTTTGCATAAGCCAGATTAGTGCTCTGCCACTGAGCCACACTCCCAGCCCTTAGGCATTCATAATTTTAAAAGTGTCTAAGATGTTTCTACTGTCCATCAAGATGGAGAACCACTAGGGAAATGGGATGTGTACAGAATATACCCCCATCAAATCATCCTCCTCACCCTCCATCCCTCCTTCTCCAAGGGTCTCTTTGGTTCCTTCTGTTCTCAGTTCAAACATCGCTTCCTCTGAGAAGCCCTCTCACATCCTCCCACTCCGGCACATTTGTTCTGGTACATTCACTTACATCTGTTCTTCACAGCACTCCTTTCTGCTTACAAGCCTACACACTCATATCATTCCATTAAGGTCTCTCTTCCCTCAGGCTAAGACTGACAGGGGCAGGCCAAGACTTCACACATTTGGAACAGAGTATCTATTCAATGATTGGATGATTAATTAGAGAGCAAAGGTCTGTGAAGGACTGGAAGTCACAGCTGTACGAGGAAAGAGAGGAGAGGGCAGGATGAAAAGATTGATGAGCACAGGCCCCTCCTCCAGGGGCAACAGGGGCCGTTGGAAACCAGCCTGTCCTTGGTCTTAGGCAGTCAGTGGAGGCAGACAGGAGCTGGAAACATGTCTGTAGATGCTAGAACGACAGCATATAATGTGAACTCAGGGTGGACTATCTGGCCAGGACCATAGGGAAGAGGCCACACACTAAAAAGTAGAATGACCCCACCACCTTCAGCCTTCTTGAGCCGACTCATAAGCTGGTCCAATACCACATGTCAAGTTACAACTCTAACAAGGAACAGGAATAGAACTCTGTGGGAAAAGCTCCCACCTTGATTTTTCCAGAAAACTCTGGAGAGACAAAGACACCACCAGCTCCAGAACATCCTGGGTAAAAACCTGAGAAGCATGAGGAGTTTCCCCCAGGAGTAGTGGGCTGTGACAAGGAGAAACGAAACGTGAGAGTGTCATCAGAGCAGCCTTCCGGAATGTTCTGTGACCCCAGAACTCCTCCAGAACATAGTCTCGGAAAGACTCGGGACTTTTCAGATTTAGTTGATCTGGTGTGGCTGAGACCTGAGCTCATGCTTCGCCTAACTCTGTCCCATTCAGATAGACAGATCCAAGAATACGGGTGCTCTCAGGGAGCAGTCATTCCCGGGTGCCACGTGGATTTGTTTATACCCTGTCTGGACACAGGAAAGAATCATCCAAGTTTGTAACTGCATTATTGCAAATTACATCTTAAATTTTGTTTTTCTTCCTTCCTCACCACTTTCCCTGTAACTTGAGTCATTAAAAAGTTCCTACCCTCTCCAACTCCTCCAGCACCAGCTGGGCCCGTGGTGCTGAGAACCAGACCCAAGGCAGCTTCCTAACAGGATGTGGCAGGGAGCCTGCCACCACCAACGCCACCACCGCAGTTCCCCCCTGCTTCCGCTTCCTCCCAGTTGGCAGAGGACATCCATCAGCCTGCCAGCTTCCTGCCATGATGCTCTGAAGGGCACAACAACTTGAACTGCCTCACCCCAGCGTTACTGCCATGCTCTCCTGCCGGAGGACCTTGCACTCCATTTTTGGTCAGGCGCCTCTTGGGGAAAGCAGGTCAGGAGGGGATAGTGTGAGAAGACAGAGGAAGACAGAACGGTAGTCAGAAGGCTGCGTGGGGCTTTAGGAGCCACGGGTGGAATCTGGACCATGGTAGCCACTCGTCAGCTCCGTAACCGTGAGGAAGCTCCGGGTTCTTAGACATAGGGGAAGGACTGGGATAGACCAGCAGACTTTACCTGTGTTCTCTAGAGCCCGAGGGTACCCCAAGGAGGAACTCAGGAAGGGGCAGGGAGCACAGCTTTTTCTTGAGTGGCTTTGTGGCTCTTTGTTGGCCTGTTTTCTCCAGGCCAGCCTCAGAACTTCCCATACTCCTAAATGGATCCCAGGCTATGCCACAATACCTGCTAGGTTTGGGCTTTTATCAGATTAAAACTGTGAGGAGTCACTCCAGGGGCTGCTCTAACTCTTGCATTATTAGCCAAGCTAGGCTCAGGGATGTCCCTTCTAAAGTCCTACCTTCAATCCCAGCCCTGCAGATTTTACAAAGAGCAGGGAGATTGCCCCATTTTGCCTCTTTGCTCTCTTCAGCCTCCTTCCTCTGAGTGGCTCCTCAGAAAGGAAGTAATTTGAAGAGAAGGTGGAGGGAAAGAAAGTCAGTCAGAGAGATGGCCTACGATCCTGCTAGACTGCAGGTGTAACCCAGGAAGGACAGAGGAAGTCTCTGTAGGGACCAGTCCCTGTGTGGTTCCAAGCACCAGATGCCATGGGGGATGTGATGCTGACTCAGTTCTCAGGGTGGCGGGCATCTAGAAGGAACATGAAACACATCTGCAAAAAGCAAGAGTCAGCTGAGGTTACAGCTCAGCAGGAGAGTGTTTACCTAGCATATATGAAGCCCTGTGCTCCACACCCAGTAACACACACACACACACACACACACACACACACACACACACACACACAGAGAGAGAGAGAGAGAGAGAGAGAGAGAGAGAGAGAGAGAGAGAGGCAAACACGTATACTAAGTAGGCATATCATCTAAGTTGGCCTCAATGGTACACGTCTGTAATCCTAGCACTTAGGAGGTAGAGGCAGAAGGATCAGGAGTTTCATGTCATTCTCAGCTACATAGTGAGTTAAAGGCCAGTCTGGACTACATGTCTATATGAGACCCTATCTCAAAAAAAGAAAAAAACAAACAACAAAGCAACCCCCTCTACAAAAAAAAAAAAAAAAAAAAAAAAAAAAAAAAGACAGACAGACAGACACGGGGCAGGTGGGTTGTTCTCAGAAGGTAAAGGCATTTACCAAGCCTGATGAACTGAGTTTAGCCTCAGGTGAAGGAAAGAACGAATAAATAAGTTGTCCTCTGACCTCCACATGCACACTGTGGCTGGCACACACACACACACACACACAGAGAGAGAGAGAGAGAGAGAGAGAGAGAGAGAGAGAGAGAGAGAGAGAGAGACTAGTATGAAAGAAAAGGGAAAGGAGGAAAGAAAGAAGCAAATCGCCAATGGCAGAGCACCTTGTTGGGAGAGGACAGGGTAGCAGAAGGGGAAATAGGGTACCCATCCATGAGAGATATAACTAGAAGGTTGGGGGAGGAAGGAAAACAAAACTGTGCTGGTTGCTAAGTCCTTGGGTTCCAATTCTCAAGACTGACATCACGAAATTGGCTTTGTGAGAACCTGCTCACAGCCCCAGGCCCAGGAAGGAAGCCAAAGGCAGATGGGACTAGGTTTCCAAAGACACATAAGCACAATGGGACCGTTAAAGTCTGCCAACCACCTTCGTCTGCATCCACCTCACTACATGTCCCCAGAATCCTCAGTTTATTAGCCCCTAAACACTCCAAACCCAAGAAAGTTCTTTCGACTTCCACCATGCTCAGTCCCTGAGTGGTAGCTCATGGTGCTCCAAGAATTTCCAGTCGTGGAAATGCTGCAATGCCCAAGCATAGCCTGAGACAGTGATCTCCTCAGGCATCTATGGGCCATTAACATAAATAAGAGGTGGGCAAGGAGTAGGTCAAAGCAGGAGGGTCCTTCCTCATTGCTTTCCTGCCATAATTTACCAAATCTTCAGCTAACCCTTAGTTGGTAGTTAAAAAGGTAGGAAAGAAAAAAACCCAAAAGACTGGTTCTTCATGGCATCTTGACAGGATGGGTACAACAGAATAGGATTTCCATGACGACCTCACTATGTGTGGCAAACATGTTCCCTTAAATACAGTAGGAAAAAGGCATTGCAGAATTTTTAAATGTTCCCATTTTATTAGGGAAAAAAAAGTTGTAATTAAAGTTGTGATTCCTTGGCTCGAGAGATGGTGTAACATGAATCTTAAAATGGTCTTTTAATGAAAAGCCCCAGAGCCAGAAATTGGTGTAAATACTGAAAGATCAGAGAAGCAGGGCAAGCCACCTCTTACCTCTAGGACTCCTCAACCTGAAAAAGCCTCTAGTTCCTGTCTCCTCACCCCTTATATACCTTTCTCTGCCCAGCCATCACTCTCTGGGATTAAGGACATGTGTGCTTCTCTAGCAAATGCATTAGTTCTCAAGTGCTAGGATTAAAGGTGTGTGCCACCAGTGTCTGGCTCTGTGTCTCTCCTAGACAGAGTCAATCTCATGTAGTCCAGGGTGGCTTTGAACTCACAGAGATCCATCTGGGTCCCTAGTGCTAGGATTAAAGGTATGTACCACCAATGCCTGGCTCTGTTTAATCTAGTGCTTGTTCTGTCCTCTGATCCTTAGGCAAAGTTTATTAGGTTACACAATATATCACTACAAGATGGCACAGAGGTTAGGTCCTGAGTTCAATTCCCAGAAACCACATGGTGGCTCACAACTATCTGTAATGAGATCTGGTGCCCTCTTCTGGCATGCATGCATACATGCAGGCAGAACACTGTAAACATAAAAAATAAATAAATTTTTTTTAAATGTGTGTTAAAAATTTTTTAATTGTGATTCCTTTCATATAACTGAGGATAGATCTAGGAATGCTGTCTTTTTACAAAACACTTAAAGGCCTCATGTTGAGTTGATAAAAGAATAAAATAAAGGGCTTACCTAAACGAATTAAGTAGTAAGACAAGGTAGAAACATACCTAGTTCATCTTCAATCTTCAATAATGGACTCTTAATTTCTTTTTAGCAGTTCCTTCGAATGTACACAACATATCCAATGCAAATAAACAATCTTTCATCACACTGTGTAAAACAGAAAAATCTGCAATGCCTTCTGGGTTTGAGATATTGATTGGAACAATGAAATACATTTTTCTAGAAAAAGATTGTAGTTGATGAAATAGGTACCCATTTCACTGAAAGTATAAATGACATCACCAATGTAATTTAGCCCCTCTCTACTTCCTCCGTGTGCTCTCCAAAATGTTAAGACGAAGTTAAGTGAGTCAAATCATAGAGAAATCATGAAGATATACGAAAGAGCGTCTGGCAGTTTCTGACAAGAAATACAATGCAGAGCTCTGCAGGCATCTCCTTGAGGCCTCTCGGGGACCTAGTTAGGAGTACCACTTACAGGTTAAGTGAGGCTGCAGATGAGGCACCTGCGGTCTTACCTGCAGATGGGGCACCTGGGGGCCCTGGAGGACCTTGACGACCAGGTTGACCAGTAGGCCCAGGCTTGCCTGGTGGGCCCATGATTCCACTGTCTCCCTTCTGACCCTGACAGATAGAAAGAGAAAGCCTGTTGTGCTATGATGGCATGACAAAGTTCCTTCCCCACTTACCTCTAAATCAGAGACCACCTAGCTCAGACAAGCAAAAACTCATGGTGGGATATACCTGGTCTCCAGCACGCAGCCTGTGAGAGGGACAGAGCAAGTGATCTATGCAAGTTTGAAGACCTCATTAAGTCCTCACTCTGTTCTAGAAACATGGCACAGGACAATAGAAACAATCCACCTCATCCCCTGGCATGAGTTAGGAAATGGAGTCTCAGGGTATTTGTGCAATGTTCTAGTGTTGAGGTAGCTGAGGTAGACCTATAATTTAAGCTTTCATCTACCTGTTAGGATTACTTTCATTCTATCAGAACTTTCTACCCACAGACTCCCCATTGCTCTCTTGGTAGAGACCCAGTTCCTTACTGAGCCCAAGAAGCGAGACATGGCCCTGCTCTTCAACCTTGAGTCAGAGTGTTTGTTTGTTTTGTTTTTTGTTGTTGCTGCTGTTGTTGTTGTTGTTTGAGACAGGATTTCTCTGTGTAACAGCCCTAACTATCCTGGGACTTTGTAGACCAGGTTGGCCTTGAACTCACAGAGATCTACTTGCCTCTGCCTCCTGAGTGCTGAGATTAAAGATGGGCACCACCATGACAGCCAGAGTTTGTTTGTTTGCTTGTTTGTTTGTTTTTGCTCTTAGTCAAAAACACCATGATTCTTCTCGCACTTCTCAAGAAAAGATTATCTTTGCACCCCAAACTCCTCTTTATGCCCCCTCTGCCTTCAGTTTTCAGCTCCGATGTCCAAGAACAAGATCTTCCTTGATCTCCCAGGCTGTACTGGTGTTCCTCACTGCATTCTCTCAACACTTTCTTTTTCAAGCTGGGAGTTAAAGTGCATGCCTGTCATCACAACACTCAACAGGCTGAGGCAGAGGGATTGCTGTTAGTTTAAACACACACCCATGGCTCTTCCTATTTATTTTGGATCACTGATCATAGATTATTGTGTGGTCACTTCATCACTGTCTCCCCACGAGACATAAGTTCCATGAGGGCTAGAATCCGCCGTGTGCATCTTCTCTCCTCAGACCAAATGAAGGAGAGGAAGTTGGCAGCACATGGGGAGGGAGTTTTGACGATCTGTCAGTCAAGATAGTTTACCTTGACAGTGAGGCTGGATAAATCGTGTCATTGCTTTATGCCTTGGTCTTCTCTTCTCTAAAGTAGAGCCAGTACATACAGAGCTACCCAGGTTCACTGTGAGGCTAACAAAGATGGCAGAAGTGAAAATGTGGTTTGTGAAGAGTGAAGACAAGCTGACTGTCCTAGTGGCTAGCCAGGCTTCATCTTCTCCCATGGAGAAACATGTTCGATTTTCTGAGAGCATTTTGGAGATTCTAGCTGGGACCATGACTACTTATATACTCTTAACCAAAGGACAGTCCTTTATTATCGGAGAAGGTCATCTCTATCCAATCGTACAGCTTTGGAAGAGACGCACGGAGCAGTGAGCTCCCTCTCAACAGCCAGACCATCTAGATCAACCATGATGGTCAACGAGATGACAGATGTCCAAGCCCAATGTCCCTTACACCTAAGAAGTCCTGATTGCTTAAAGAGAGTCACACCTCAAGATACTCCATTTCCAATCATATACTGACTCTATGAGGTACTGCCCTACCAACATGGCCCTAGGGGTCTTCTCCATAATACTAGAGGAGTTCTAAACTTGTCCCAGGGGACCCATGAGGTTAGTCTGTTCCCAATTCTGCCCTCACAGAGGAGGCTGTTAATCCTCAGGCCAGGCTGAAGCATTCCACATGATAACCAAGATGGGTCCCAGAATGGCAAAGGAAGTCACACCTGCTTAATATAGCCAGTAAAGCTTGTTTTCCTAACAGCCAGGCCAGCTGGCTCTGAGCACAGGAAGTGCATGGCTTGAAGGAGCTGGAAACACTCCTTGACTCTGACACCAAAAGTAGAGGAGTCTGGCTTAATTGGTAATTGGACAGAAAGTGCCATATCTTTATGGCAGGTGTCACTGAACTGAATTATCCAGGGGGTGCATTCAGAGGCAGACCTGGAGGTGCAGCCACTGTAGCTGGTGGAGAATCTGTGTTCAGTAAATGCCTCGGAGATGCCGACATAAACTGAAGTCTGAGTGTCCTCACACCAGCACAAGGAAAAGGCTTTGTTGCCAAAGATGCCCTCCTTTCAGCATTTCAAATGACCCAGGCAAGCCTCTCCTCCAAGCAAGCTATTGCTTCCTTGTTTATTAAAAAATGATGTGTGTATTCTTAGAAGATGTTTAAAATGTATTAATATCTGCAACAATGAGGAGCTACACATTGTGAAGTGAACGACAAAATAACTACACAGTAGACATAAAAGAAATAGCCCTGAACTACATGTAACCTCAGCATGTCTGAGGTGGAAGCAGAGTTTGAGGCCAGCCTGGGCTACATGAGACTCTATCTGAAAGCAACAACAATAAATGAATAAACAAGGAAATTTTAAAGTGAAATAATGAATTATGGAAAGATATAATACCCAGATCAAACCATAACCACCAACAGAATGGAGATAAAAAGGCCACTAGTGGGATAGATGATTTCAGATATTCTCATGACAAAAACAGCAAATATCTGAAGTGATAGATGTATCTATTAACCTGACTTGATCACTCCACAATGTAGGTATATATGTACATATATCACAGTGTACCCTATAAAATATAATAATTAAAAATAGAAAGTTTTACATATATGCTCAAAAATGACATTCTTCTTCTAACATACTAACAATCATTAACATTAAAAAGTATATATAAGTATACAAATTAATAAATATTAATTTTCAAATATTGGTATTATTTACATAAACTGACTTGTATCTGTCGGTGTGCAAGCTGAAGCCAAAGGTCAACATCAGGTATCTTTCTCAATTGTTCTCCACCTTATTTTGAGACAAGGTCTCCCTCTGAACCTGCAGCTCGTGGATTCATCTAGAGTGGCTGGGACTCTGCCTCCCTAGTACTAGGATTACGAGTGTGCGCTGCCACACAGCACTCTTCACGTGAGTGCTGGGGATCAACTCAGTCCTCATACTTACACAGGAAGCAATTTACCTACTGAGCCATTGCCCCGGCCCCTAAATAAAGCTGGATTTCAAATATCTATTTGAAATAAAAAAGGCAACAAACATCATGATGATGACGATGATGATGATGATAATAATGCACATGTAGTAAGACCAAGGCCATCCTGGGTTACATAATGAGACCCTGTCTTAAAACAAACAAACAAAAAACAAAAACAAAACAAAAAGTAACATGGCACTTCTCTCAGGTGTATCTGTACATTATCGAAAATGCTAGTTTTCCTGTGGCCATTTAGTGCAGGCTTCAAAACCAGTCCAGAAAAGTGAGCCCCGCTCCTTCCTTTCCCAGTTCCATAACCTGGCTTTCCCTGCTGACCAGGAGGCTCAGAGCAAATGATTGCCCTAAGCTCTTAACAAACCCAATGAAGAGGATCACTTCCAAATTAGGGGTTTGTGCAGTGAAAACTGTCACTGAAGTTCAAAAGACCTGTTAGCCACAAGGACAGGCATAGGCTGGTCTCTAAAACTCAATTTACACCCAGTATACTGAGGCAAAGAGCAGATTTTCTGCAGAATGATCATTCCTAGTTGCTTCGTTTAAGATATACGCGTTCCTATGAACTAGAGCCACTCTTGCTTCTGACCTTGAGTGGAGCCCTTAACCTTGAACCATGGCTAGCCAGGAGAAGCCTAAACATCAGTAGTGAGGCTGCTCTGTCCACTCGCCCTGAGGATGCTTGAATCCAAGGCTGTGGAATAGCTCTAGATGACCCTTGCATGCTTCTCCACACATCTGTATGCCCTCAGTGAGGTAAACCCTGGGATCCTTACCTGCTTGCCTCGTTTTCCTGGTCTCCCGGTGGGGCCTCGATGTCCTGCAAGCCCAGGTTCTCCCTTTGGACCCATTTCACCCTGGAGAGAAGAAAGAGAAAGAGTGGGCGTGTCTATGCTGGTCTCTCCCATCACTGGCCCCCAAGGCCTCCTCTTCATCCTCTGTCTTTCCCAGGTAGGCTGTCCTGGGAGCATGGGAGACTGGTGAGCTCATATCCAAGGAACAGGGAAGAAAGAAGGCACCCCGAGGGTGTGACTCGGTGCTGAAGAGCACTTGGTGCTCTGGTGGTCAGAGAGAGAGAGACGCCCTGTCCACAGCGGTCAGCGGTGGTTTCTGCACTTCAGTCACACATGTCTGTCTGTGTCACTACAGACTGGGAAAAGGCTTTCTTGTCTAATTGAAAATTTGTGTAATGGTTTGTTGTGTTTTGTTTTTAGTACAAACTCACACATATGAGTGGGGTTTTATTTATTTTTTGGGGGGGGGTTGGTTTGGTTTTTTTTTTTTTTTTTTAATGTTTGGGAACAGTCTTGTCCACTGTAATGTTTGGTATTTTGTAGGGTTTATGTAGGATTATATAGCTCTCCACTTTTTTTGTTTTGTTTTGTTTTGTTTTGTTTTTGAGATAGGGTCTCACTATATTGCCCTGACTGGCCTAGAATTTGATATGTAGGCCAGGCTAGCCTGGAATTCCTAGACATCCAACTGCCTCTGCCTCCTGAGTGCCGGGATTAAAGGTGTGCACCACTCTGGCAGTTCTCCACACTTTAGGAAGTATTATTTTGAGTTCCAGCTCACTTCTACCTATTCAGACAACACTCATTTTTGAGATAGGGTCTCCTGCAGCTCAAGCTGGCCTCCACCTCTCTATGTGGCTGAAAACCACCCTGAATCCTTTTGCTCCACCTCTCTGGTGCCAGGGTCACAGCAATGTGTCACTGTGCCCAGCTCAGATGAAAACCCTTCCTGTGGGGAGAGGTGTTTCAAGTTTGTGTTCAAAGAGTCACCATAAAAATACTATTAAAATAAGGAAAACAATGTAAATTACATTCCTAATTGAAAATAATGTTTTCATAGTTCAAGGGCAACCTTCCTCAAAACTTATTTCTCAGACTGTCACACATACACACACACACACACACACACACACACACACACACACAAATACATTTCTTCCCTCCATCTTAGCTTTTCCTTACTTTTGCCTGTCTAGGATTCCTGTCCCACTTACTGCTTCTGGGGATTATGGGCCCATGGGGCACATCATTTCTACTTCATGCAATTGCCCTGCATCCCAAACTGCACCCCCAACACCGTCAGTGCAGCGATTGCTACCAGGAAGTTTTTACTTATCAGTAGCCAGTGCCCATGATGGACTACCCTAGCCGCTCAGAGGTAGTAACAGACACCCAGGATCCTTTTAAGGCTGGAAAATTCCAGAGGATATCTATGGATGGTGAGGATCAAGCCCAAACTCACCTTTCAGCCCAGCAACAGGAAGACTGTCTCTCCTCAACTCCCTCAGCAGTTAAGAACACTTACTGGCTTTCCAGAGGACCCAAGTTGAGTTCCTAGCACCTGTATCAGGTAGCTCACACTGCCTACAACTCCAGGCAGTGAATGGTCAAAAAACTTTCAACTCCAAGGGTATCCAAGACCTCCAACTGCCACAGGCATTGACACTTATGTGCACATACCCACACATAGACACACACATACATACAATTAAAAATCAATCTTTAAAAAAGAATTTTTCTGGAGTCCATGTAGTCTTTCGACCATGTTGTCCTTCAGGATGCTCAGTGGTGAGAGTATGATGGGTCAATGGGCCGTGGAGATGTTCCACAATTCCCCCAGGGCTGCTTAAAGAGGCCCAGGGCATGTCTTGCTTGGCTAGGAGAAAACATCACCATTAAAAAATATATGAATTTTTAAAAAGAGAATGTCAGAAGGAAGTGTGGCCCTTCTCTTTATGAACTAGAAGCAGCCCATAATTTCTTGATCTAATTTCTCTCCTAAGACCTAATTATGGTTATCATATCAGCTCTGTCTTAAAACAGCCTGCTATGAAAGGAGGAGATAGCTCCTGTTGCCAAGTCTAGGAAACGGTGCAGAAGCCAGGGAAACTGTCATATTTAATTTTACAGTGATGTATGAGTCTTTGATGGTCACTGTTGCAGGGAATGGAAACCTAGACCAAATATTTTAAGGGACTCACTTCTCTTTTGAGGTTTACTTTAATTTGTTTATATAATTACTCTATTTTTAAAATGTAGCATCCCATCTAGGATAGCAGGAATTGAGTTTCTGACATGTTAAGGTAAGGATAAGTCACACAGTGACTTGCATAATGACTGAAAGTACTTCATCATGTCCTGATGACTGGGTACTGCCCAATAAAAATGTTACACTTTAGGAAGTAGCACTTCAAAGTGAATGTTTAAAAAGAAGTAAAAAATACTAAGAAAACACTTGTTTTCCTATTTAAGAATTTCAGGGGCAGTGGTGGCGCATGCCTTTAATCTCAGCACTCGGGAGGCAGAGGTAGGTGGATCTCTGTGAGTTCAAGGCCAGCCTGGGCTACAAAATGAGTTCCAGGAGAGGCGCAAAGCTACACAGAGAAACCCTGTCTCGAAAAACCAAAAAAAAAAAAAAAAAGAATTTCAGTTTGTGACCTAGGTAAAGATAACACTTTCCAATGTCAATATATTACAACATGAAGATCCAGCATTACCATGCTAGCTTAGGTGGCAGTTTGAATGAGAACGACCCCCATAGGCTCATGTATTTGATTGTTTGGTTACCAGTAGGTAGAACTGTTTATTTATTATGTATACAATGTTCTTCTTGCATATACTAGAGAATTAGGAGGTGTGGCCTTGTTGGCAGAGGTGTGTCACTGGGGTTGGGCTTTGTGTTTCAAAAGATTTGTGCCATGTCAGTGAGTCTCTGTCTCTGTCTCTGTCTCTGTCTCTGTCTCTCTCTCTCTCTCTCTCTCTCTCTCTCTCTCTCTCTCTCTCTCTCATTTGTGGATCTAGATGGAAGTTCTCAGCTATTGATGCCATGTTTTCCCTCCCCTATCATGGACTTAAGCTTTTGAAACACTCTTTCATAACTTGTCTTGGTTATGGTATCTTATCACAGCAATAGAAAAGTAACCAAGACAGCTTAGGGGCTGTCCTACACAGTCAATGCTTTATATCATGAAGACCCAGTATTTTCATGTTAGCTCAGGAACTGTTCAGCATGGTCAGTAACTTACAGCATTGAGGATCCAGCACTATCACGTCAGGGGCTGTTTTACATGGTTAATGTCTTATAATATAAGGACCCAGTGTTTCCATGTCAGGTTGGGAGCCGTTCTACACGGTCATATATGCATGGCATCTTCCCTCATTCAACACCCAGCCTTATTCTAGATCCTAAACCTAAGTAAAAGTGTCCCCAAATCTGTCAGTCTATTGTTATATCAATATATCACTCCATGGTTATTTACTGAATGATATTTTAAAGATCTATTTATTTATTATGTATACAATGTTCTTCTTGCATATATACCTGCATGCCAGGAGAGGGCACCAGATCTCATTACAGATGGTTGTGAGCCACCATGTGGGTGCTGGGAATTTAACTCAGGTCCTCTGGAAGAGCAGCTAGTGCTCTTAACTGCTGAGCCATCTCTCCGGCCCTGAATAGTTTTTCTTTAACACCTAAAACTGTCACCTTTTAAAATTGGGCCTGTCCCAAGTGAGATACTGAATATCTCACTAGTTAAATAAAATAGTTGTCACCTATTTATAATAATCCTATGTCTATCCAACAGTGTTTGCTACCCTTGAAGACTGTATTGAGTGTTCAGGCAACAGTGAAACTAAATCAAACAAATCCAGGCTTCATCCATCAGTCAAGTGGGCACATTTCTAAGCCAACTCAAATAAGCCAGTGTCTAACAGGCCCAATGCCTGCCTTTGAGGCCTTTGACATCTGACATTTCTGAGGAGACACAAGAAAAGGCTGTTGCCAAGCCTTGCAAAGAAAGTCCAGTGGTTAAGAGTGAATTTGCTGCAGGGTCTGAGGGATATGAGGGGTCTTGACCACTGTGGCTCAGATAGGAGATTGGAGTCGCTCCTCACAAAACTTCCGGCTTTTGAATCTTGCCATTGAGCTCCAGGAGGTAGGAAAAGCAAAGAGGGGCCTCTCTCCATGCTGTGTATGGAGAGAGTGGGAATAGCCTTTCCCACTCAACTGGAGGTTGACCTCAGACCTCCCTGATACCCTCTCCCAGTGGAGAAGACAACTTGGTCCCCATCTCAAACTGGAACTTTCCACAGTCAAAATCAATGTTTCTGCCTGAAGGACCAAAAGGAGGCTCCATTTCCTGTTTGTGGGACCTGAGGTCTGTCATCTCTACTTCTAGACACTCACTTTCTGCCCCAGCATTCCAGGAAATCCAGGGAAACCCTGTGAAAAGAACAACAAATGCTGTGACTGTTTTGAAATGCCACTTGGAACTGGCTGTGGATAGATTTGGTCAGCCATTTTTATGATGGCCATCCCTCAATCCACAGGTGGGCGAGCTCCCACTTCTATTCAGCACATCACTTGTACAGACTTGCCATTACCTTTTCTCCTTTGGGACCCAAGTCACCCCTTTCACCTCTGGATCCCTACGAGAAAACCAAAAGAGGGGGGTCAATGCACTAATATTGCACTTGTGTGTTTATGTAGGGGGGTTGGGATAGGAGCATTTCAAACTGATAAGCTCCCTAGGCCAACACCTTCATTTTGACAAAGCTCTAGGCTCAGATAATAGGTAGCTTGCCCAGTCAAGGCATGCTTTCTGGTTAGACCCCGCTAAGACCTCTTAATGTTAGTTAGTAAAGGGAAACAGAAAGTTCTGGGTCTCAGACCCTCTCATCTCACAGGGCATGTGTCGGCAGGTGCCTGTTGGTGTTTGTTTTATTTTAGTAGAAAAGAAGGCTGTGTGATAGAAACCTGGCCCAAGGCTAAGTCCCCTCTTCCAGCACCCTATGCTGACTGAGGATAACTCCCTACCTGGCTCTCCTTGGTTTCCCGGCTCCCTGTTGGGGGCAGGAACCTCACTGGGAGGTCTTTTTTTTTTTACCAGAATTGCCCTGCCTCAGGAGGCCCCTCTTCTCTCTCAGCCCATACACAATGAAGGACAGAGTAGCCTGGAATGATGGCTGCAGTTGATATCTGAAGAGAGAGCTGGGCCTGTCTTCCACCCACCCCCAACTCCAGAGCTGTGTCCAGACCAGGATGTGGGATGCCACCCACCACCAACTCCAGAGCTGTGCCCAGACCAGGATCTGGGATGCCAGGAGAGACACGGACTGACCTTTTCCCCTCTGGATCCAGGGAAGCCCTAAAAGAAAGCAGACTGTTTATAATCAGTCCCCAAGACAGCAGAGGAGGTGGGCGGGGGGGGGGGGGTGCTGTAAGAATGGAAGGACTCCTGGAGTATGCTGTCTCTGCACTCTACTCTGAGTTTTAAGAGGCATGTAGGCATAAACAGGAAGATGTCTGGGAGGCTTGTGTTTATACTATGCCTAAAAAAATGTAGCTTTTCTCATCCCTCAAAAGCCTAATCTGGAGGCAAAACCATGATAGCCAAAGAGAACAAAAGGAACAGGATCCCCATGTCCCTGCACCCCAGGGCATGATGTCCCCCAAAGGGCTCCCCAGCACAGGGTGGCAGTCCCCCAGTCCTGCCCTCCCCATCTTTGTAGACAACTGCTGCTCCCCAGTCATAGTGAGAAGGCCTGGGAATGTCCATCTGGATCACACACTGACCTTAGAGCCCATTGGTCCTCTTGACCCTGGCAAGCCCATCACACCCAGGTCACCTTTTTCACCCTGTGGCAATTAGAAGATGGAAAAGAAGGACCACAGTGATATTTCTTAGAGAAACAGAAACAGGGGTTTTGGGAAAAACTGGCATGGAACCAGGGTGTTGGGTCTGGGTTGTAAACTTGAGGTCCCATATGCCCCTTTGCCTCCTCCCAGGGCTCCACTCTCCACCTTTCAATGTGGTTGTTGAGATTAAATAGAGAACGAAAATGCCCAAGATGATACCGATCACCAAACTAAATACTCACTAAGAAGCTGTAAATGGTGATGTTTGATCTTTTCCTGGAAAGGATTGTGAGAGGGCGGGGAGACAGCATGAGGGCCTCAGAAAATAGGCTTGCCACACATACAAATTCTTTGCCTGATTTGCTTTATGTATAGGGAGGGCCTTTCAGACATCTCATTATACTCTCACCCTCAGTTTGAAGCCAAGCAGAGGGAACAATCAGCCTCTGGATAGATGAACAGGAGGGGGGGGTTAACAAGTAGGGTGGGCTCTGTTGTGCCTCAGAATAAACTTGAATCTCAAGCATTCTCTACTACAAAACTGCATGACACCTCTGATTAGGAGAGATATAAAGTCAACTATATGCTGATGGGGGGATTAATTTGTGGGGTTTTTGGGTTTTGTTTATTTGGCTTTTTTCTTTGTTTTGTTTTATCTGTTTTTGGTTTGTTGTTGTTATTGTTTTGTTTTTTAAGGCAGGATCTCATGTATCCCTGGCTGGTCTCAAATTTAGGTGAAGATGGCCTTGAACGGATGCTCTTGCCTCTACCGTTGAGTGCTAGGATTATAGGAAATGTACCACAATGCCTGGCTGCATATTCTGAATTTTAAATATCTTTATAAGTTACCTTAAATGTAAAACTAAGCAAGTGAAATTAATTTTGCCAGTACTTTACTTTCATTTAATCTAATTGTCACTTCAACATGTGATCATTGTAAAATAATAAGATTTAAAACTACATTTCATTGTGTGTGTGTGTGTGTGTGTGTGTGTGTGTGTGTGTGTGTGTGTGTGTGTACCACAGCACATATATGGAGGTCAGAGGACCACTTCTGGAAGTTGGTTCTCTCCTCCCACCATGTGGGTTCCAGGGATGGAACTCAGGTTGCCATCTCCACTCTCTCCCCATCCCTAAATACAGTTTTATAAATTAAAACTTGGGGAAGGCAAAGTGAAACCTTCTGTTCTTCATTTATATTAGTCACATTTCAAGGGCTTCACAGCTATACGATGTGGCTACCATGATAAACAGCTTAGCTCTCTATAGTTGGGATGTTTGTTTGTTTGTGTGTTTGTTTGTTTGTTTGTTTGTCTGAGCTAGGATCTCACTCTAGCTCAGGCCAGTCTGGAACTTACTTTGTAGCCCAGGCTAGCCTCTAAGTCCTGGTGATCCTACCTCAGCCTTCTGTGTAGTGGGTAGCCATTCCGGCTTTGATCTGGAAGTTCCAACCCCCCACTGAGGCTTCAGTAACTGTCACGCCTACAAGGCAGGGCCAAGAGAGGACCCTGAAGACCCAAGATCCGGATGCTCTGGCTCTCTTGGACCCTGGACCCTGGACGCTGGAGGTAGACCGAGCAGAGTTCTCCAGAGAACATCGCCAGACTGCGCTACACCTTTCCCAGACCCTGTTACCTATCCCTTCATTTGTGAGTTACCCCACAAAATAAACTTTTTAACTACATGGAGTTGCCTTAATAATTTCACCAATACTTCTGAGTACTGGGTTTGTGAGTACGAGCCACCATGCCTGGCCATGCAGTGAATTGAAAGCTGCCTGCACGTATGCATGTGTGCCATGTACATGCCTACTACCCGCAGAGGCCAGAAAAGGACATCGGATCCCCTGGAACCTGAGTTACAGATGCTTGTGAGCCACCACGTGGGTGGTGGGAACTGAACGCAAGGCCTCTGCGAGAGCAGCATCACTCTTAACTGTGAGCCATCTCTCTGTCTCTGCAGCCAGGATACAGTGGGTTTAAAGAGAAATCTCCTAGGGACTTCTGTGTCACCGACATAGCCAGGAAGGTGGAGCAGCAGAGGATATTTGCTCTCCTTGCCCTGGCTTCTGCTGGTCAAATTTCCAAGTCACGGCCTGTGTACCCTGCATCCTGTGACAGGCAGCAAGAACATGAAACAAGGGAAGATGGGGGTGTGTTTGCTTTGCATACTCCCTCTGAGGAGGGGGTGACCCCTTGCTCGGTGTAGGATCTGCGTCCTTCCAGGCTGCCAATACTCCGTACTTTCCACCTGCCAGATCAGCGTGACGGGATAGCTTCCCAGACCTGGGTTCCCTTTGGGTCATCTCAGAGAAGGCAAAGACTAGCACACTAATTCTCAGGACAAATGGGGAAATGGGGCTCCTGGGAAAGAAGGGAACAGCCCCCATTTCTCCACAGGAGCAGAGTCACAGCACTAACCCCGGTCTGCAGACCACGTCAAGGGGAAATGCTCGAGGGCTGGGAGATCCCTTCCAGCTCTTCTCCCTCTCAAGGAAGAGATGCATGTGCTTGACTGTTGGCCAGGACCCAGGAGGTCGTCATCTTCCCCGTCATGTTCTGATCCCACATGAGCCCCAACACATAAGATACTTACCCTGGGTCCTTCAGGGCCTGGCCAGCCAACGGGTCCGGGCATGCCAGGAACACCTGGGGGTCCAGGTCTACCCTTCAAAGACCAAGAACAAAAGTCAAGATACCTTGGTATGCTTCCCTCCAGTCAAGAACATCTGGGGTCCTGATAAGGTATAAGGCCACTAAGTGTGTCCCCCTGTACCTCCATCCCTACCCTCCAAAGAATGAGGGCCTAAAAATGCCGTGGCAAACAGGTATGAGTTAGGTTTTTGGTGTCATATTATATTATCAAACAAGGTTTTATTCTTCTTAAGAAATAGAGACCAGTGGGCGGGGGGTTCTAAACTCCTTGGTTTCCCATTTTTTGTCACCTCTGTTCACTGTAGCACTGACCCTTGCTTCCTGTGGGTTTTCCACAAGGTTGTCCCGTGATGTGAGCTGGGATGTGTGGGGGCAGCAGTGGATGCTGCTGGAACTCCCTCAGGCATTCTGCCTGCTTGAGGCGCCATCCCTCGGTGGCTGCCCTGTTGACTTCTACCAAAGCCTGAAACCTTTAAGTTCACTTGGGGCTTTGGAGCTTCCCAGTCACTTATGAACCTTCCTTCCTACAGCCAAGATCCCAGATCTCTTACCATCAAGGTATCAAGGAAGGACAAACAGACAGGCAATCCACACTCCCAAGTTCAGGCTACTGGAGTTGGCCACACTTTCTCATGACCCCTTCACCCCTCTTTACAGGTTCCTCCTGACAGTGCTCCCTTTGCAATTTATTCACTTGTCTGTGTCTCTGCTTCCAGAGAGCCCCACCTCAGCTAAGTGAAAGAGGACAAGAGCATAGATTAAGGGGTCTACCTTGGGCTCCACACTTGGTGGATCACTTTACAGTTAGCTAGGGATTCAAAAGGTTCAGCCAAGAGCTCAGGAATGCCAGATGCTGGTGTGTACACTCTACTTTTTCTTCCCATGCCCATGGCAGACATCACTAATCAACACAGACCTTGACGCATCTGAGCATAGACCAGCCACAGGATCCTCCCCAGGTCAGCAGTCTACAACAGCCACAGAGCCGTGGCTGCCCTTGTTATTTGTACCTTACAAAAGTCTGTTTATGGCTTCTGTGGGTAATAAAGCCACTGGCATCTTTTCAGCTAGATTTTCTCTTCCTTCAATAACAGTCAAGACTAGAACTTGAGTGCCAGCACTCACTGACTGCAGCGACATCACCTGCTGGTTCTTTCTCTGACGCTAATGATGTCATGTGGCTGGTTCACTCTGAGCCATGGTAATTTCCAAAGCAAAGCCATTCATTCCCATCTGCTCAAGCACTTTATTCCAGTTTAATCAAATAGCGAAGGTCATTTTGTGTCACTCTTTGGAGAATTCTCTGCTGGGGGGGGGGGGGGACGGCAGGGTGAGGCTGAGGAAGTGTGGCCAGACTCGGCAGCCTCTAGAAGGTTTGTCAGATGCCAGAAAAGGCAAGCATGCTGACATCACCAGAGGGATGGCAACACCAGCCCTCCACCAGGTACTGGTAGCCACTGAACACACACGCATGCATGCAGCACCATTGCCCAACAGAGCAGCATGGGTCATACCTTCCTTCCTGGGCGGCCAAGATCCCCCTGTGCATAGAGAAGACAGATAAACAAAGGTTGTTTGGAAGAGAAGTTCTGGAGTCAGAATGCTTAGTAGGGCGTGGCTGTGGCTCGGTCAGTCAGCTGGTCACTTGACCAGTTAGAGCATGTCTGCCATGCCAGTGGCCTGAAGCAGGACACACCAATAGCACCCCCTACTACAGCTGCAGCCCTTCATCAGGGAGCCCTCCTCATCTGCTAAGACAGAATGAGCACATATTTTGATATCTCAACCAGAGCATCCTCAGTGGCACCCCCAGAAAGCAAGCTGTAGCTACAAAGGCGGGGTGGGACTAAGAAAGCGGAGACTCATACCTTTTCTCCCTTTGGTCCTGTCCTGCCAGGAAGCCCGGGTGGACCCTACACAATCGAGATAAGAAGTGAAGAAAGCTGTGCCCAACCAAGGCGAGACTGCAGGGGAGGGTTTGTGGTAGCGGCTTGTGGCCCTGGACCTTTACAGAGCAGGCAGACTCTGGGGGGGGGGGTCCAGGCACCCCTGCAGAACATGCTCTCCCCTCTGTTCATCTCCCTCCTGAGCTTTCTCAGCATGGTTTCATGGCACCATGGTTGCCCCTCTCTGGATTTTGATTTCCTCCCTAGAATCCTTCAGTGCTTGATAAGATCAACCACAGAGTCTTGAAGAAGCCCCTTGGGGGAGACTGTGATGCTCCTCAGCCTCAGGGATCCTTCACTGCCTGCACCATGCTTCCCAGGGCCCCAGCAGGAGGGAAAGTTAAGTTTTGCCTAGAGAAGCAGCTGATTCCGATATTCCCAGGGAGGAGCAGGGTTTAGTGGCCCACTCCTGTAATCTCAGCAATTGGGAACTGGAGGCAGGAGGATTGAGAGTTCAAGGCCAGCCTTGGCTGCACCAGCAAGTTCATGGCCAACCTGGACCACCTGAGACCCTGTCTTACAAATAACAAACAAACAAGGTAAAGAAGACAAAACGAAGCATTCCCACAAGTGAGCTGTGGGTCTCAGTGCTGGACAATTCTCTCCTCCCCCGCTTTCATTAAAGTAAGGCGCATGTTTGTGTCCCATTGCCAGCCATAGGAGGTGGGTGGCTCCAGCCAGAGGCTGTGAAAACACCAGTGTTTTGCACATCCACAGCCGGAAGCAACTGTTTTCTGTTCACACATCTGTGGTAAGTTCAGTTGATGACTGTTTTCCAAATTCCTGGGGATGGCAGAGAGAAATCCTCTCAAGTCCCTTAGCTTCCTCCGTCCCCTGCTGTCTGCAAGTGAGCAACACAAGGCAAAGCCTGTTGGAAGCGAGCTCTCTCCAAACCCTGATATCACACTACAACTTCCCCAGGAGCTTTGAAAACCTCCAAAGCTCAGGCTATACCCAGACCGATCAAGTGACTGTCAGGGGCAGTGGGAGTTGGTGAGAGAATAAGCACTAAGCATGTTTGAAGTTCTCCAGGGGTCATCCCGTGAAGATAAAATTGGGAGACACCACCTTTGGTTTACCTGCCTTCTGTTTTGGAATGGAGTTGGGAAGTTGTTTTAATTATGTTTTCTTCATTCTGCCAAGCCTTCCATTTCTTGAAATGGTTAGAACTATTCTACAAGATCATTGAGCTTGGCACCCACCAAACAAATACAGATTCTGATTGAATAAAGGGGGATGGGCAGAGTGTGAGATTCCCCTCCCCGCCTTCCTTCCTTCCCTCCTTCCTTCCTTCCTGTGATGGAAGTCTTGCCCTGGCTGGCCTGATGATACTCATGATACAGCTCAGGCTGGCTTCAAACTCAAGGTAATCTTTCTGCTTCCACCTCCCGAGTGCTGGGATTATAGGGCTAAGCTAATCACCTAGTGAGATTGCATTTCTAACCAGTTCCTAAGGTGTCAGTTGCAGACTTAGAGATCTCACTTTTAGTAGCAACAGCATTCACTGTCCTAAGGGAACTGAGGTGGCTGCGCAGACTCCGTGAGTGGGCAGCAGAGCCTCCATGTGATTCAGAAGACCTTGTGGGAGCTCAGAGATGCACTAGTGTGAGTGGGACTGCTGTTCTGAGCTGAGAAGAGGATTCCTTCCACACGCTCTGTTGGTTCTCATGAGCATCAAGACCACACGCCTTTAATCCCAGCACTCGGGAGGCAGAGGCAGAGGCAGGCGGATCTCTGTGAGTTCGAGGCCAGCCTGGGCTACCAAGTGAGCTCCAGGAAAAGGCACAAAGCTACACAAGAGAAACCCTGTCTCGAAAAACCAAAAAAAAAAAAAAAAAAAAAAAAAGAGCACTGCAGGGGGGATGTAGAGTCCACCTTAGCGGACTCTCATCCGGCCTCTGTGCAGATGATCATCAGCCACTTTTTGGTGGCCTCTGGCCTCTGAGCTCAAAATCATTTTCATTACAACATTCTTAAGATGCTTGTATTGTTTCTTTCCTTGTTTATTTTGTTTTTGAAACAGAGTCTCTTACCATGTAGCGCAGACTACTCTTAAACTCAGACTACTCCTTCTGCCTCAGCCTCGCAAGTGCTGGGATTATAAGCCTGTCACCATACCTGGGTCAATAAATGTTTATGGAGAACAGGCTAGCTATAGCCCATAGGTGGAGTAGACAGGGAAGCACAGTGAACAATATCCCTGTCCCTGTAGACATGGGATCGTAACCTTTCCTCTACAAAGCCAGAGAATGATTCTCTTAGGCTTAGAGGATCACATCTGCTGTCTGCCAGATTCCTCAGCTCTGCCCTGAGAGCCTGGAAACAGCCACAGAAAATAAAACCAGAGTTAGAAACCCAGACGGGGCTAGATTCAATGTCGTGGATTTAGATGTGATAATTGCAAAAAATTTCTCCTGTCTATTCCTCTCCTTCCCTCCCTACCATCTCCTAAGATATGGTTTCATTCTGTAGCCCAAGCAGTCTTGGAACTCACTATTTAGTTCAGTGTGATCTCACACTCATGGTAATCCTCCTGCCTCAGCCTCCTCTGAGTGCTGGAATTAGAGCTATGTGTCACCATGCTAGGGAGGCAGCATTAAAACCAACTTTTGAGTGACTAAGAAGAGTTGGTAAAAACGTTAGGAAGAATAGTGGGGCCCTGAATGCATGGACCCGAGGCTAAGAAGCTCCATGTATGTGAGGAAGAAAAGCAAACACTGAATGAGAGGAAGAGAGGCAGACATTGTATGTGAGGAAGAGCGGCAGAGTCAAAGATGGGGTGTGTGTGCAAGCTGATGGAGCAATCCAAGCTAGGGTCCACTCGTGGGACTTTGTCTTCCATGCAGAAAGTTCAGTTTTTAGTCCCCTAACACTAGGAAGCCACAGGAGGTTCATGGAGCTGAGGGGTGATTTCTATGCCTCCTGCCTAGGACAGCACAGGGCCCTACATGCTCTTCCCCTGAGGACCTGAGCCTCAGAGCAGTCGAAAAAACCCTCATGGCAGCAGGCCAGCCCCAGGATGGGGGTCTCTGGTCTCTGTAGTGCACTGTTTGTCTGGAAAGTTCTTTGTCTAGCAACTTGCTCGTTCCTCACTCTTCTCTTTTACATTGGGTAGGGGCTGCTTAGAGCAGTCCAGAGTCAGGAAAGCTCAGGTAACCAGTCCCTCTGACCGCCACGTTCCTGCACTGAGCGTGAGCACCTTTAGGTCCGATGTGGATGGTCACATCTGTATTTGGTGATAGTGACAACAACAGCCGCTACCACATGGGCAGCATCCTATAGGAGACCCTGAGATCTATCATGGAGTCTTCACCAGAGGCTCCTCTGGGCTCCGGAGCTGGAGAGCCTCTGCAGGAGAAAAGTCGGCCACAGGGGCGGGAGCTACGGGCTACGGGGGGCTCTGCCCATTAGGTTTCTTTGTCTGTGGGAAGACACAGCATGGGGGCCTGGAAGGATGAACCCACCTGGGGCCCAGGGGGCCCAGGAGAGCCGAGTGAGCCTTGAATGCAGAGTGATGGTGAGGCCTCAAGTTCCAGAAGATTCTTCATGTCTGGAGAGAGAAGCTTCAGAGTAAAGCGATGGGTTAGAGGTCAGACCAATGAAAGAGGCCTCCCTGGACCCGACCCTGCTCTGTTTCTATGCAGTGGGAACCTCTGGGCTCTTTTTTCCCTACGTTTGTTTTTAATAGAAAATAAGTCGTCACAGACTGTGGCTGTCCGGATGCTGCATATCTAACTGCATTTTGACACCGTTCTCTAGCCTCTCCTGCCCTCTTCTCCATTTCTATCCTCACACCCCGTCTTTGCCTCCCCTCCTCCCCTCCTCCCCCATCCCAAGGGTTTCATAAATACTCGATTTTTAAAAAGGAGATGGGAGAGTCCTGCATCTGAACGGCCGATGGGAACTTAGAAGCTGTGAATGCACCGTAGCGTTTCCAAAAAGATGAGGCGTTTTGCTACATCTAACTCCCAGGTGAGAAAAAAACCTCCCTCCCCCACAGATTTAAGACGGCAGGGGAACAGATGTGTGGCGAAATTGGCACAATTGGCACAATGCACTCGGGCCTTGGCCCCTGAGTGAAGGCAGAGCCGCCTTTCTCACGTGAGGTTCTGGGGTGGCCATGTTGAGCCAGGTATGGGGCTGACGCGGGGGAGTCTGGGGATTGCACTCACCGACGACGTCCAGAGCACTCACCGGGCTTCTGCTGCCTCTGAAGAAGGGTGGTGGGAACAGCGGGGGTGGCGGGGGTGTCAGTAGGCAGCATGCTCTGTGGCTGCCCCGCTTCTTCTGATCCAGGCCAGGAAGGGCTGTTCAGGGAAAACTGCTGCTCCTTAGCCTGGGGCTCTGGGGATGACCTGGTCACGCCCACCACGCCCAAGGGACATTGCTGGCCTGTTTGAGATGTGAGCAGGCCCCTGTTGGTTGCCTGACACAGACCTTCCCTTTGCCTCTGCTAGATGAGGCTGGCACAGACAACGATGTGTGTGTCCTTTTCTCCTTCAGAGACTTCACTTTGTAGGTGTGAGAAGGAATGGAAAGTTTAGACAGACCCGTAATGTGGCCCCACAGCTAGGCAGAAGGAAGTGCTTGTGGATAACCGTGATACTGTTTCAGGAGGAAACTGTTTAGACAGAGAGGTAGCCAGGCCGGAGGTGGCGCTGACTGCAAGGTGCTCAGAGCCATAGTTTCAGACAGATTCTATCCACTCACTCGGGTGCTCCATCTCACTAGAGAGTCCCACTTACATATCTCGATCTAGGTGAGCAAATCCTCGGCATAAGGAGGCAAATAGGCCTCTGGACTTGTACAGCTTAGTTTTCGTGGGGTCTTATCTATGTTTGGCCTTAACATATGGTCAGTGTTATAGCATGCAGCAAGACACAGATTCCACAGTACAGCACCATCAATTTCTACAGAAGGAACAGCAGAGGCCTATAAACCCCAGCCTCTGCACTTCCCCACACCCATGGGACCCTAGCACCAGGGATGCATCATGAAGATGTCTGCATTTTATGCAAATTGAAGCATACATCGTGAATTCCTATGTTTGTCTTCTCTTCCTCAACACAGTGTCTGAGGGAGGGGAACAGGCTATCGTTTAGTCTTGCAGAGTTCCGCCGTGTGGCTAGACCATAATGTACTTATCCATCCCGCTGAGCATCACTGATATGCATGGGGTGACGCTGATGCTCACACACCAGAATGGCTACAAAGAAAAGGACAGGAGATAAATGTGGCAGGTGGGAACGGAGGCTGCTATCTCCTTTGGAAGATTGCTTGGTGTTTTCTCATAAAGCAGGACATAGACACACTACAGCTCAGGGATTTCGCTGCTAGGAATTTGCCAGTGGAAAGGCGGGTGCACTAAAATGTTTGCAGCAGCAGAAAAGCCATGTTTTCAGTTCCTAGTTTTCCGGGGACCTCTACATCCCTCTCTTGCTCAGATATCTGACCTCACAGAACAAGCCCAGGTGGGCCTCCCGAGCCTCTCAGCGCGGAGCTCCATGTTGAATCTTATCGCTAGGAGGCTTTCCCTCACTCGCACACCAAGCTTCAGGGGCCTTGCTACACTTTTCTCTGGGTTTCTCCCTGCGTCCATGCTTCTCCACAGGCTAAAACTCTCCTTCTGTCTCCCAGCATGAGCTGTGCTTCCTGGAAGGGGGCCAGGGGCCAGTTTCCATCCCCAGAGTCTAAGAGTGCACCTGTAGACACTAGACTTCTATAGATGGTTGCCGAATTAACAACTTAGTGACAAATACTGGCTACATGTGAAGCACCATTTGCGTGGTTCGTGTACACAAGCACGCCAAATCGTCATAGTAACCCTGAGCCAAGCACCACCACCGCCATCGCCACTTTACCGATCAGCTAACCAAGCCAGTGAGTCAGTTTGCTTACGGTCAAACAGCGAGTCGGCAGGGGAGCCTGTACTTGAACATAGGCAAGCTATTTCCAGAGATCGCTCTTTTGAACTCTGACTCCAGATGGGTAATAGTTAAGACTGGGACCCAGGAAGGAGGCAAGGGACTTCCCAGAACACTACTTGAGACCACTGTATCCATGCTTTCCAACCAAAGACTACCGGGAACACACCCAAAGAAGAACCAAGTTGGGTTTATTGGTTTGGTTTATGGCAAGAAGGGAGAACACACACAGGAAGAACCAGGAGGCACAATGAGAAACTTATTCTAGGGTTCTGGCTCCTTGCAGATTTGTGGGGGAGACTGAGATGCAAAGTCTGGCTTTGCTTTGGAACAGCTGCTGACGAGCAGAATGAGCTGTTCTGCCATCAGCTGGCTTGGCTCTTCTCTGGGAGAAAGAGGAACGGAGCAAAGCACAAGCCGATTACATAGAACGATCATTTCATGGTGGGGTAGCCTTGGCTTTCCTCTGTGTTTGGTTATGACTTGGGGGTAGTCTTGCTTTTGCCCTGATCCATCGGGGTCACAGAGTGGTGCTGTCTGAGAGTGGCGTCTATGGAATTATATGCCGTAGCTAATGCCATGCACACTGGACAGCTCCAGCTGTCATGGCCACTGTTCTTCTTTCCTTTCTTCCTTGTAAATTTTAATTCATGTGTATGAGAGTTTTGCCTGCATGTACGTCTGTGCATGTATGCATAGTGTGTCTGAGACAGCCAGAAGAGGGCGCCTCCTGGAGCTGGGGTTAATAGCTTCTGAGTGGGTACTGGGATTTGAACCCTGGTTGTGTGGAAGAGCAACTAGAGCTCTTAACTACAGAGCCGTCTCTCCAGGCCCCCGCTGTCCTCTTTCTTGGTGGAAAGTGATAGTTATGTTTTCAAACTCTGCTCTCTCACCAGCTCTTTCCCAGTGTTGAGAAGACAGCAGAAGACAGCTTCAGCTTCTCCATGCTACCTCGGGCCAGCAAAGATGGCGGCAGGTGCACACTTGCCTCAGAAGCCTGTTCGAGTCCCCTCCAGACCCTTCCTTTTATCTCCCTTTGGCCTCAGTAGACAGCCAAGATCCAAGGCTGCAGTCCTCCAGAGGGCCCTCCCAGAGAGAACACCTGGGAGCCTGGCGGGCTGTGTGGCTAATTTGCACCATCACCATTGATTTTCCAGTCCATATATGGTCTCCAGTGTGGCCTGTCCAGCACCCTGGGAGCTCCCCTATGGAAAGAGCTTGGATCTCTCGAGGCAATCGCTCCCTTCACTTCTTCCTGGAAACTGGAGGTGTCTTCAGCGAACATAAATTAACAGCTGTTTCTGCTACCAGAGCATCTGCCTTTCACACTACCCATCCCTCCTCACTCTCCCCCTTGACCTACTTCATCCCAGCAGGTGGAGGGCTTCGATTTCTACCCCTCCCCCAACTCCAGGAGCTGTGTGTTTTTAGCCCAGTCTGGTTTATTTTCAGCTCATTCCAGCACTGAGTATTTCCATCAGGTGGATGGGGTTGGGAGTAGCACCCCCGCCCCTTCACTCTGCCTGTCAGCTAAGCCAGGGCTTCACATGTCTATTTTGGTGCTGAGTGGCTCATGAGTCTCTCTCAGGCCTGTGCTGTCTCCCACTGGAATCGTGCCTAAGCTCAGGGACCAGCCTAGAAAAGCCCCAGAAGGCTCTATTGTAATGGAAACTGGTGTGTATGTGTGTAGTACATGGTGCCTGTTGTGGCCCTGTGTACCATGTGCATGGCTCAGCCCCAGGCAGCTGCCTTAGCAATGTCAACTACCAAGGGACTCCAAGACCACTGACCTGCACTTGCCAATGCCACGTTATCTGTGGGAACTTCCCTGACAAAATAGAGGCAATGTCTAATGAAGAGTTTGGTAAATGTTTGTTTGTTTTAACATCGGAAAGGATCCTTTTCCATACTTTGTTTTGAGAAACTGAGGTGCATTCTTGGAAAGTGATTTACACCAGTGGACTCTTGGAAATATAGGAATTTGCATCCAAGAATGTGAGTCTGGGAGGCACATGGCCATGTGATACAGTACAACTCACTTTCTCAGCCCAAGGACTTAGTTTCCTCATCTCTACCACCAAGAGTTTGCCTCCAAAGGCAGTTTCTCTTGTTTTTTTGTTTTTGTTTTTGTTTTTTTAATTGGTCTAGTTTCATTTCAATCTGCAGAAAATGACATCCCACCCATACACACACATGCACACACGTGATGTCATTCACCCACATCTAACTGACAAAGTCCAAAGGCAGTTTTTAAGATAAGTATGACACCAAGATCACTGCTAGGTCTATCTTCATTTTCCTACATGCAAGACAAGCCCAGGCCACCAAGCAAGGCCACCAAGACAGCCGTTCCTGTTTCAAAGTTACACCAAATGGCATCCCTCAGAGCAAGCCAGTGTGTCACTAAAAGCCACCAAAGGAAGCAGCTATGAAAGAATACATCCTGCCTTCGTAGGTTGGAAAATGCTAAGTGCAGCCATATGCTAGTGGTCCTGCATCTGCCTGGCCACAGGGTGGTAGCCTATTAAGTTGTCTCGTCTCTCCCACCTGTTGGGATGGTGTTGGAAGGAAACATCGGACAAGGCAGGTGAAAAGCGCATGTCCCATGGCGGCGTCACTGGGTGCATCCGTGCTAGGCTGGAAGGCCCAGCAACGGTGACATCCACACATCAGCTAGCTGCAATTTGCCCAATCGTCTCTCATTCACATATTCCAGAGAAGATTTATTCCTAGGACTTCCCCTCGACCCCATCCATGCACAGACCGTACTGCCTTTGAGAAACAAATTCTGGTCCTAAAGGTGAAAGCATTTTGCAATTCTTGAAAAGGCTGTTGGGGAGGTTTGCACCAGAGTGGGCCTGGGCAGCAAGTGAGGACACATCTGCAAAGGAAGTGATTTGATGTTTTGGTGGCTGCTGCCTTTGAGCGGCATCACCCAAGCCAGTTGGCGAGCATCCCAGCCACCTAATGCCGAGGGGTGGGGGGTGGGGGTGTCATGGACCACAGAACATGGTTTTACTTCAAAGCCAAGGAGACAGCAGCTGCCAAACACCCTGGAGTCAAGGTCATAAGAGGAACAACAAACAAATTCACACACATAGGCATGTATGCAAGGCCTCCACTGACTCTATCACACCCCATTCACGCTGCAATCCTAACACTTGGCTGAGGAGTTTCAAATTTAAAGTCTGCTAATGCTCCCAGGGCAAGCTTACTGTCCAAGTCTTTTTTAAAGAACAATTCACGCACATATTCTCTCTTCCTCCCTCTCTTCTCTAACACACACACACACACACACACACACACACACACACACACACACAAGCATACACACACTTACCCAAGTAGCCAGCTGAGTGATAGAGAAGTCCTGAAATGATAAGAAGATGAGTAAAGCTGAATAATGGGCCCGTCATCATGGGGCAAGACCCAAGGCAGACTGGCCGAGGAACACAAGCTAGAGACAGGCTGAGATCTGTCACGCCCCCAAGCTGCCCGCGCCTGGCCTGCCTGGCATTTTTGGTGGGAGTCGGCCAATCCCGGCTTTGATGTTGCTTCTGCCCCAGATGCCAGGCTTTCAGGAGCCAGTCCTGAGCTCCAGGGAGCAGGGATGGGTAAGCAGCCCTGCTCTAGCTCCTCACTGATGCTTCTGCAGGCCAGGCCATGGAGATACAGTACCCTCTGCCCAGGGGATGTGAGCTTGGGAGCTTGGAGCACTGATCACCTCACACACCACTAGGAGGAAACAGCACAGTCTGTCAGCCAGGCGGCTTTTCATTGCCTCAAAACTGCCTCAGCAATACTGTTCTGGCATGCATCATAGTCGCACTCCACAGAGGGTGTCCAAGGAGACTCTGCCCTCTTCTGCTTCAGGAAAGACCTGCATGATCTCTTTGCTATATCTGGCAAGGTGTTGCCAATAAAGTCACATTCAAGATCACAAAACATGAACCATATATTGTGGGGCGTTTACCCACCACCCCCACAGCTTCCCAGAGTTTTCTTGAGTGCGAGCAGCAGGAAATATTAGATAGAAGGATTTATAGCGGAGAATCTTGCGGAGATAAACAGATAGAAAATAAAGGATAGCCTTGAGAGGGCCTGGAACCTATTCCAACGGGCCCGGACTGTCTCTGGTCCAGGGTTTTTATAGAGACGCCAAGGGGTGGAGCAAAAGACCTCCTCCCCCAGCACAGCCAAGTGCAGACCATCTCAGACACCTGCACTCAGGCCCGTGGTCCTGATCATCCTCTATTCAGACCTGCTGGGTAAAGCCACGAGGAACCCCAGAACGGGCTCCCACAATATATACCACTATGCAGTCTTCTACATATATAAATATATATGTGCATACACACATACATATATGTGTATTTCCAAGGATCATGAGGGTTGAACTCAAGACTTCATGCATTGCTAAGCATGTAGTCTACCACTGAGCTACATTCCCAGCCTCAAACCTTTTTATAGGAACCTTTCTATAAAATAATAAAGTTAGTACATGTCAGGTACACACTGAAATATGCCTGATACTGTATACCCAAAGCATGAACATGTGTAATATTCTAAACCATGGAAGATAAAGCTATTGGGACTTAGTAAAAGCACTGATTTAAGCATTTTAGCAATGAACTTTATAACAAGACTAGCCAACCTTTCCTACAAATAGCCGATATTAAATGTTTTAGGATTCCTGGGAGACATGGTCTCTGTGGCAAATTTGCCATTATACACAAAAGCAATTGTAGGCAATATCTAAAGATATGAATATGACCAGGTTCTGATAAAACCTTATTTATAAAAAATAGGAGGCATGCTGGTTTCGGCTCCTGGGCTATAGTCTGCCGACCCAGCACTATACCATCAAATGAAAGGACAGTGACCAGATCCATCCAATGTATGCATCATTCACTAGAAACATGTAGAGAAGGCCAAGTGTGTGGATGCACAGTGACTAGACTTGATTTCCAGCCTCAGGAACGTGCTCTTTAGTGTCACTGTAGAATCAGTACTGATGCTGGCATCAGGCGAACATGGCTTAATTCCTGGTCTTGCCACTTAACAGCTATGTGCCCTTGAGGAAGATGTCTGCTTGGAGTCTCAGCTTTCCCATCTGTAAAGTGGGTGTTACATAAACTACTTTGCTACTCAGTCAGGAGTATTAGAGCCAGGGCTTTTGGCATTTCTGGCACAGAAGAAGGCTCTTTATCAACCTGATTTGGACAACTTGTTCAAGGTAAACGAGTAGAGTATAGTGATGGGGTGTCTGGAGGGACTCGCAGGAGGAAGAGATGGTTGATGGAGAGAATGAAATGAGTAGTCGGAAAGGCTTCCTGGAAGAGGTGGCATTTGAGCTGAGCCTTAAAAGCAGAGCTTTTTCTCACTCAAAGTGGGGAGGAGGAGGAGAGGGAAGGATTGGGTTCGTTCCTCTGGGAACTAGGTCTAAGACATCAGAGCAGAGGTAAAGAGCACTGGTTTCTCTTTCAGCCCCCATATGGCAGCTCACTGTCTGTAACTCCAGCTCCAAGGGATCGGACACCTTCACACCAGTGCACATAAAGTAAAGTTAAATAAATTATTTTTTAAAAAGAGACATCAGGGCAGGAAGCGCTCAGTTTAGAGACCCAACAGCTGAACAACATCACCTGCATCATCCCCCCCAGTTCTCCTGTTGTGGTCGTAGTCCCCATGACAGTTTGACCAAGAATGGCCTCCACAGGCTCATCTGTGTGAATTCGTGGTCCCCAGCGGCTGGACTGCTTTGGGAAGGACTAGAAGGCATGGCCTTGTTAGAGGAGGTGTGTCACTGAGGGGCAGGCTTTGAGGTTTCAAAGACCATCACTAATCCCAGGGTGCTCTCTGCCTCTTGCTTTCCCATCCAGATGTGTTCTCAGCAGTTCCTGCCCTCATGCCTTCGCTCTACCATCATGGATCTAACCCTCTGAAGCCATAAGACAACTCAGGGCCTTCTTCTGTAAGTTGCCTTGGTCATGCATGGTGTTCTGTCACAGTAACAGGAAAAGAACCAACACAGTCCCCCCCATCCCTCTTCTTCCTCCCCCTGTTCACCTTCCTTTTGGGAGAGGTCGCATTTGCAGCCCAAGCTATCCTAGGACTGTGTGGTGCAGTTTAGGATTTCAACTTACAGTAATTCCTCTGTCCCGTGCTCCCTAGTACCGGGCTCACAGGCTGACTACATCTGACCAGATCTTTCATTTCTTCTCCCAGCATCACGTGACAAACCCTTGGAAGTTCTCCACTTTCACAGAAAAACTACTCTTTTTTCTTTTTTTATACCATGTAGAATCAGACTTTTTTTTTAAAAAAAAAAAAAAAGATCTATTCATTTTGTTTTATGTATGAATGTTTTGCATATACTTGTGCATACCACACGTGTGCTTGGTGCCCTCAGAGGTAAGAAGAGGGCACCAGGTCTCCTAGAATTGGAGTTATGGGTGATTGTATGCGGGTACAGGGAATAGAACCTGGGTCCTCTGCAAGATGTGCACTTAACTGCAGAGCTCTCTCTCTAGCCCCTGACATCAAACTTTTCCTTAAAAGATTTAACATGCAACCAGCCCAGCTGGCCACATGTCACTCCTGTGAAAGAAAGTAAGTCAGTTCTCCCCCACCCCCGTCACTGGGCCCTGAGCACCTCTGAATTTCTATTTGTTCTTAATAACAGGCTGTGAATCTATGTCCTGCATCTTTCCGTGTGTCCTTTGGCTGCTCTTTTCTGTCTTGTTCCACTTCTAACTTTATCCTGCTCTCTTTGTCTGTCTTCCCAGACACCACCTTTATGCTGCTCTTCCAGATCCCAGCCAGCCTGGGACTGAGGATCCCTGGTCCTTATCCCTGGCAGGAAATTGTTGTTTGAATGCGGATGACTTATTTTCCCGGCATATGAAAGGGCATCTGCCAGGTGAGCTCTGAGCTTCGCTCTACAGTGGCTGTACTTCCTGGTCATGGGAAGCCTCTGCAGGGCCCTGAAGAGAGGGAGGTGTGTCCCTCCTCCCTGGTATCAAGCCTCGTCCTTAGCTTCACTCCTATGCATGGGCCCAGGCCCAGCTTACTACTGACGAGCTGCCCGCAAAGGTTCATTCATAATCAGTTTCTGGTCCATCCTGCCGCTGTCAACAGGTGCCACATTCACAGTGCTTTGTCTTAATTGTGGCTCTGGGATTTATCACCCAGGCCAGAGGACCACTTCTGGAATATTGCCTCCCTGGGCACCGTTCCAGAATTTCCAGTCCCCACTGCAGCACAGGGACCTGTCATTGCAGATCACAGCCCAAATGGATTCTGTCACAGCGTCTGCCTCCACTGGCTCACCTACCACTGCTGCATAGGTTGGTGTCTGTGGCCAAGCTAATTCCAGCACCTGACCCCAGGGGCCCAGAGTTCTCATGTGAGACAAAGGTGTCCATACTGGAGACAGTGAACAACCATGATTCTATAACCCTGGCACTCCAGAGACTGAGGAAGGGGGATTGTGAGTTCTGGGTCAGCCTGGGCTACATAGAGAGACCTCATTTGAAAATCCAAGGAAAAGAGTCATTGAGATGGCTCAGAGAGTTAAGGCACTTGTCATCAACCCTGACAACCTGATTTCAGTCCCAGGGCTCTGGGACTGGTGGAAAGAGAAAACTAAGCCCTGCAAGTTGACCTTTGGTCTCTAAATGCATGTCACACATACGCATGAGTGAGCATGCATGTGCATGTATGCATGCATGCATGTACACACACACACACACACACACACACACACACACACACACATGTACACATGCACACATACTTTCAGAAGACTACAGAGCAGAGCCCAGGATCCTACCAGCCATAGGGCACTTCAAATCTGTTGTCCCATCTCCAGACCTCCCTGGGCAGTGGGAAAGCTGAAGAAGGCCACTGACAAAGACTGCCCCTCCCCGCTTGACAGGCTTCACTGACTCCTCTTGACTGAGACTCCAGCTTGAACTTGGGCTCCTGCTTCCATTCTTACAGTTGCAGTACCCTGCCCCCACCCCAACTAATCAACTAAATGGACTTCTCCTTCTTGACATTAACTCAAGTCCTCATCTCCACTCTTGACCTTAAGTAGCTCTGCTTTTGACAAACTCTTGTGGCTGGTTTTGCCAGTGTCCCGCTACCCTAGTACTTTTCCATCCACTCATCCAACAGGCTCCGCCAAGTCCCCACCTGTCCTTGTACTGGAGCTGATCTAGACCTTTGTCTCCCACAGAGCTAGTCAATGGCAACAGCCTTGAGTTCTACTAAAAACTGCCTCCAGATCCACTGCCTATGTTGTCTTGAGATAGTCCCCCTGAACATTCTACCAGAGTCTACAGACATTTATTGAATGCTTATGCATGCTAAGCTTTTCTACACTAAAACAATGATGATCCTGGGTTAGCACTTTCCACACATTTTGCCATTAGTCCTCTTGGCTAACCATCTCCATTTTGTGGAGGGGAAAATGACTCTTGGTGAAACCATGTTAATAGGTCTGGACTCCACAACTAGAACAGACTTGGAAATGGAGTTCATAAGGAATTTTACACAGAGCTCTGTGAAGACGTGGCCTCCCACAGCCACCTTAGCCAGGAGGACAGCTCACTTGACCCCAGCTACTTGTACCCTTCCCATTCTTCTCACTACTTGTGTGGAGCCAGCAGCTCCCTTCCATTCTGATCACCCCCTACCCAGCTGGCTACCTCCCTCCCAGCTTCTGACTATCCATCTCAGGACTGTCTGGGATTTGAAGTTGTACAGAGAAGGTTGACATTTCCCTGGAGAGTTCACCACTCCACAGGCCAGTGCAGCCCCTGGGAACTGGAGCATGTGACCATTCTTGCCAATAGTTTTGAGTGTGGGGGATTCTACCCCTGAGGGATGGTGGAGCCATAATATGGAACAGACCCACAGCTTGAGTGCCCACCTGGAGAGGAGGCATCCCCCACTATGGATGCTGAACTGTGATTAGAATTTTTTTTCTCTTTAGACAAGTTCTATGTAGCCATGGTTGACATGGAACTTACTATGTAGGCCAGACTGGGAACACGGGGCACAGTGCCCAGTACCACTCAGAGAACAAACACCTAAAGTCAGAGATGAGATTGTACCTAAAAAAATCTGTCTGGGGACGTGGCCATTTACCAATACTAGCAGCCTGTCTGCTTTTATTTTATTTTTGTTAGTGCATAAAATAATAGGTTTCCTATGATCATGTTCTCACTCATATGCCATCATTCCTTGCTCTTATTCACCCCTTCCCTCTCCATCCCTTCTTTCCCAAGTAATTCCTTCTGTATTCGTGCCATATAATTATATACATATGTATGTATGTCTAGATTCTATATAAAGAAAACATGACTATATTCTCCCCTCGTTAACCTCTCTTGCTAACCTCTCCCAACTCCTTTAGATTCCTTTCTCCAATTTTATAGGTCACCTATTTTCATTATATGTATATATACATATATATAATTATTATATATGTTATATGGTTATGATTATTGAGTTTATATTTAAATATAGAGAAATCCTACATTTCTTTTTTAAAGTTTTTATGATTTATCTTCATAATGTGCATGTGTGTGTGCGCCCATGTGCTGTGGCATGTATGTGGAGGTTAGAGCCAACTTATAGGAGTGGTTTCTCTTCTACCAGGTGGGTCACAGGCATTAAACTCAAAAATCAGGCTTGGTAGCGTGTGCCTTTACTGCCGAGCCTTCTCTCCACCCAGTCACAGCCAGGGCTCAACAGAATGAGCTGCCTGATTGGCTTTCTCAAACACCTTTACCTTCTCTACTCTTCAAAGCGGGCAGAGTCTTCAAGACACTTTAAAATCTACCAAACAGTAAGAGGAAGAAGACAGATGGCTGAACAGGTGGTGGAGAGAGCATGGCCAAGCACTGTCTCAAGAGAATCTGAGTGGTTGGTGATTCACTGTTGAGCTGTGGACTGATGTATCTCAGACCAGGTGGCTTCATCAACACACACTCACTTCTCATAGGTCTGGTCCCTAGAAATCCAAAGTCAACATGCTGAAGGTTCAGATTCTCCTCTGTTCTTCCTCACTGGCTCATGAGCAACTGGATGCCATCTCGCTATGTCCCTCCATGCCTCTCCCCGGTGCCTGTGTCCCTGGTCTCTCTTGTCCAAGTCTCCATCTTTTATAAGGTCACTGGTCAGAGTGGATTAGGGTTCACCCTAAGGCTTTTTTAACTCAGTCACTTCTTTATAGGCCCCATACCCTCAACAGTCCCATTCAGATGTACTGGGGGGCTGTGAGGAATCTTGCAGAAGGGTGGGCATCATTCAGCCCACAGCATCTGAATACTTGTGGCCCCTGAACAATTCTTTTCACAATTTTTTTAATTTTTGAAATTATTTATAATAATAGAGAAATTTTGAAAATTTGAGCAAGCAACTTAGAACTACAATGTAAAGGTTGAGGCAGGTTCGCCCTGCACCTCTGTTGACCCATCTGGGCGCCCTGAAGCCACACACAGGTTAGCTGTCAATGCTTGGAGGAGTTTGCAGCCACTCATCATGAGGACAAGACACCTCCTCCCCACCCCACCCCCACATGCCATAAAGACACCTTGAGAGGAGCTACAAGGAAAAATGAGAACCACCTCCTGGTTTCATCCAAGCCACATATCCACAGTACCTCCTTTGCCCACAAGAACAAAAGAAAACAAATCCACCCCCTTTCCTTCCACAGGGGAATTGTCTTGGATCTCATCTAAAGGAAGGCATCTGCTTCTTTGAGTTCATGCTCTAATTTGACCAAATGGCCTGTGGATGGAGAGGGAGGAGGAGACAATGTTATTAGGAGACCAGGGAACATCGAGAAGCCTCCTCCATGCTGGCTGCGCCTTGCCTGGGAATTCAATTACAGCAGCCGGCATCAATCAGCAGACACTATTAAATCTTCTGCTCAGCTTGACAGGGAAGGCCAAGGTTGTGGAATTATTCAGGAAATCTGGCCACAGGTCAGCCGCCAGGGCCTGCAGGGTGAGTTATTGCCAACACCTGCTGACAGCTGTGGACAGGTGGAAAGACCCTGTATTTCCAGGCCTTCATTTTTCCACGGTGACACTTTGCTATGGAAACTTGAAATACAAAACTTCACGGATCACTTCACCCCTTCCCCTAAATGCCCTTTCCATCTCAACCTGCTATATAAGTTGTCTGGGGTTCCACAACAAGTGGAAAGAGAGAAGCTGGATTCCTGGGAGCCCTTGAATGCCCAAGGCATGGACAGCATCTGACCAACTCAACCGAATCCCTGTATTACAGAAATTGGGGAACACGGGGTTGCCCCTTTGGACTCTGTTGAGCAACAAAGCTTCAATGGAGCAAGTTGCCAAGACAAACCTGAGGCTTTCTGTAACCTTTTAATTGCAGAAAACCCCATCTTGGCTTTCTCAGTGCTGAGATTGCTGCTGTGTGTCACCATATCTAGCCCTCTTAGCTCCTCTACACACATCCAGATGATTATTCTGTCTCACTATATTGCAGGAGGCATGGTGGTCTCTGTGCTCACAGATAAGCACTGGGGGACCCTGGAGTGTTAAATACACAGGGTTGTTCCTTCAAGAGAAGGGATGTATAATCGGTTACCTGCCCTGAAAGCTGTGAACAGACATGGTTAACAGCCTGGTGACCTTTGCACTATCTGTGTGGTGAAGACCACACCAGATCCCCCACCCCCAGACCCTCACCATAAGCCTGTTTTTCTCAGTCAATCTATGGAACTCATCTTTGTGAACTTTACAAAGAGTTCTGATGTAGTCACATCTGATCTGTATTTAGCTTACTTTGTTCCTCAAAGAGATTTATATGTGCTTTGTTGTGCATGTGGGATTGAGTTAACACCAGGATAAGTTTTCACCAAATTATGCTGTGCTTAGATATACCTAAAATAAACCACTTGGGGTCAGACTCCAGACATTTGAACCAACAGTGGCTACTGAGTTATGTTGAACCAAACTACCTTCTTGCCTCTCACAGATGGTTGCTCTGCTGGCTGTGGTGGTGGCAGAGACCCCCACACTACATAAAATGCACCGACATTCTTTTATACAGCTTCATAACATTTCTCCACTTGGAAGAACCAAAATGTGTCCACGTTATTCCTTTTGATGTGCAATCAGGTGACTTGCAAACATTCACTAGATGGAAATGATGCCCCCAATCACCTTCTTCCTTATATGCTGTGTGTATTGTGGATGAGTTTCCAGAAACACAAGTCGAGTCAGGGAGTGTGTTTACATGTGCTGTCTGCTTCACTCCACAAAGCCATAAATGAGCCATTTGCACGAGCGCGCGCACGCGAGACACACACACACACACACACACACACACACACACACACACACACACACAGCTCAGGGAAATCATGAATAAGGAGGGCAGAAACCATGTAAGAGCTGGTGGGGGGGGTGCTATGAAGTTGACCTGGCTGCTGGACTCATAAGAGGCCATGATTATCTGCACGAAATCAAGCTGCATATAAATATATACTCTGCATATGAGAGAAATGTTGTATTTGCCAACCTTCCTCGAAACCCTCTCCTGTTCCCCTCTCTATTTAGGCCATTTCATCCCCCCACACAGGCCCCTTCCTATTTTCATATGGAAACATACATGTTAATAAATGTTTTTATCGGGCCGGGTGGTGGTGGCGCACGACTTTAATCCCAGCACTCGGGAGGCAGAGCCAGGCGGATCTCTGTGAGTTCGAGGCCAGCCTGGGCTACCAAGTGAGTTCCAGGAAAAGCGCAAAGCTACACAAGAGAAACCCTGTCTCAAAAAATAAATAAATAAATAAATAAATAAATAAATAAATAAATAAATAAATAAATAAATGTTTTTATAGTTCTATGCACGATAATTATAAACATGTATTATCTCTGTGTTTATGAATAGTGTCTGGAGTCCTTATTTGAGAGAAACATGGTATTTGTCTAAATCTAGTTTGTTTTGCTCAACAGGATGCTCTCCGGTTGCAGACACCTTCCTGAAAATGGCACAGTTTTCTTCTTTACAGCTGAAGAAAACCCCATTGTGTTTGCATTCCACATTTTCTTACCCTTTCATCTGTTAATGGACATCTAGGCAGCTCCCATACCTTGGTTTCTATGACTAGCACTATAATAAACCCAAATGTGTGGGGATATCTGAAAAAGGCTGATGCAGAGTCCTCTTGGGGATGTGCCCAGGACTGGTATAGCTGGACTATCCAGTGGCTCTCTCTCCAGTGTCTGAGGAACCTCCACACAGACTTCCATCATGGCTCCATAGTCCTGCATTCCCACCAGCAATGTGCAAGTTTCCACAGTATGCAAGGTTCCACAGTATGCAAGGTTCCGCAGTGTGCAAGGTTCTGCTCCTCCCCATCCTTCACAGCGTTTACTGCTGCTTGCTTCCTTCTCTTTTCCTTTTTGGTTTTTTGGGGTAAGGCCTTAGTCTGTAACCCAGGTTGGCCTCAGACTCACATCAGTCCTCCTGCCTCAGCCTCCCTAGAGCTGGATTTACAGTTGGTTATCTTGATGACAGCCATTCTGACTGTGGTGAAAAAAAAATCAGTGCAGCTTTGATTGGCATGTCCCTGATGCTAAGGGTGCTGAACTTTTCTCACATATCTGTTGGCTTATTTGCTTCTTGTAAGAACTGTCCATTAGTTCATTCGGAGAGCCTGGCTCTCCTTAAGCCACCTCAGGCTTCTACATCTGCTTCCTTTTTTTTTTTTTTTTTTTTTTTTTTAAGATTTATTTATTTATTATGTATATAGCATGTATGACTGCAGACCAGAAGAGGGCACCAGATCTCATTACAGATGGTTGTGAGCCACCATGTGGTTGCTGGGAATTGAACTCAAGACCTCTGGAAGAACAGCCAGTGCTCTTAACCTACGAGCCATCTCTCCAGCCCTGCTTCTGCTTCCCACAGACATTCCATCAGGGAGGGAGCATGTCACTCAAATGCAAACCAATGTGGCTCCCACAAGGCCCAGCTGCCTTCTAGACTCTGGGGTCTTAATCCTAACCCTCCACGTTGAGAATTTGGTTTCTGTCTTATCATGGAGAATTTGGAAGCTTCTAGGCACCACCATGAGGTTTACCCCAATCAAAATGAACAGAAAGCAGCAAGCCAGTTTCCACCTCTCCTGGCAGTGAGACCCTGCAGACCCCTCAGATAAGGCACCAGTTGGCCTCTGGAGTGAACGAGGGTCTCAGCAAGAGGGAGCTCCAGTTGAGTAGGCAGGTTTCTGCAAGTAGCATGGCTGGTGTCACCCCACCCCTGCCTTCCACGTCACTGAAGCTAAGGAGGCCTCCCTGGCGCGTGAATCCCAGAGGGAAGTCCCTGAAGCAAGAGGGCAGCTGTTGGGGCTTTCCCAAAGTCTTCAGAGCCCGGCAGCTGGAGGGTGGTGGGACTGGGCTGGAGCAGAGGAGGGTCCAGGGAGGCGGGAAGTGGGTGGGTCTGCACAAGTCTCACTCACACTCCTCTCCTTCCTCTTTTCAGTCCTCATCCCAGATAGGTGACTGTGAGACTCCACCAGCTGCGTGCTTCCTCTCAGCTGTCCCCAGCTCCCAACTCCCCCGTGTTTTCATTGGTTGCCATGGGGAGATAAGTACGGGTTTGAATGGGGAGATGCTTGGTGCTCAGAGATGGAAGCCTGTCAGGTTTATTTTTAAAGACATCAGGGAAGCCTGTGGCCAGGGAAGGAGAGCGTCTTCCTTCTCTAGGGCCTGGTAGAAAATGGAATTTCCTGCTTTAATTCACTAAGTGCTTTAAGCAAAAAGTTATTTAGGTTTTTTGGTTTTGATGCAATAAACTGTAAGGGTAAATTATAACCTTTTGATGTGTGTGTCTACACACAGTGAGATTCTGGAAACAAGATAAAAAAATGTATGAATCTCATAGGTTACGTGACAGGTACTATGCACAGCACTGTAGTGTTCATAATGAGCCTCCTCAATCCCAAGAACGTATTTATGAGTTAGATACTTTTAGTGTGATGGATGATAATTTGCCTAAGGTCACAAAACTATAAGAAATATAGAACTTGACCCCAAGGAGCAGAATGCCAGAAATTCAATTCCCAATGCCACTAGAGTTGCCTCTGTGATGATTTGGGGAGAAAGCTTGGTTCCCAAGACTTGGTTGGTAACTATCCCAGCTCCATCTTCCTGGGGTCCCCAGTAGCATTGAAATCCGTGACCCGTGTGGTGACCAGTTCAGGAAAACACCTTGCGTTGACCTTGAGTTTCACTTCTTCACTGCTCCACCAGGTAACACACAGCTTGCACCACATTCCTGTCTGCTGCATTTAATCTGCTAGCATTTAAACAAAGCTTAAGATCAACGTGGCACACTGAGTGGCCCCTACCGATGTCTAGACTTGAACTTTGGTACTTGTAAACGCTACCCTGTGTGGGAAAGGGCACTGTGAGTGAAACGAAGATATCTGAAGGAAGGAGACGTTCCTGGGTAATCCAGGAGGTTCCTAAATGTGATCACAGGTGTCCTTAGAAGAGAGGAGCAGAGGCTGAGGGATGTAGCTCTGTGTTAGAGTGCTTGCCTAAAAGGTGCAGAGCCTCTGGGTTCACACCCCAGCACCACAAACAAACACAAGAGACTGAGAAAGGAGATCTGAGAAGAAAGGCTACGTGAAGCAAGATGCAGCATGGCTGCATATGAACACAGGAAAGAAGGCTGGGAACCAATGAATCTGAGACACACAGCTTTTATCTAGAAAAGATAAGGAACTAAGTCTTCCTTGGGCCCTTGGCCTCCCCGCAAGTGGAAATTATTTCAGACTTTGGACCTCTAAAACTGTAAGAGAACAGGGGTCTTATGCCAGTGTTGGAGGTGAGCCGTATCCACAGGAAGCTAATCAAGTAGCTGCAATGAGCTGGAGCAGGGTTTCCAAAGTGTGGACCATGGACCTGCAGCCCAGCAGCATCGAATGCACCATGGTGATGCAGATGCTTGGGCCCACCTTAGAACCTAGGAATCAGAATCTCTTGGGTTGGGTTCCAAGGAACTGCATTTCAACAAGCTCTCACTGTCTCTGATGCTGGCTATAGTGCAATGGTTAGCCATGGCTAAACCTTTGATCACCAGAACTTGAAATTCTGCCCATGCTTGATCCACAGCCTACAGATTTGGACCTCATTGATCTGTTCAGCTTAGAAGCTGAGCCTCTGGTGAGCTCCTTAGATGGTTCTAACTGGGTCGGGTACCCACACTGTGTTATGAGGGACTGATGTGGAGTGCTCCCTCCAGTACTACGTTATGAGGGTTGCTGATGTGGAATGCTCCCTCCAGAACTGTGTTATAAGGGACTGATGTGGAGTGCTCCCTCCAGCACTGTGTTATGAGGGACTGATGTGGAGTGCTCCCTCCAGACTCAGATGTGCCGAGTCTGGAGACCTAGAAAGGCATTGGAGGCTGAGAAGGGAGGGAAAGGCAGAGACCAAGCCAGCAGGGCTTCTGGCCCCAAGGCCTAGGGTCACATGCCCAGAGGGGCTCAAAGTGGTAGATATAATTAGAAGACTGAAGCAGGTGTAAGGCAGGAGGGCGTGGAGACACTGGATGAGTAGAAACGGACTCTCCATGCAGTGACATGCCATCCCAAAAGGAGGGATCAGGACCACAGGTCAGTCAGCCTTCCAAGAGATCTGTTTTTAGGAGAGGCCAGAAATAAAGTATAAAATAAACAATTAAAGCTATTTGACCCTCAACTCTCTGGCTCTCCATGGTCCAAAGCATGAAGGCAGTCACCAGCAGGCCAGCTAGGACAAGTTCTCAGAGATGATTGACAGACGTTCCCTGTGGGTAGAATAACTGTGTCTGTGTGCTTCAACCCACTTGCTGGCGCACAGTTGGCTCTCATTAAAATTTAGCTGAATGAACGAATACTGCCACAGTATCTCTGTGAGACAGAGACTGCTCTGCCCATTTTACAGACGAGGAACTTGAGGCCTCCCCAGTGAAATGAACTTCATCACCATCTACTTCATAGCCGTGGCAGTCAGAGCTGAAACACAGGACCTCCTACTGTGGGGGATGCTGTAAAGAGCAAGTGCTTCTGTAGCTGTCAGAGAGCTCATAACAGAGAGGTTGGGCCAATGGTGACAGTCATGGGCAGTACTCATGAGCGTTAGGAACACTTAAGGAAGGCCTGTCACCAGCTTCTTGTATGTCACATGGAAGTCAGAGGCTCTCTGTCTCCAAAGAAACTGTGCTGCTTTTGTGTGATTATACATCAGAGGAAGGCAGCCCTGGGTATGCTGAAAGGTAGTGGGGAGGGGTGCAGGGGAGGTCAGGATGACCAAAGGGAGAACCTTCCATCTCCCATACCACTTCTGATTTCAGAGAGATTGGGAGTGGGGAGGCCCCTGCTTCTATAGAGGATTGGGATGGGGCTTGCAGAGGCCTGGGACCCCCTAGAGAGCCCTGTAACTTAAGAATCCTCCCTGATTTTATTATCCAGAGGAAATATGGGGAGCTAAATGAGAGGAGACGGCTTGCAAGTGCATTATGGGACATTAAACAATAGCTGATCAGCATCAGACGCAAACAAATGACCCATGATCTAGTGCCAGAGTCTAGATGGCCCACAGATGGTGGTCTGGCTGGCTTCCAGTCAGCAGAGTGGTAGCTGGACATCAGAGAGGCCACAAAATGTAGCAAGAGAGGATTCCAGCACATAAACAGATTCGCATCCTTCCAAGTGATCTCACTCTACTACGCTAGATTTGTGTCTTTTCCCTGATCTGGATCCTGACATTTGGATCCACAAATGCCATAGGGAGTTCCTGCCTGCCTTCTTGCTTGTCTGGGAAATCCTTTACAGAAGAGGAGTATGTGTCCATGTAGACAGAGGGTAGGATGGCTCACAGGCCTAAAGAAGTTTGTGGAATTGCCTTGGTTACAGGGGGGTCCCATCCTCCCAAACACCCTGACTCAAACTCATCTCACTAGTACACCCTTTAGGTCTGATTTTTTTTTTAGACCCCTACTAAAATAGAAGTACTAGAGAGATGAATGAGTGGCTGGGCAAGTCATGTACATGTTTATAAAGTGATGGTCAAGCTGAGCGTGGAAGTGTGTGTCTGTAATCCTAGCACTTGGGAGATGAGGCATGCAGTACTAAAGAGGTCACTTGCACAAGTATCTGGGCAGAAGCAGGCTTGGTCTACATTGATGAGCCCTGGACATGGAGGCAGGATTCCAGTCTCCAGATCTCCAGCCCAGCTGTGTGGCCTAAAGTACACTGTTTAACTAACCTCTCAGTGCCTCTGCATCTTCTTCAAAGAAGTAAGAGCATGGCTCCACATCCCCCCAGGGTGTGTGTGGATATCACATCCATCTTATGGGAGGTCTGTTCCTCCGGAAACATTACCTTTGGGCCTATGCCTTATCCTCCTGTAAGCACAGTCATTAAGCTCTACCTATAAGGGGGCACTAGCACCAAGTTGGTCTACAGATCCAGACAGAGGCCTGCCAGGGTCGCCCATATCATGCCAGATGAGACGACCCTTGGGTGACCCACAAAACATGAACTTCAGTAATCAACAACTCTAGTTTTACACTACGGATGGTAGCTTATTGCCCAGCAAATGGCTGAGGCAGTCCACTCCGGGCTCCTGGTATTCAGAACAGAAACTGTCCTGAGATGTACCTTCCTTTGGAGGGAACCACAGCGGGGGCATGCCTTTCTTCAGTGTTCACTGGACCGTCCATGGTCACCACAATGAAAACCAGTTCCTGTGCTGCCTACAGTCAGGGTCACGTGTCTCGTTCCCCTCAACCTCTCTTGGTGGTTTCAAAACCATTCCCTAGCTTTCACCATTTTTCTTCCCCACCGTGCTATTTAGCCCAAATAGCCTTGAACTTGAGCTTCTCCTGCCTCAGGTCACCAAAGTGCTAGGATCACAGGTGTGCACCATCACACTCTGCTTATTGTAATCAGACTTGCCATCTACCTTTCGGGCTAGCTAGACGGTTTGCAGGTAAAGGTACCTGTCACTGAGACTGGAGAACTAAGTTCCATCCCTGGACTTAGGGGAAGGAGAGAACCAACTCCTGTAAGTTGTCCTCTGACCATGTGCACCCCTTACCATCACACATTAATAAAAAATGTAAAAAAAAGAAAAAATCTGCCTGTTGTCACTGCATCACACACAGGCAGCGTGTGAGCCTGAAGAATGATGCTCAACATTAACAGACTGGGACAAGAGCCTGAGATAGTAGTGTCAAACACCTGAACTCGAGAGCTGGGATTAACTCACAACTTCGGTCTCTTCGGTGCTTTCTCCTCCCTGATTGGTCTTCTCTGCGACCCAGTGGAGGCTGTTGGGTAATGCACACCTGGTTCAGAGAGCTGGGGCTATTGCGTGGTTCAGCAGTAGGGTCCTTCCCGAAGAGGAGGAAGGGTGCCTACCCCACCATGAGGGGGAGCACTTCCTGCAGCGAGACCTTCCTCCACCACAGTCCTGGAGAACTCAGAGCCAGTGCTTCCACACGGCCCCTAGAACACAGGCTGCATCCCGCTGGCCTCTGAGAGACCCCGAAGCACTCTACACACTGCCGGCACACAGCAGACACAGTGGCCCAGAGAAACAGTTTTCCTGGTGCCTCTCGCCTCAGCATCCACCCAGCTTACCTTCTTCAGAGCAGTAAGGACGTACAAAGTTCGGGCTAGGGGACATGAGATCAGTCAGAATGTAGGCGGGTATTTGAAAGGGCTGCTGTCAGCCTGACTCAGGAACTAATTTCAGGACGGTGCTTTGGGGAAGCCACCGCCACTCGAGGAGGGAAGCAAAGTGAAGCGACTCCCGCAGGGAGGGACAGCAGGTACTTGTGCTACACTGGTAGCCGTGTTCCTGGTTGACCTCATTGTTCGGCCAAATGTCTGAAGCCTGCATTCCTAACCACAAGATCCAGGGTTGGTGAGGCTTCCAGAGGCCTGAGGGGTAGGGGTGTCGCTCCTCACTGGGGTGCTTGCAGGGCTTGTTTAAGGCCCTGGGTTCAATCTCTGGCACTATGAAAAGGGAAAAGAAGTAACGAGGATGGAAAAAGAGGGAGACGGAAAGGAGGAAGGAAGAAAAGGGGAAGGGCGGGTGAGCCTGTGCATGATGTGGGCAGGTGAGTGGTGTTTCCCTCGCTGGAGGCTCCGCCCCTGTGCCCCACACACTGATCGTCTGCATCAAGGAGCTCCACTCTTAGACCTCGGCTTTGGGTGGGGTTTGGATGATGGGAGGTTCTGCCAGTAGGTGGTCGGGATGGGAGAGAGAGAGAGAGATGGAAAACTCCCCTCCTCCCTGCTCTGGGTCCCTGTGTGACTTCACTTATGCTTGGCAGCCCTCCTGCAAGGCTTCAAGGCTCCTGGAATCCACTTCCCCACTTCCTTCTCAAGCACAGGATGGTAATGTCTTCCTGCAGTCACAAATCCCTGTGTCTCTCAACATTGCAGGTGACCCGACTCACCCGAAAGTGAGCCCTTTACTCAAGTTTTTACATTTGAACCATCCAAACTGCATCTTGTCACTGTTGTGTCCTGACCAGTACAACCTGCAAAAACCCTTCTCTAAGAGATGGCTACACTGCATAGGGTCTCTTCTAAGTGGGCAGTTCTAATTACAGGCTCTTTTCTGTTTATTTTTGAAGGCCTTAATGACATAAATTTTTTGCATTTTTTTACATAAATAATTTAAAAATGTGGACAACCCCCACAACCTACAGACAGGGGAGTTTTTTGTTCTTTCACTCAACAAGTAGTTATGGAGCATCTACAGATCCAACAGTGTTCTGACCCTGGAAATATTTATAATTACAGCCGCAAAAGATGACACATTCCCTGCCCCCATGGTGCTTATCATCTCTGCCCAACTGTCGCCCAGACCGCTCATGAGAGGCGGAGCTGAAACCAGAGAATCGAGTTTTCCTAATTCCTAAGTCCTCAGCAGATTCTCAAAGAAATATATAACCCAAATATAACAAAGAAACAAACACTAGGTTGGATCAAATTAGCTACCGAGTCCTCTTGGGATTCTTGAAACAGGGTCTGTCTCACTAAGAAACCCAGGCCAGTCTTGAACACACTATCTTTCTGCCTCAGCTTCTCAAGTGCAGTCATGGGGGGGGGGGGGTCGCCACACTCGCCGATCAGGCTTCCCTGTGGATAGGAAAATACCTCTCCACAGACCAGATGAACTTGTGGGAGACATGCTGACACACACTCTTGGTGGCAGCCACCTGCTTTTCCTGCCTCCCTCCTCCCGCAGTGTTCTCCTGGCCTCTCCCGTCTCCCACTTCTTCTGTTTCTCACACTTGTATAATTAGCCTCACGGCAATCTCCCTGTCACTCACTTAGGGCCTGCAGGGTTTGGCAGCACAGCTTGCCCAGGAGCTGTTTTTTATGAATGGAGAGAGGCTGGGGGTGGGTCCAGAGGAATGCCCTCCCTGCGTTTCACAGGCAAAGACACAGAATCAACTGCGCTGCCTAGGAAACAGGCTAAAGGTGTCTTGGAGCCGTGGCTTTGGTGCATGAGGGAGCTGCGAGGAGACAAGCAGCAAGCCTTGGGGTCTGCTTGCCTTCCTCAGGCCCTCTGGAGATACCCAATTTCCTCAGAAAGGTTTGAAAAGTAACCCAATACTTCCCCTGTACCAGGTCAGGCAGGGCCATGACAACAGCCTGGTGCCTGCCGCCAAGGTTGCCAGGCTGGCTGACCAAGCAAGCGCCTTCCCCAGCCCTGCACCCAGCAGATGCACCCATCTGGCTCCAGGCCCGCGGACCCTCTGGAGGCCCTCGCTACTCCTAGTGCCTCTATATAGGTTGTCAGAGCTGAAGAAAGCCCAACAGGAGAGCAGCCGGGGCTGAGGAGAAGGAAAGCCTAGTCCTGAGCCAGCAAGGGACAGGGATTCCCCGATGACAGAGGCCAGGCAGAACCCCCTGCCCTTCAGCAAGGTTAACAGAGAGATGTTTGCTCCCCGGCAGGCATCTTGAGGTAAGCCCCACTGGGAGGAGGTCAGAGATAGACTTATAGAAACACCTGGGGCTCACTTCTCTCTCCCCAGCTCCCAATTTCCTGCCCCAAATGAATCATGCAGCAAGCAGGCAGGAGAGGCAGGGGCATGGTTTATAGTCTGACTTTGAGCAGCTGAGTAGCAACAGTCAGAGCAAGGACAGAAGGGCCTTCGGAGACAAGCTCGGGTGACAGGAGGCATCCTGGGTGACCATCTCCCCCGAGCCTTCCTGTGCTAAGAGGAGAATGTCAAAAATATCGGGACATATTGCTAGACAATCTTGAGCAACCCCACCCCACTTTCTGCCCCTGCCAGACGGAAGCGAGGAAAGTCGTGGTCATCAGTTACCTGCTGAGACTGGAAGGACACTGTTGATGAAAGTCGGCTGAGATACGATGGAGCAGAAGAAGAGTTGGAGATAAATTCCCAAAGTCATTGGAGTCAGGACAACCATGCTGGCCAGGTCTGGTAAATATCACGTTAGTGGGCAGGCTGCGGGGGGCTCTCCTAGCTCTGCTTTGTCCTGCTGCTGTCTGCCTCTCTCTCTCTCTCTCTCTCTCTCTCTCTCTCTCTCTCTCTCTCTCTCTCTCTCTCTCTGCTTGCCTCCTTCCTTGCCTGCCTCCCTCTCCCCCTCCCTCTCCTCTCGCCATGCCTCTATCAAGAAAGAATGCCAACCATCTCCCATTAACCCGTCTCCGCACTACACAGGGTTATATTTATCTCAAGTACTGGGTCAAATGCCCACATTAAAATTAAGATGTCAGAATTTTCCTTTTTTGAGTCTGAGGTAAGTGGCTATTGAAAACATGATAAAGAGGGCAGCCAAGGCTCCAGTGTTTACCTGCAGCCATCCTCAAAGGCAGATGAGTTTCCTACTCTGTTATCCACCCTCCTCTACATACTTGAAACACAGCCCTGCCTTAGCACTAATCAAGTCTCCTGGTGCGAACTGCCTTCCATGAGGCAAGCTGCTGGCCTGGGACAGTCTTACTTGCAGGTAACAAATGCAAGTTGAACTGGGACTTTCTGCTGGAGAGCTTGCATTTCCAAACAGTTGTCACCACGAAAAGTCCCTCCCACCCTCCAAGCTCAGCCCTTTAACCTTGTGCAAAGCAAAGCATATGAGAACAGTAAAGGGACATAAAAGTGAACCACTAGTTATCAAATTATACTTGGAGCAACAGCATCATTAACTTAATCTTGCTTAGACAAAAGTTCTTCAAACGAAAATAATTACCAGGGCTAGAGAGATGGCTCAGGAGTTACAAGCATGTGCTCACAAAAAGATCCAAGTTCAGTTCCAGCATCTATGCTAGGTGGCTTACAACTGTCTGTGACTCTAGCTCCATGGATGTGATGCCTCTGGCCTCCCAAGCACCTGCACTCATGTGCACATACCCCCACACACATGTGCACATACTCCCACACACACTTAGAAACATACCCCCACATATATGCATACATCTCCCTACACTCATGTACACCTACTCCCACACACATGCACATGCCCCCCCACATGTGCACATACACACTTGTGCATATACCCCCACTCATGTGCACATAACCCACACACATGTGCACATACCTCCACATGCATGCACATGCCCCAACTCATGTGTACATACATATACACACACATGCACATATGCACACATACATGTACATGTCCCATACACACTCATGTGCACATACCCCCACACACACATATGTGCACATACCTCCACATGCATGCACATGCCCCAACTCATGTGTACATACATATACACACACGTGCATATATGCACACATACATGTACATGTCCCATACACACTCATGTGCACATACCCACACACACACATATGTGCACATACCCCACACACGTGCTCATAACCCCCCATAATTTAAAAAATAAATAAAAAACAAAATAAAAATATATCCTTAAGAGAGTTTATAAAGACTATTATAGTGATTCTTGGATTTAAAAAACAATTAAGGCACCCCTTCCCCTCAGTTTCACACTAAGGCTCACAGCCCTAGCAGCTGTATTAGAGGTCAGAGCAGTCCTAGGGACCCCAGGGAAGACACCACCCATTGCCTACTAAACCCCTTTAAGTCTGTCCAACAACCCCAGACTGCACCCCCACCCCTGGGCCTCATATCTCAGCCTACAACTTTGAAAGAAGTCTTTGGCTTTACCAAAGACCAGGTGGGCTTAAGGAACCTCAGCTAAGACACTGCCCACCACCAGCTAACACTCATTAAAACCCACCCAACAACCCCAGACTGCACACACCCCCACACCCTCCAACTCCTCATCCCTAGCTCCATACCCTGGCCTACAACTTCAGAAGAATTCAGCTTTACTGGAATACAGACCAGATCTAGGAACCCATAGCTCCCAAAACCCCAGAGAGGACACCCTTCTGAACCTGAAGACATGCTAGTCACCAGAACCCTTGGCCATTTAAGCCAGGAGACTTGAGAGAAAAAGAAAAACCAAGGAACAAAACACCCATCCAACAAAGACAAACACAGAAATCAACATCTAGACCTAAAATCACCCCAAGTCCAGATGCCTAAACACCAGTGTAAGAACACAGTCAATGGGGTTGGAGAGATGGCTCCGTGGTTAAGAGCACTGGCTGCTCTTCCAGAATACCCAGGTTCAATGTCCAGCACCTACATGGCAGTTCACAACTCTCTGTGACTCCAGTCTGAGAGGATTCCAGAAGATCTGACACCCTCAAATAGACACACATGCAGGTAAAACACCAATGCACAAAAATTAGAGAGAGGGGAGGCTAACAGATTGGATACCAAAACAGGATTAAACATTCTGCTGCATACAAGAAACACACTTCAACAAGATAAATATTGCCTCAAAGTAAAGGGTTCGAAAAAGATTTTACAATCAAATAAACCTAAGAAACAAGCTGATATAGCTATCCTAATATCGAACAAAATAGAATTCCAACCAAAACTAACCAAAAGAAATGGAGAAGGGCATTTCATATTCACCAAAGGAAAAATACATCAAGATGATGTCTCAGTTCTGAACATCTGTGCCCCAAACATAAGGACACCCACATTTGTAAAAGAAACATTATTAAAGCTTAAATCACACATAGAAACCCACACAATAATAATGGGAGACTTCAACACCCCACTCTCACCAAATGAACAGGTCATCCAGACAGAAACTAAACAGAGAAATAATAATGGAACTAACAGATATCTACAGAACATTTCACCGAAACACAAAAAAAATATAGCTTCTTTTCAGCACCTCACAGAATTTTCTCCAAAACTGACCACATACTCAGCTACAAAGCAAGTCTCAACAGATAAAATAAAAAATAAAAAAAACTTGAAATAACCCCCTGTATCTTACCAAACTACTGTGAATTGAGGCTGGATTTCAGCAACAACAAAAAGCCTACAAACTCATGGAAATTGAACAGCTCTCTGCTGAGTTACCACTGGGTCAAGGAAGAAATAAAAGAAAGATGTTAAAGACTTTCTAGAATTCAATGAAAATGAATGCACAACATGGCCACATTTGTGGGACACTAGGAAAGCTGTGCTAAGAGGAAAGTTTGTAACACTAAGTGTCTACATAAAGAATTTGGAGAAATCCCACACTAGCAACTTAACAGCAAACCTGAAAGCTCTAGAACAAGAAGAAACAAACTCACCCAGGAGGAGTAGAGGACAGGAAATAATCAAACTGAGGGCTGAAACCAATAAAATAGAAACAAAGAGAATAATACAAAGAATCAATGAAACAAAGAGTTGGCTCTTTGAGAAAATCAACAAGGTAGACAAACCCTTATCCAGAGAGAAAATCCAAATCAACAAAATCAGAAACAAAAGGGGGGACATAACAGACTCCAAGGAAATACAGATAATCATTAGTCATACTTCCAAAAAAAATGTATTCCACCAAATTGGAAAATCTAAAAGAAATGGACAAATTTCTTGATAGATACCATTTACCTAAGTTAAATCAAGATCAGACAATCAATTTAAAATAGACCAATAACCCCTAAGGATATAGAAGCAGTCATTAAAATTCTCCCAACTAAGAAAACCCCAGGGCCAGATGGTTTAGTACAGAATTCTACTAGACTTTCAAAGAAGAGCTAATAACAATACTCTTCAAATTATTCCACAACATAGAAACAGAAGGAACATTGCCAATTTCTTTCTATGAGGCCATTAGTCATCCTGATACTCAAAACCACACAAAGACCCAACAAAGAAAGAGAATTACAGACCAATTTCACTCATGAACATAGATGCAAAAATACTAAATAAAATACTGGCAAACCGAATCCAAGAACACATCAAAAAGATCATCCACCATGATCAAAAAGATTATTCACCATGACCAAATAGGCTTCATCCCAGAGATGCAAGAATGATCATCTCATTAGATGCTGAAAAAGCCTTTGACAAAATCCAACACCCCTTCATGATAAACGTCTTGGAGAGATCAGGGATACAAGGGACATACCTAAACATAATAAAAGTAATAAAAGCAAGCCAACTGCCAACATCAAATTTAATGGAGAGAAACTCAAAGCACTTCCACTAAAATCAGGAACAAGACAAGGCCACTCTCTCCATACCTATTCTAGCTAGAGAAATAAGACAACTAAAGGAAATCAAGGAGATACAAATTGGAAAGGAAGACGTCAAAGTATCATTATTCAAAGATGATATGATGGTACACATGAGTGACCCCAAAAGCTCTACTAGGGAACTCCTACAGCTGATAAATTCCTTTAGTGCAGTGACTAGATACAAGATTAACTTAAAAAAATCATTAGCGGCTGGGCGGTGGTGGCGCACGCCTTTAATCCCAGCACTCAGGAGGCAGAGGCAGGCGGATCTCTGTGAGTTGGAGGCCAGCCTGGTCTCCAAAGCGAGTTCCAGGAAAGGCGCAAAGCTACACAGAGAAACCCTGTCTCGAAAAACCAAAAAAAAAAAAAATCATTAGCCCTCCTATATACAAATGATAAATAGACTGAGAAAGAAATCAGAGAATCAACACCCTTTACATTAGCCTCAAATAATACAAATTATCTCGGTATAACTCTAATAAAGCAAGTGAAAAGTCTGTATGACGAGAACTTCAAGTTTTTGAAGAAAGAAATTGAAGAAGATATCAAAAGATCAAAGGTCCCATGCTCACGGATTGGTAGGATTAACATAGTAAAAATGGACATTCTACCAACAGCAATCTACAGATTCAATGCAATCCCCATGAAAATCCTAACACAATTCTTCACAGACTTTTTAAGAACAATATTCAACTTTGTATGGAAAAACAAAAAATCCAGGATAGCTAAAACAATCCTGTAGAATAAAAGAACTTACGGAGGTATCGCCATTCTTGACTTTAAGCTCTACTATAGAGCTATAATAATAAAAACAGCTTGGTATTGGCATAAAAACAGACAGATGGATGAATGGAATTAAATCGAATACGCAGTTGTAAATCCACACACCTATGGACACCTGATTTTCGACAAGGAAGCCAAAATTATACAATGGAAAAAGAAAACATCTTCAACACATAGTGCTGGTCTAACTGGATGTCAACATGTAGAAAATTGCAAATAGATCCATATCTATCACCATGCACAAAACTCAAGTCCAAGTGGATCAAAGACCTCAACATAAATCCAGATACACTGAACCTGATAGAAGAGAAAGTGGGAAATAATCTCAAACCCATTGGCACAGGAGACAACTTCCTAAATAGAACACCAATAATAGAGGCACTAAGATCAGCAATTAATAAGTGGGACCTCACGAAATTGAAAGGTTTCTGTAAGGCAAAGGACACTGTCAATAAGACAAAATGGCAGCCTGCAGAATGGGAAAAGATCTTCACCAACCCCATATCAGACAGAGGGCTGATTTCCAAAATATATAAAGAACTCAAAAAAAGTGGGGTACATATCTAAACTGCGGATTCTCAACAAAAGAATCTCAAATGGCCGAGAAACACTTAAGGAGATGTTCAACATCCTTAACCATCAGGGAAATGCAAATAAAAAGCACACTGAGATTCCATCTTATACCTGTCAGAATGGCTAAGATTAAAAAAAAAAACAAAAACCACAAGTGACAGCTTATGCTGGAGAGGATATGGAGCAAGAGGAACACTCCATTGCTGGTTGAAGTGTACAGCCCCTTTGGAAGTCAGTATGGCAGTTTCTCAGAAAATTGGGAATCAATCTACCACAAGACTCAGCTATACCAGCTCTTGGGCATATACCCAAAGAATGCTCAATCATACCACAAGGACACATGCTCAACTATGTTCATAGCAGCATTATTTGTAATAGCCAGAACATGGAAACAACCTAGATGTCCCTCAACTGAGGAACAGATAAAGAAAATGTGGAACATTTACACAATGGAGAATTACTCAGCTGTAAAAAAAAAAAAGGAACCCAGACAATTTGAAGGTAATGAATGGAACTAGAAAAAATCATCCTGAATGAGGTAATCTAGACCCAGAAAGACAAACATGGTATGTTCTCACTCATAAGTGGATATCAGCAGTAAAATAAAAGATAACTATGCTACAATCCACAAACCCAGAGAGACTAGGTAACAAGGAAAGTTCATGGGGGGACACCCAGATCTCCCTGGGAAGGGGAGATAGAGATTTTGTAAGTGGACTGAGGGCAGGTGGGGATGAGAACATGAGTAATCAGGTTGGGGGGTAGTATGGAGGGGAAGAGTGCTGTGGGGGACTGTGAGGGGGCCAGCGTTTGGGGGTCAAGCAGAAGCCTAGCACAGGGGGGTCTCCCAGGAGTCTACAGGGATGACCCCAGCTTAGACTCCTAACAGTAGCAGATAAGTAGGCTGAACTGGCTGTCTCCTGTGACCAGATTGGTGCCTGGCGCAACTGTCATCAGAGAGATGCCACCCAGCAACTGATGGAGGCAAATGCAGAGGGCCACAGCCCAACATTAGGCAGAGCTCAGGAATCCTGCAGAGGAGGAGAAAGGAGTGTAGGAGCCAGAGGGGACAAGGACACCACAGGAAGCCTCACACAATCAACTAACCTGGGCTCATAGGGGCTCATAGAGACTTAACAGACAACCAGGGAGCCTGCATGGGACTGACCAAGACCCTCTGCATATATGTTATAGTTGTGTAGCTTGGTCCTCTTGTGGGACTCTTAACAGTGGGAACAGGGGCTGTCTCCCACTCCCACTCCCACTGGCTTTTGGGACCCTACTCCTCATACTGGGTTGACTTGCCCAGCCTTAATACATGGGCAGGTGTTTAATCTTACTGCAACTTGGCATGCATGCTTTGTTGATATTCATGGGAGACCTGCCCCTTCCTGGATGGAGAAGGAAGAGGAGGAGATTTGGAGGTGGGAAGGAGGGCGCAAGGGGTGGGTGGGAGGGGAGGATGGTAGAGAGGCTGAGGCCAGGATGTAAAATAAATAGATGCGTGAAAAATAAAAATAAAAACAAAAAACAAAAAATAAAAAACAATTAAAATTCTAATCCATAGAGTTGTTGGATTTGCTTTAATTTACATGATATAATCATTGTAAAGGTTTATTCAGATCTAGTGAGCACCTGGGAAGAGTATAATGTTGCTGGAGGGCTTCTCTCCAGGCTCCACCAAGCCCCACAGTCCCACAATCCACGTATAAAATAATCACTCAGACGCTTATATTACTAACTGTATGGCCGTGGCAGGCTTCTTGCTAACTGTTCTTTTATCTTAAATTAACCCATTTTTATAAATCTATACCTTGCCACATGGCTGGTGGCTTACCGGCATCTTTACATGCTGCTTGTCCTGGCGGTGGCTGCAGTGTCTCCCCCCTCAGCCTTCCGCTTCCCAGAATTCTCCTCTCTCCTTGTCCCACCTACTTCCTGCCTGGCAACCTACTTCCTGCCTGGTCACTAGCCATCAGTGTTTTATTTATATAGAGCAATATCCACAGCAGTATAAGACTACACTCTACAGTTTAGAACTAGACTTGGCCTTGACACAGCTCTGAGTTGCAGGAGATAATTGTTTGACTCCCTGTATGTCTTTGTTGTCTCATCCAAAAGAGAAAGATACTTCCCTTAATAGCGTTGTTGGAAAGGTTAGATGAGATCATGTGGGATGAATTGCATTCAAACTAGAAACTAGAGACAGCACAGATGAAATCCAAAGAGCTGTGGTAGATGGAGGTACAACGATGGCCACCGAAGTCCCTCACATCCCCGTGTGTGTATGTGACACACTTCCTCTAACAAGGCCATACCAACTCCATCAAAGCCACACCTCCTAATAGTGCCACTCCCTGTGAGATTATGGGGGCCAGTTGCATTCAAACTACCACAGTACTCATGGATTTTAGTTTGTCTTTGTGAATTCACATCTTCCCAGACTGTTGTTTTCCTTGCTCCCCCCTCCTTCATGCTCAGCTGTCCTTCATGCTCGGCCATAGCAGCTCCAGCACTGACCCTTCCCAGTGCAGAGGTGACAGCCGTGTACAGCTTCATCAGCTCCCTTATTTCTCAGGTCCAATTTCCACAGCAATTGCTCATTATAATAACACTTCCCCATCAAGCTGGTCCACGAGCCAGCCCTGCAGGTATGCTTACTGTTGCCTGGAACCGGACAACAAGGCAGTGAAACTCTTCACAGTGCAAAGGCCTTTGTCAAGCTTCACATTCACCATGGCTGTAAGTATTTTGACTCTCAGCCACCACCCTTAGCCACCCCCACCATCTTCTCAGAACTTCTTTGTGGGAGGACTTTGACCAAGAGAGAATGAGTGTTAACTGATGAAATCATCACAGAAAAAAAAAAAATTCAATTCCCGGCTTTGGGGCACCGATGGGTGGGGTTAATCATGGATTTGTCATCCGATTTTAAATTCAAAGCAGCAGGAGTTTCCTATAAAGACAAGAGAAAAATAACCTTATTTACCTCAATATTGCTATTTTTATAATTTCTCAGAACAGGTTGTACAGACCAAAACCAATGTTATGAAGATGGAGTCAGATGGAACAGAATCATAACAAGAGCAGCATGTCATAACTCAGAAGTGAGGTGGCCCAGCCTACTGGGAGGTGGTCTCAAAGCAATGAAAACAAGCTCCTCCGTGTGCACATGGGATAAACAACCTCAGCCACAGACCTGGAAGTTTGGGAAGTGACTCATTGTCAGGAATGAGCCCCTTTGGAGGCTGACACAAGCATTCCTTTTATTTTCCCCTTGTGACTTGGCCACTGGGAGATGCTGCTGCAGCCATGTGCATGCTGCTCTGGCGTTTACTGGGTAGGCACTGGCCTCTCCTGCTCCATATGGCCTGGTCTTTTTGCTCTTGGTATCCCACTGTCCTCAGGGGTAGCCATGCTCTAAAATCAGTGGATTTCTTGGTATGTGGGGAGAAAGTATGAGGAGCCTCCTTTGTAAGAAGGACCCACTGTTTGGACTGACATGCTGTGGCTAGTCCCCCAGAGCAGTTATGGATGGAACAGCTTCAAACAGTCAGGCAGCCTAAGAAGGGATTGAAAAAAAATCTGGAGTTCCAGGCTGGAGGTGGAGGCCTGTTGCTGGAGGGCTTCTCTCCAGGTTCCACCAAGCCCCACAGTCCCACAATCTACTTATAAAATAATCACTCAGACGCTTATATCACTTACAAACTGTATGGCCATGGCAGGCTTCTTGCTAACTGTTCTTTTATCTTAAATTAACCCATTTTTATAAATCTATACCTTGCCACGTGGCTGGTGGCTTACCAGAGTCTTTACATGCTGCTTGTCCTGGCGGTGGCTGCAGTGTCTCCCCCCTCAGCCTTCCGCTTCCCAGAATTCTCCTCTCTCCTTGTCCCACCTACTTCCTGCCTGGCAACCTACTTCCTGCCTGGTCACTAGCCATCAGTGTTTTATTTATATAGAGCAATATCCACAGCAGTATAAGACTACACTCTACAGTTTAGAACTAGACTTGGCCTTGACACAGCTCTGAGTTGCAGGAGATAATTGTTTGACTCCCTGTATGTCTTTGTTGTCTCATCCAAAAGAGAAAGATACTTCCCTTAATAGCGTTGTTGGAAAGGTTAGATGAGATCATGTGGGATGAATTGCATTCAAACTAGAAACTAGAGACAGCACAGATGAAATCCAAAGAGCTGTGGTAGATGGAGGTACAACGATGGCCACCGAAGTCCCTCACATCCCCGTGTGTGTATGTCACTCATATGCCGAAAAGAGATGCAGAAATAACTGATATAACTAATGGTAAAAGTTGATGCAGTCAACACTGGAATGGCTGCCCTTCGGGGCCCCACAGAGACATGCCTACAAGCCTCCACTATTTAAGCAATTCTTAGGAAATTTCCATTTTCCCTGTGTATTTGGTGAGCCTCTTTCTTATGATACCCCAACCAACGAAGGCAGAGATGATCATCTTCTTTAGACTCTCCAAGAAGGGCTGACCTTGCTAGGTCTAACAATGGAGGCTCTGTGTCCATAACATTTAAGAAAGGCTCACCCCAGGAAAGCCAGTCAGAACCCTCCTCTCAGAAGCTTTAGGTGGGAAAGTCAGCTGGAGAATGGTGTCTGTCAACACAGGGGCCACCTGAGAAGCTGCACGGACACAGCCAACTGCCTGATGCTCTAGGTTCAAGAATAGACGTTGTTCATCAGACTGGAAACATGGAAAACGTGGTCCATGGTACGCTGTCATTAAAACCACACAGGATGGGAACATATCTCAGCACTTGTCTAGCAGGTATGAGGACCTGGGTTTGAGACCCTAGCACAGAAAAAATTCAAAAGTCTTTACAACAAGTGAAGCTGGAAAAAAAAGAAAGAAAAAAACTTTAACATACAAGCCAGAAATGAAGATTAACGTTTACCTTGTTCCCCTTGTGAGAATTAGTTCAGGAGCCAGGGGAATGGCTCAGTAGGGGGGGCTTGCTGGACAAATGTGAGGACTCCAGTGTGGATTCTCAGAACCTATCTAAAAGCCAGACAGGGAGGTGCACACCTGTAACCCTAATGTGGTGAATCCAAAGGGCTTGCTGGCCAGCCAGTGTAGCCGAAATGATGAGGTCCAGGCTCAGTGAGAGACTCGGTCTAGAAAATTATGATGGAAAAGCAACTGAGGAAGACATTGGCTATCAACCCCTGGCCTCCATGTGCACATGCAGCTGTGCACAACCCACCACCCCACACTACCCCCCACCAGACACATGCACACACACACACACACACACACACACACACGAATAACACACACAATAAATGAACAAACAAATACAATAAAAATAACTCGTTCAAGCTGGGCATACCTATAATCAGATCTCTCGGGAGGCTGAGGCAGGAGGATCACAGGCTGTGTGGTGAGACTTACCTTAAAATATCAGTTCAAAATAAGTCATGGACCTAAATATAGACGCTAAAGCCACTAACAGGAGAAATCTTAATGCATTACTTTCCGTGTTGGAGTGACAAATACCTGACACAAGCGGCACAAGGAAGGCTTATTTTGGCTCACAGTTTGAGGGTACAGTCCCGGGGGGAGGGGAGGGAGGCATGCAGGGGTGTGGGCAGCTGGTCACATGACAGCAGCAGTCAGGCAGCAGAGAGAAACAGATGCTGATCCCCCACTGTTTTATTCTTTTTTTTATTCAGTGCAGGACCCCACCCCACGGATAGTGCCACCACCAGTCAATCAAGGTGGCTCTTCCCTCAGTTAGCCCTCTCTGGAATTACCCTCCTAGACACTTGAGACGCATCTCTTCATTGACTCTAAATCCCATCAAATTAACAATTACGACTAACCAATCACACTCAGTAACCTTGAATTATGATGTTAGGAGCATCATTCATATATAAAACAGACAAAAAGAAATGTTACAGCCATAAGTTGGCTCAGTGGGCGACTGATGCCTGAGCTTGGTTCCAAGGACCCACATGGAGGAAGGAGACAACCAGTTTCCACAGGTGTTCTCTCACTCCATGTGTGTGCTGTGGCACACCCACACTCACATGAACATCACTCACTCACATGCACACACACTCACATGCACATACACTCACACACACATACACACAAAAATAAATACATAAATAAGTAAATAATTTTGTTAAGAGTCGTTCAGACCTGTGTACTGATGTGAAGAGCAGTCAGTGGACAATGCTGAATGGAACAGGAATGCAGCAGTCCATCTGACACCTCTTCTCTACATGTTGCACATCTTTCCCACACATTCATTCAACTTGTGAACAATCGGACAGACTTTACTATTTATATATGCAAATAGAAAGATTGAGAATGTTGCACACCCACAGATTTCCTTTTTAATCTTAGAAATAGTTGTATTATGTACAATGCTTACAAAATGTTTAACTTCCATTTTAAACAACATAAGGAATTAACTTAGTCAGAAAGAAGAATGGCCTTCTTTCTGTATGTCCAAGTCCAAGTCCTTTGCCCACATGTCCCAGGGGGCAGACAGAGCTATTGATTGCTGCTGGCAGACACGCACAGCTCTGAGGCTAGTCTTTCTGGCCCAGAATTAATAGTGGTTCAGTTGCACAGAGGTCCCAGCCACCTCTGTCAGAGTGCATCAGCGGGTGATAGGCAGAACTGGACAGCTGAGAAGCCTCAGTCTGTCCTCTGGAAACTTCATCTTAAATCAGATCCAGAATTCTAGGATGGAGCTTCACAATACAAGTCTGGTTAGAAAGCCCAGGAGCCAGGGTCAGTCAAGCATATCTGGGTGGAAGGCTGCAGTTACAGCTCCAGGTCAGGGGTTCAGTTGTCCTCTTCAGGGAGGAGATTCTTTCCATCTGGAGCTCAGTCATGACAGTGGCAATAATCTTTCCCATACTGTGCTGGGAGGAAAACTCATTTTAAAATATACTGGTTGAGAGGCAGGGGAGGGCCAGCAAGATGACTCAACAGTTTAAGCACGTGCTACACAAACCCAATACCCAGGGAATTTGAGGCTGGCCCTTCCCCAGGGATAGGCAGGAGAGGTGGCAGAGCCCAGACCTGGGCCAGCAACAGTTACCTCTATTTGAGTGGCAGTCATTCGGCTGATGGCAGTTGCAAAGGTGACTCCTGCCCATGAGTAGGATGACCCAGGCAGTGTTCCTATCAATCAATTGGGTGGATCTATTCATCTTTGCTGGGAGGATTGGCGTGGATTCTGATGGGGTGACATGAGGTAGACATATAAGGAAAAGGTCTTTTCACCAGGGGTATAGATTGGGAACATTGTACCTGAAATGCCTTACCAAATGTCTTACCATGTGGCAGGGGCCATTTAAACCATTCAGAAACAAGGATGTGTGTGTGTGTGTGTGTGTGTGTGTGTGTGTGTGAGAGAGAGAGAGAGAGAGAGAGAGAGAGAGAGAGAGAGAGAGAGAGAGAGAGAGAGAGAGTCTCTAGTTGATGTCTTCAATCTGGTAATGCACTCCTGTTAGCCTGTGGCTTACTATTGCACGATACCACAGACTGTTCCCTGTCAGGAACAGGATTTTCTCTCTTACAGGTCTGGAGGCTGGAAGTTGAAGACTGAGGCATAGGCAGACTCAGCTCATTTTCTGGGTCATGAATGTCTGTCTTCTTGCTGTGTTCTCAGCGAGTGGAAAGAGTCAGGGGTCTCCCTGGGGCCTCTGTTACAAACACACTAACTAGTCCCATGTGTGATAGTTCAATCGTATCTTCGAACACTATCACTTTGGGCATCAGTTTCCACATCTGCACCAAAGGGAACATGTCTTCAGTCTCAGCAGTGGTTAGACATGGGTTTTATTCTTCTGAAAGACTGTAAGCTCACCGTGGCAAAGGCCTGACAGCAAGAAAAAAGCATTAAGTTGTGTATGGGGGATTCCCACTAGACCTACAGCAAATATTTCAGAAGATCCCTTTCAGAACAGAGAATACAATGACATACAGAAATGCTAAAATGAAACAAAATAAAACAAAAACCCAGTAGGAATACTACACCCAGCAAAACTATTTGCAGACCTGAAAGATAAACAATTTCCCAAGAGGAGCAGAAATTGAAGGACTTTATCATCATCAGACTAGCCCTCAGGGAAAGACTTACAGGAGTCCTACAGTAGAAATAAAAGTTAAGGCCCAAGAGGTGGCTCAGTGGGTTTATGGCCAGTCTGATTTGTGTTGTGTGTTCCAGCCCTTGTGGTCCCAGGGCTCCAGGCAAGAAGGGAGGAGCAGACTAGAGAAGCTCTGAGGCTGGGGGTGTGAGAGGAGCCAGCCTGCACAGCAGAAACAAGGAAGAGCACTGACTCCCAGATGTTGTCCTCTGGTCCCCACGTGCTTCTTCCCCGCCACACTAAAATTTTTACAAGTTAATCATTAGAAGTAAAAGTAAAATAACTATAACTACCATAATGAACAGTGTGTGTGTGTGTGTGTGTGTGTGTGTGTGTGTGTGTGTGTGTGTGTACAGGCACGTGCAAGGGAACACACACACACACACACACACACACACACACACACACACACAGAGCCAATATCAGACTGGATGGGGGAAAGCTGAAAGCATTTCCTCTCTGATCTGGGATATGGCAAGGATGTCCACTCTCACCACCCTTATTTAATAAAGTATTGGAAGTTTTAACAAGAGCAATTAATCAAGAGAAACACATGGCATCCAAATTGGAAAGGAAGAAGTTTAATTATCCATGTTTGCAGATGACATGATTCTATCCCTATAAAGAACCAAATACTCCATCAAAAAATGTTGGACTTAGAAAAGTATTTCGAAAAGCTGGAGGATATAAAGGCAACATATAAAAACAGTCATAGTGTATGTACAAATAATGAACCTCATAAAGAGAAATTAAGAAAATGATCCTGGGGCTGGAGAGATGGCTTAGTAGTTAAGAGCACTAACTACTTTTCCAGAGGACCTGGGTTCAATTCCCAGCACCCACATAGCAGCTCACAATTGTCTGTAATTCTAGTTCCAGGGGACCCAACACCCATGGCAAAATTAATTAATTAAAAAAAGAAAACTATCCTATTCACAATATCCATGTAAAAAGTTTATGAATAAGTTTACCAAGGAAATAAAAGATCTCTACAATGAAAATTATAAAACACTGATGAGAGACATTATAAAAGACAGAAGAAATGGAACAACATTCTTTAGTTCAGAAATAGGAAAAATCAGTACAATTAAAATAACCATATTGTAAGTAAAATCTATAGTTTCAATGCAATTCTTATCAAAATACCAACAACATTCTTCACAGAAATATAAAACAATTCCTAGTTAATTTGGAACCACACACATACACACACAAAAAGAACTGGAGTAGCCAAACCAATTCTAAGCAGGGCCAAAAATAAAAGAAGTGGGGAGGGGAAAATTGTAGGCATAGAGCTAAGGCAGTAACTAGGGGAGAGAGCACCGGCCAAGCATGTGTGAGGTCCTAGGTTCCATCCCCCAGCACTGTCAGAAAAGCATACAAACAAAAAGCCATGGTCTTGAGAACCGGGAAGCATCACAATATCTAATTTCAAAATGTAATCCAAAGCTATAGTAACTAAAACAGCATGATACTCATATGAGAACAGACACCACCAACGATGGAATAGAACATAGGACCAGAGATTAATCTGCACTCATGCAGCTGGCTTATTTTTTCCAAAGGCTCTGAGAAAAGACCAGTGACATCGTTAATGGTGCTGGCAAAACTGGACCTGTATATGTAGAAGTTAAAACTAGATCCTCTCGCGCTAGTACATTGAAATCAACCCCAAGTAGATCGTGGACCTCAATTTTAAACCTGAAACTGAAATTACTACAAGAAAACACAAGGGAAACACTTACAGGTATGTTCACCCTGAGGTTTGTGGTCTGCATGCATCCCAGGATGAATGTAACCTAACACAAAATACTTAAAATATTATGAGATTTTTATGTGTTTTGTTTTTGTAACTTGCTAGGGCAGAGATCTTGAATATGAACTTGGTAGATGGCAATGTCATATTGCAATGTTGAAAGGTTGCACAAGGCCAGCTGTAAGCAATGATAATTAGGTAGGACCAGAGGTACAGGTAATGGGATTATGTCAGACTATATTATATACAAGGAGCTCCTGCACAGCAAAGGAAATAATCAACAGAACTAAGAGACAACCTACAAAATTGGAGAATATATTGGCAATTTATTCATCTTATAAAAGATGATACCCAGAATTCATAAAGAACTCAAAAGATGAATGCCAAAGATTTAATATTAGGCTAAAGAACTGGGTACTTCTCAAAGAACACATAAGCAAACAGCCAGCAAGCACATGAAGAAAAACCCATCTTCACTAATCATGAGAGGAATGTAGATCAGAACCAGAGTGAGATATGCTGGAAGGCGCTGTCCTCTGAGCAACACTACTGTCATCTTCATGAGGTCAGCTAAGCCTACTTGCAACAATCCATCACAAATGGGCCTGGGGGCTTCCTCAGAGGAGGAAGGGTGGGGAAGATCACTGGATTCTCCCTGGATATTCCAGCCACTCCTCCCTGGGACTTGAGGGAGGGTTGGAGTGTGTATATAGGGGAAGACTATGGAAAAGCAGACATGGGGACATGTCTATGAGGACATGGGGACGCTGGGTGAGGACTTTGTACTGCAGCTGTTTGGGGGTCACCCATGCACCTGTTGGTATCCCCCTCATCCATGCTCTGTAAGTCCAATAAATTGGTACTCCATTGAGAACCATGATGAGATCTTTACTTTGTTTTCTTTAGGACCCAAGGGGAAGGGGTAGACATTGCTCATATCTCTAGGGAAGGAATTTTAGTCACAGATATTGTCAGAGATCCCATGATAATATATATAATTATGATAATATATATAATATATAACTGAATGGCCATTACTGGGACCTGGGGAGATAGCTTAGTTGGGAAAGTGCTTGCAGCATAAACAGGATCCAAATTTGATCTCCAATACTCACGTAAAAAGCCAGGTGTGGTGACAAGTGTTTGTAATCACAGTCCTGGAGAGGGGGAAACACTGGATCCCTGGGCATACTGACCTGGCTGACCAGCCTTGCCTAATCAACCAGTTCCAGGTCCCAGTGAGAGACCTAGCTCAAAAAAAAAAAAAAAGTGTAGAGCTGGGAAAGGGCTCAGTGAGCAAGTTTCTCACTTCGCAATCATGAAGACATGAGTGGGATCCCCAAAACTTACATAAAAGATGAGCGGTGCAGCCTGTAACAGCTGTGTTCACTTGCAACTCCTGCTTGGGAGGCAGTGGAGAATGGGAGGCCTCTGGGAGTCTGCTTACCAGTTGCTCTAGCCAAACGACAAGCTCCAAGTTCAATAAAGAGACCATGTCTCAAAAACTAAGGTGGACATCCATAGAGGAAAACACCCAAAATCAACCTTAGGTCTCTCCATGTGTATGCATTCACATATACAAGTGCACACACGTATATACACCACACACACACACACACACACACACACACACACACACAGGGTTGCTATTATCAAAGACAGAAAACAAGCACTAATAATAGTGGGAAATGAAAGATTAAAATGTATAGCCTTCTATAACTTATCTGAATAGTTCATATATATACATATATACATATATGCACATGTGTATGCACAGAATATATTTGAGTTCAACAAAAAAGAATGCTGCCCCATTATGACACCACAATGTCAATTATGGCATCACAATTCTCTACTATGGCATCACAAATGTAAATTGTGATGAGTTGATGCTCCATTAAATTATGATATCACAATTCATCATTGTGTTGTCACAGTGTTGCACTGTGTTATCAAAGGGCTCCATTTTGCCATTACATTGTGTTGTCACACTGCTCTCTAGTGTCATCACTGCCCTGCTGTGTTGGCACGATGGGCATCATGATGCCCCCATCATGACACACTTCACATTGTGATGGCCAAATAGTGTACTGTGAAGTTACAATGAAAAATTCTGATGATGTCCATGACCAAATAGGGCACTGTGGTGTCACACAAGAGCACTGATTGAATATTGTAGCATTATGATGGCTCAATAGATCACCATAATGTCACAATGAGGCACTATGTAGGAGGAACATTGTCCCAGCACAAAGGCACATTCTGGCATCATTGCAGGGCATTGTGATGGCACAATGGTGCATTGTGAAGACATAATTCAGCATTTGGATGAAACAATGGAACATTCTGATGGCAGAGAGGAGAGCATTGTGATGTGATGCCACAATTCACATCCTGATGACGTAATGGTGAACTTTGACATCATAATTCAATATAGTGATGGCACAATGGAGCATTGAATTATCACAATTTACATTTGTGATACCACAATAGCAGTGTGATGTCATAATTGAGCATTTTAATGTCACAGAGGGATACTGATGTCACAGTGGAGCACTCTGGTGTCCCAATGGGGCATGACACAATGGAGAATTTGATGCCACATTCACATTGTGATAGAAAAACAATGTGGCAGGTGTCTCCCCTGGTGGCAGGATGACATGAGGCCTGCCTTATCCCCCATGAAATCAGCCCCAGGGAAGAAGGAAATAGGGAGAGGAAAGAAGCTATGGTTCTTACATTTTTATTGCTGTGACAACAATACTTGAGAAAAACAACTTAAGAAAGAAAAATGTATTTGGTTCATGATTTCAGGTTACAACCCCTAGTTGGCATGATCCATGCTTGGGTGGTAGGTAAAGCAAAATATCACAACAATGAGAGCTGTGGTGGGGTGCTTACCTTATGATGGCAAAGAAGAAAAGGACAGAGCAGGGAAGGGAGCGGAGCGGCAGGGAGAAGAGAAGAGGTGGGGCGGGAAGAGCAGAGAGAGAGAATACCCTTCAAGACCATGTTCTCAGTGACCTACTTTTCCAGCTAGGCCCCATCTCCTAGCTGGAAATCTAGATAGTGCATCTCCCAATACACTATCAAATTATAATCCATCAGTGGCTTTACCCACTAAGACAGAGCCCTCATGGTCTGGTCACTTCCCTAAAGCCTCATCTCTGAACACTGCATTGGAAACCAAGCCCTAGACATACGGGCCTTTATGGAGGACACTTCAGAGTCAGTCATAACACTAAGACAGACTAAATGCTTAAAAGAGACTTAAATTCTGGGGGCTTAAGTACTCACCTTTTAGAGTACTGGCTGCTCTTCCAGAGAACCCAGGTTCCCAGTATCCACATGGTGGCTCACAACCATCTGTAATTTCAATCCCAGGGGGTCCAATACCCTAGTATTAGTCAGGGTTTTCTGAAGGAACAGAACTGATAGAATGAATACACACACACACACACACACACACACATACACACACACATATATATATAGTTTATTAGAGTGGCTAATAGTCCATGGTCTGAGCAGTCCAATAGTAGACGTCTCCCAACAGAAAGGCCAAGAACATGGAAGTTGTTCAGACTGGATGTCTCAGCAGTTTCTCAGCACTCCTAGTGCTGGAATGCCAGGGAAGTCCTAGGAGCTGCTGGTCTTCAGTCTGTTGGAATCCCTAAGGAAGTGGCTTCTAACACTAGAATAGGAATGCCTCAGTAACAGGGTAGACGAACTTTCCAGCAAGAATGAGGGCAAGCAGGCAAAATGGCTTCTTTTTTAGTTACTTTTCTACTGTGTGATAAAACACCATGACCAAAGCAATTTATAAAGGAATTTCATCTGACGTATTGGTTTCAGAGGGTTAGAGTCCATGATGGTGGAGAGAAGGAATAGCCAAGAGTTCACATCCTAATCTACAACTCACGAGACAGAGAGAGAGTGAGCACTGGGAATCACAGGAGTCTTCTGAAACTTTAAAAGCCTGTCCCCAGTGACACACCACCTCCAACAAGGCTGCATCTCTAATCCTTCCCAGATAGTTCCACTAACCGGGACCAAGTACTCAACTATTTGAGCCAATGCGGGCTGTTCTCATCCACCTCACCACAACCTGCTTCTGGCCTCCCTGAGTACCAGCCACACACATGGTCCACAGATACATGAAGACAAACTTCGGTATACAGAAAATAAAATAAATGTAAAAGAAAAGGAAATAGACCGTGCTTTCTTCAAGGTCATTTTGTCCCCATGATTAGAAGTGGAAGCTTTGAAACTATGTTTCACTCGTTCTTAAACTGTGCAGCACACTGGAACTTATGGGCAGAGGGAACTTTAAACAGTGTGGCTGTGTGGGTTCCACCTGAAGATTCCAATATGTTTCATGAAAATTATCTGAAGCCCCTCAGTTGATTGTGATGTGATAGGTGGGCTGCGGACTCCACTGCTCACACAGGAAAGGACAGCCCCACACTCGCAAACGGCTTGCCAAACATCCATTCATCGACTGCAGTCAATTTGCTCTGATGTGCCCTAATAGGAGAGAGCTGTGGCATGGATAATAGCAACCAACAAATAATTTAAAACTAATTTCTACTTGGTTTGGGAATGTAGCATGTGACTTCCTGGCTGCCGACTGCTGGCTAATTCGGTTTGCCTCAGATGAATGGGCCTTTCCTGAGCTAACAACACAGCCTTGTGCTGAGGTGTGGAAGAAAACCTGCCCAGGGGAACATTGCCTGTGGTTGGCTCCTCAGACTGTCAGACACACGGTCACTGTACGGCTGGGGGACGATGGGCCATAGCTGGACTTCTGCTGACCCTTTACTTTGTGGGTTGGGGCCCAACATGTGAGCAGAGGCCAGAGGGGGTGTGTGTGTGTATGCTCCCCCGTTGGCTGCTAAGCATTTCCATGAACAGTATCTCAGCCACATAACTCTAAGTTAGGTTTTCTACCACCCTCACTAGAGGAGACTGATGCTCTGAGAGGGTGTACACTACCAAAGCAGAGCCTGTGCGGACTCATCATCCTCAAAGCCTTTCCCCCCTGAGATACTATCTAAAATGGACAGCTGCAGACAGATTTGGGTCACATCCTTGGATCTGTCCCACAGAATGAACTGTACCTCACAGGTTTCCACCTCAGTCTAAAGGCAGCTGCAAGGAGACCTTCAGGATATGCTTGGGGCATCTCCTTCCAACTGTGGAGGCGTGCCTGGGACAGGAGCCCAACCGCCACTCTCAAGTCTGCCACGTGTTTGTACCATGGCCACATCTTCCAGGTATTGTGCTACCCCCACCAGTGAGTCCAGCAAGGACAGGAAGGTGGCCCTTCTCTGGGAGAAGCTTTGTTCCCTCTTCTTTGCCTTGCTGAAGCATGGACGCCTCCTCTCTCGCTTCCCCCTGGGGTCTGATCTACACCCTCCTCTGGTGGCTCAACAGGTCTTTTCAAAGCCCCCATGCGTTATCACTGGTCTCTCAAGAGGACCCGGGTCGGCAGCCCTTTACTAGTGCCTCCACCTCTGTGGGAAAGGAGAGGGACTACTGCTATCCTGGCTGACTCGCCAAAGGAAAGCTGGCCCACGATTCTCCAAAGTTAAGACCACAAAAAACCAGCTGGTTCAGTGCTGGTCTTTGTCACTGGTCTCAGTGCCTGGAAGGAAGGCAGTTTAGGTAACAAGGAATTGGTTAATACTTCATAAGCAATAATCAAATTTAAAAATTACTATAGTTACCCAACCTAGAAATGGTAGATATTTATTCCCAATGTCATTATATATCTTTGGGGAAAAACATTTGAAAATCAGCTTCTCACTGATATAACAAAATACCTGAGAAAAACCACTTACTGCAGGAAATTTTTATTCTGGCTTATGTTTTTTGAGGGCTCAGTCTATTTTGGTAGGCTCTACTGTTTGGGGCCTCTGGCAAGGTAGGACATCATGTTAGGGAGCATGTAATAGAGCATGCTGGCCTCATAGCAACTAGGAAGCACAGAGAGAGAGAGAGAGAGGGTCGTGGTTTCAACACACCCTTCAGGAGCACACCCCCAGTGACCTAACTTCCTCCAACTAGGTCCTACATCAGGCTGGCCTCAAACTCACAGAGATCCACCTGACTCTGCCTCCTGAGTGCTGGGATTAAAGGCTTGCGCCACCACCGCCTGGCTAGGTCCCACTTTTAAAGGTTCCTCCACCTCCTAATTTCCCAATACCACAGCCTGGCAGTCATGCATTTAGCACATGGGCTTTTGGAGAACACTTCAAATCTATTTTGGAGAACATTTAAAAACTGTAACAGTATGCAAACACTGCAGCCCCAGGAAATGCTCATTGGAGGTTTCCTGTCATCTTTTGCTCCTGAAGAGGAAAGTTGAGAAGGGATGTGGTGATTCTGAAACATTTAGAAGCACACCTGCCCACCAATACAACTGAACATTGCTTTGTGAATACGAGCCACTAGATGAGAAAGGAAAAGTCCCAAGATAATTAATTCCAGCCGGGCTGTGGTGGTACACAGCTTTAGGATTAGCACTTGGGAGGCAGAGGCAGGAGGATCTCTGTGAGTTCAAGACTAGCCACATCTACAAAATGAGTTCCCAGACAGCCAGGGCTGTTACACAGAGAAACCCTGTCTGGGGCGGGGGGGGGGGGGGGGGGGGGAGATAATTAATTCCTTCAGGGCTGCAGGGCTGAGGATGTAGCTCAGTTGGTAGAATACTTGCATATTATGCACAAAGCCCTGAATAAATAGGACACAGTGGTACACACCTAGACTCCCAGTTCTTAGAAGGTGAAGGTAGGAGGATCAAAAGTTCATGGTCATCAGCTAAATAGTGAGCTCGAGGCCAACAATGGTTATATGAAAAACCATCTCAAGAAGAAAATATTCATTAAGTATAAAATCAACACACAAAATTACAAGAACTACACATAAAATACAGTGGAAACTGAGAACATACTTACATCAATAATGAAACCCATATACATCCAGGAACAAATTTAATAAAAGTTCTGTAATATGATAAAACCTTAAAACCCTTGCTGACGGACAAACGCCACCAAGCAAACAAAACAACCACTTTAGGAAACTGAAAGATGTTATTCTAGAAATGACAAAAAATAGCCCCAGTTTCCCAAATGTTCGCTTCCTACTTCCTTGACTACTCAGTGACGTTCTATTAACCACATCTTTTCCCTCCGGTAATTCGGATGCACTAACACCAGGTCATGCTCATCCTGGGGTCGGGGCGGGGATTGCCCTGCTCCAGATGGCTCATTCTCAGTGAAGGCAAACCTGCTGTGGCTGTCAGATCACTTTTCATGTGTAAACCAACCATTCTCAGGCCTGGAAGCCCAGACTCCCTTTGTGGCCCACCTTATCTGCTCTCCATTCTAGATCCTCCTGCCCTAATTACATCAGGGACACTTGGAGACAACTAGAGGCAGCCCCACACTACCCAAGACCTATCCTGAAACTGGTTTACCCAGCTTTGCCTTTTCCTTTCTTTAAAACCCTTTAACTCAGTCGTGTTTTCTCTGCTTGAGGTCCATGACTGCCAGGCTGTGGTATTTGTAGATGTGGCTAGTCTTGAACTCACAGAGATCCTCCTGCCTCTGCCTCCCAAGTGCTAATCCTAAAGCCAAAATGAATGAATGAATGAATGAATGAATGAATGAATTAGTAAATAAATCTTAAAAGCACACATACATACTTGTCTCCTGTATCTCTGTGAGATATGGTATAACTCCTTCTCTTTGGGGGGGTGGGGGAGGGGAGTGTTCAAGACGGGGTTTCTCTGTGTAACAGTCCTGGCTGTCCTGGATCTCACTCTGTAGACCAGGCTGGCCTCAAACTCACAGAGATCCGGCTGCCTCTGCCTCCTGAGTGCTGGGATTAAAAGTGTGCACCACTACCGCCGGGCTAGCTCCTACTTTTTTTTTTTTTTTTTTTTTGGTTTTTTTGAGACAGAGTTTCTCTGTGTAGTGTTGAGCCTTTCCTGGGACTCACTTGGTAGTCCAGGCTGGCCTCGAACTCACAGAGATCCGCCTGGCTCTGCCTCCCGAGTGCTGGGATTAAAGGCGTGAGCCACCACTGCCTCCGCCACCACCACCACCCGGCGCTCCTACTCTTAAATGTAAATATAAGTGCAGTTTTCAATGGCATTTGTCTCCTAATATATTGGCCTTCTTAACAAATTTTAAGTAATTTTTACGGAATTAATTTGTTTCCATTAATACACTGTTTACAAAAACATGGTGGGGCAGAAAGGCTGGAGAGATGGCTCAGTGGTTAAAAGCACCTGCTGCTCTTCCAGAGGTCCTGAGTTCAGTTCCTGGCATCCATTGTGCCTCACAACTGCCTGTAACTCCAGCTTCAAGAGATCTAACATCCTATAGCCTCCATGGGTCCTGCATACACATGGTACCACCCCCCCCCAACACACACACTAATAAAATCTTAAGGCTAATAAACATAAAATCTAATAAAAATAAATCTTAAGTGGTGGTGCACACCTTTAATCCTAGCACTCGGAAGGCAAAGGCAGGCAGATCTCTGTGAGTTCAAGGCTAGTCTGGTCTACAAAATGAGTTCCAGGATAGGCTCCAAAAGCTACACAGAGAAACCCTGTCTCAAAAAAGCCAAAATAAATAAATGAATGAATGAATGAATGAATAAGTAAATAAATCTTAAAAGCACACATACATTAAGGGCCTGGGGGTATTGTTTAGTAGTAGAAGTGTTGGCTTAGCATGTGCAAAGTTCTGCTTTTAATCCTTGACACACACACACACACACACACACACACACACACACACACCAGCTCAAAACCAAAACCAAAATAACCTTACTTTAATGAAAATACTAGATTTGAAGTTTTGCTACTACATTAATATGCTCATTATTCATAACTGTGTTAAAATACCTGAGGGAGGTGAACTTATGGGGAAGAACTATTTTGGCTCACAGATTCAGAGGTTCCAATCCAAGATGAGCTGAACATCATGGCAGCGAGCATGCAGTAGAGCAAAGCAGCTCTCCTTGTGGCCGACAGGAAGCAGAAAGTGCCAAAAAAGGAACAGAGGACACAATATGGCTCTCCTAGGCACACCCTTAGTCACCTACTCCCTCCAGCTAGGCCCACCTACTTTTTACCACCTTCCAGCAAGAGCACATATTCTGACTCCATCAGTGGATTAATCCCTCAATTAGGCCAAACCCCTCAGATTCAATCACTTCCCCAAAGCCCATTAGCGGCAACCGAGGCCCAAATAGATGAGCTTGTGGAGGACATTCCTATTCAAACCATACTTTTCCACCCTAGCCCCCAAATCCTCATCTCCATCACAGAATGTAAACAGTATTTAGTACAGTCACTCAACCTTCCCAATGCTGTAACTCTTAACACAGTTCCTCAAGTTGTGGTGACCCCCAAACACAAAATTATTACATTGCTACTTCATAACTGTAATATTATTATGAATTGTAATGTAAATATCTGATACACAGAATATCTTATATGCAACCCCTGTGAAAGGGCTGTTTGATCCCAAAGAGGTTGCAACCCACCTGTTGAGAACTATTGATGTAATATATCACAAGTGCCCACAGTCTTAACAGTTCTGGTACTGCTGCGAAGTCCAAGTCTGGGACTCAAGGTAAGCTGTGAACCCCTATAATATTAAAAAGCAAGCCTCATACTTCCAACATGTAGGTCCACAGTAAGCATTCTCATTCTGAAAGAGAGGAACTGGGTGTGGAAAGGAAGAATGGGATTCGGGCAAGCCAAACGCAGCCGAGAGAACATTAAATCCTGTAGCTCCGTGGCTGGCGTCCGGGTGCACGGTGTGAGGTGCACTGGGAGGGCTGAGGTGGTCCCACAGCGATGGCCTTGCTGTGCAGCCCACTGTGCCTCTCTCAGGCCGGGGTGTGCTCACTGCCCGTACCTCCACTTGGCAGATGGTTCTGGGGTCTTCACTGTACCTTTGGCTCCCCCTCGCAGCTTCACACAAAACCCTCTCTGGGACTGTCTGCAGGGACTGCAGCTTCCTTCCTGGCTTCAAGTCTAGGTGGGCACACTTGGACTCCGCTTGTCTGCATAGCCAGCATCTTATGGAGCACCTTATGGACAATGTCAAGGCCTGCTTATAGCCACAAACCCCTTGGATCAAGAAAGATATAGAGATGGGTAGAATCTCATTCCTAAAATCAAGGCATCATCCCTACTACCTAGATATAAACCACTTGCCTCCCCACCCCCTTTTTGGAATTTTTTATTATTATATATACAGCCTATATGCCAGTAGAGGGCACCAGATCTCATCATAGATGATTGTGGACCACCAAATGGTTGCTGGGAATTGAACTCAGGACCTCTGGAAGAGCTATCAGTGCTCTTAACCTCTAAGCCATCTCTCCAGCCCTGACTTGCCTTATTTTAACAGCCCCAAATCTCTTCAAGGGCCACTTTTTCCTTGACCCTATATTACATGGGCTTCTTTTCTGAGAAAACTCTGTTCTTCTAACATTTAGCTATGATTTTTTACTCTCAAGTCTTATTGTAAACTTGGCAAAAAGGCTCTAGCAATAATTACAGAACAGCCCCAATGCTGGGCTGCCTTGAAATTTACTGTCAAATTAGTTCATTTAAAAAAAAAATCAGCCTCAAAATCTAGAGCATGGAACATTTTTTTCTTAACTAGAATTTCACGAGTGGCCTCTGCTTTAATTCCCAGAAAGTCCTCATGAATACTTTTTACTCTTCATATTTTTACTAAAATTCTAGCTCCAGATCTCTTATCAGAACCTGTTTTAACCTTTTAAACCTTCTGGACTGCTTCTCCACATTTAATATTCAAACCAATTTAAAAAAAATCTTAAAAACCACATGGTCAGGTGGTCCCAGCAAGGCCCTCACTTCTCGATGTTCACGGTTCCAGCCCATGGTTGGTTGTGGCCATGCTTTTAGGGCACTGTAGGACAGAAGCATCATGGAGGGAGGGCCTGGTGGGCAAGCAGCTCACTGCATGGCAATCGGAGCAGAGAATGTACCCACGCCAACAGGCTTCCTTCTTCTTAAAAAAAAAAAAAAAAAAAAAAAAAAAAAAAAAAAAAAAAAAAAAAAAAAAACCTGTAAAGGAATTTTAAAGTTACATTTATTTGTGTGTACACACACGAGCATGCATGCCACAGTGCATGTGTGTGGTCAGAGGGAAACTTGTAGGAGTTGGTTATCTCCTTCTACAATGTGGGGCCCAGGGACCAAGCTCAGGTCGTCAGGTGTGGTAGAAAGTGCCTCTGTCAGCTGAGCCACTGCTCTGTATCCAGTAGGCTCCCAGCCTACTGGATGGTGCCGTCCATACTCAGGGTGAGTTTTCTTCATTAGTGTTCTCAGAAAAAGTCTCACACAACCAAGATGGTTTTCTAACTTAACGTTTACTCATCTTCTACTAAACATCTTAGTCATCCCTTAGTCCAATCAAGTTGACAAGGTTCATCAGTTAATATGTAAAAATAACAACAGAGTACAAATAATCACAGAAACTGTGAGAGTAACACAGGGTGGTAGAGACAGGAGGAGGAGCTGACGGAGTGTGGAGGGAGGTGGTACAGTGAGCTATTAATTTTTCTTTTTTCAAGACAGGGTTTCTCTGTGTAGCTTTACGCCTTTCCTGGAACTCACTCTGTAGTCCAGGTGGGCCTTGAACTCACAGAGATCCGCCTGCCTCTGCCTCCGAGTGCTGGGACTAAAGGTGTGTGCCATCACCGTCTGGCCAAGCTATTAATTTTTTATGAATGTTGCAGGTATTAAATTCAGACTGCAGCCCTCAAGTGTGGAAGAAATATTGTCAGCAGAAACCTAAATTTGAATTAATTTGGGGCCTCACATGCCCCCAACCTCTGCCCCCTAGCACTGTTGGGTTTATTTATACCCAGGCACTAGGGTGGCCTTGGGTTCATGGAAGATAGGTCATCTGTGCACCTTGCACCCCGTTTACAAGTCTGTTATGGCTTTAGTGATGTAAGACCTCGAGTCTCTTCCTTCCAGGACAGTGATACTATATTGCTGTTTGCCAGGTGTGAGCAGGGCTAGTCACCATGGAGCTGACTGAACGCAAACATGAGGATGCAGGTCTAGAAGATGATGGGGTGACTTGGGTTTCACGGGGGAGGTGGGAGTTTAATTTAGCATCGATACTGTATGTTGCAGAGATGCAGAGTGGAGCAGGAGCACTAGGGAAGAGAAGGCTTTGCAGAAGTACTGTGGGGTAAGAATGGGTGTTGGCACACCAAGCATTGAAGCAAGGATAGCAGGAGCAGAGCTGGAGTGAGACCTCACCTGGCTTCCTGACTCCCCTGAGGTGAGTGGGGAGGCTGCTTTCAGGAACATCCAGGGACTGAGAGAACAAGACTCAGGAGGAAAACTACATGACTGGAGATGACCACACCACAGAGCTGGCTCCAAAGACCAGAGGCCAGAGAGGAAAGGAATGATGACTCTTGCCACCTGTAAGCAGTCCCTTCACACCCTGAAACTGGAGATAGTGGATTTCTAGGTGTGCCTTTCTTTGCTCCCTAAATGGAGGGTTAGCACACTGTCTGAATTTGCTGTGGATTTGCTGACCAGCTATCCCTTTTCCTGGACAGAAAGGCCTTGAAGAGGAGGGAGATGGAGGGTTGTCCAGTGGAAACCTCAAGTAGAGAAGGCTGGGCCTGGGAGAGCTGAATCCATAGCAGTGTGTCTTTGCTACTTCTACAGGTGGACCGTGGGAGGCCATCCGTTGCTTTCTTCCACATACCTTAGCAGCAGCAAATAACAACCAGGTAACAGCAGGTGGTTCAACCTTCACCAGTTCTGGCCTCTCAGAACTGGGTTCTGAGAGGCCAGAAAAAGTTACTGGCTCCCTTTGAACTGGAGTTGTAGGCAGTTGTGAGCCTTCACATGGGTGCTGGGAACTGAACCTAGGACCTCTACAAGAGCAGCAAGTGCTGAGCCAGCTCCCCAGCCCTCGTTTCTAGTATTTTAAAATACAGCCTTGATTTACCTTTAGCTGAGGAGATAGCTCAATGGTAGACTGTTTGCTTAGCATATATTCCCAGCAACTGCAAAAACACTTTTAACATTTTCTAAGAGACAAAAATTATATAAAAATACTTCTATCACTAAATTGTATTAAAACTGTGAAACATAGGTGGGCAGTGGTGGCGCACACCTTTAATCCCAGCACTTGGGAGGCAGAGGCAGGTAGATCTCTGAGTCTGAGGCCAGCCTGGTCTATAGAGCGAGTTCCAGGACAGTGGCTGTCTCAAAAAAAAAAAAACAAACAAAACCAAACAACAACAACAACAACAACAACAAAATCAAAACAACCCCCCCAAAAACCTGAAAAATAAAAAACAAAATAACAACAAAACCCCCTGTGAAACATATGTTAAAATCTTGAAATTCCAAGCTATATTGCTTGTCTTCCTCCCATATTTGTACAAGCACAAGTTTGGGTGCACTGACTTATTTGGCCCTGCTGTATGGTCGGACTCCTTCCCGCTGTTTTTAAAATACAACAGCTGGGTCTCTCCTACATTTACGTAAGTTCTAGAGCTCAAACACTGGTCATTAGGCTTGCAAGTCAAGTGGTTTTACCATCTGAACATTTGCCCCAATATCATGGATAATTCTGTTGTTCTTCGTGCAGTATGAACACAAGGTAGCTAATCTGCAATGTTTACTTTGGAAGTGGTATGACTTCTCTGGATCAGTAAGTTCTTTCCAGGAAAAACATTCAACTCATTAACTATAGGACAAGTTCCACTACAACTGAGACTAGAACTAAGTCATCAAAAGGAAAATACAAAATAGAAGGAGTCTACACACTCCAACTTTACTGAAACTGTATCTCTATTACATCATTGTTGGAGCTTCCAGTTCTTTCTCCAGAAGTGTTGTTGTTGCTGTTGTTTTTGGTTTGTTCGAGACAGGGAGACAGGGTTTTTCTGTCTAGCCTTAGTTGGCCTAGAACTCACTCTGTAGACTGTTGCACGAATCCTAAAGGGTCTTAGAATAAAAACCTGGAGCCAGATATCAGGGTGAGAGCTAAAAGATCAGAGAAGCAGAACAGCCACAGCCACCACCTCTTACTGCTAAGCCTGAATGATGAATTCCTGTCTCCTCCCACTTTATATTCCTTTCTCTGACCAGCCATATCATTTCCTGTTTCATCCTTCCTAGTGCTGGGATTAAAGGTGTGTGCCATCAATGCCTGGTTCTGTTTCTTTTTTAGACTGGATTAATTCATATTTTGTAGCCCAGTGTGGCCTTTAACTCACAGAAATCTACATGGACGCATCTCTGTCTCTGCCTCCTGAGTGCTGGGATTAAAGATGTGTGCCACCATTGCCTGCCTCTGTTTAATCTAGAGGCTTGTTCTGTCCTCTGATCTTCAAGAAAATTTTATTTGTTCAAAATACACCATAGTAGACGAGGCTAGCCTTGAATTTAAGAGATTAGCCTCCTCTGTCTCCGGAGTGCTGGGATTAAAGGTGTGCACCATCCCCACCTGGCCAGAAAGTGTTTTTAAAAGACTAAGTTTTAACTTGGGAAATGGGCTTACAAAAAGGGAAAAAAAGTGCAGTTAGACACTTACAATGCTATCATGTGGGTATTTATGTGGTAGAATACTGTTAGTCAATCTCCATTCCTTGAACAAAATACCTGAGAAAATCAATTTAAAAGGAAGAAATATTTATTTTGGTTCATAATTTTTTAAGCTTTATTTTGTTTTTAATTACATGTATATGTATGTCTGTGTGTGGGTGTGTGCATACGAGTGTAGGTGCCCACGGAACTGGAGAGAGTCCCAGGTTGTGAGCCACCCAATGTGGCTGAGAACCGAACTCATGTCTTCTGCGAGAGTAGTTTGTACTCTTCAATGCTGAATCGTCTCTCCAGCTCCTGGCTCAGCTGTGAAGGTTTCTGTCTATGGTCACCTGGAGTCCATCATGACAGGGAACTAATGAGAGGACTTGCTCACCTCAAGGTATTTGGGAAGTGGGGGGGAGGATTGGAGGTGTGGCATGCACGCCAGGGTCCTGATCCTCAGTGACCTCTTCTCATTAGTTCACTTCCTAGAGACTCCCCCACCTTCCAGCAGTGCCAAGAGCTGGTGACCAAGTCTTCAGCATGTAAACCTTTGGGATCACTGAAGATCTAAAATCATAACAAACAACGGCACCCTTTCTGCTTTTAGACAATTTCTTTACTATAAACATAATTTAAAGTGTATTTTAAAATACAGTTTTAGCTGTATGTTAATTTTGCTAGGAAAAGAAATTCTACCTTGCTGGAAAGAGAAAATTCCCCCAAACCATCAACTAGTTTATTCACATATTCGAACGGGTGAGCCAGTGAAAATCCTAGAGGAAAAAAAAAGACAACATTCAGTCAGAATAAATAATTGTATTAGACTCACTGTCATTACTTTAAAAACTAGAAGAACTATAAAATGGTGGCAAATAAGGTTTGTGTTTGGTCTAGTCAAAGGAGCTAAAAAGTAATTTGTGGAAACGAACCAGCTGTCTTATGTAAAACAGCCTAAGAAACTTCTTTTTTCCCCCGAGTCTTCTACTAACAGTGATCAGGACACAGAAAACCAGAGTTGGAAAGAAACAGAAATGTACTCAGCAGAGAAGAGATGAGACCATGATCTCAGGTCTGAGAAGCACAAACAGGAAGAACTATGGAGCTTTTTGCAGGACTAACAATATCCCCACTTGGCCAAGACACAGGTTACCATAGAGCAATGGTTCTCAACCTGTGGGTCACAGCCCCTTTGGCAAACCTCTACCTCCAAAAATATTTATATTACAATACATAACGGTAGTAAAATTACAGTTATGAAGTAACAATGAGATAATTCTATGGTTGAGTGATCACCACAACATGAAGAACTGTATTGAAGGGTCTCAGCATTAGGAAGGCTGAGAACCACTGCCATAGAGATATTCCTGCACAAAGTGGGAGCAGCCAGCCTGCACTGTGAATCAAGGGCAATTGGTGACAGACAAACATTCAATAAAGGAAAAAAAGCTTGGAAATAAAAATTTGTCAGAATTCCACCTGAATGAAGGTTAAAAATGTTAAAGTGTTTAATATAGAAATGATTCTACAGAATTACCAATGGGGGGTGATAATTTATACTTCTCCAGAAATACCCAAATGACGTTCAGGAGAAAACTGTAGAACAGATTTGAAGCAGATCCTCAAAAGGATTAGAAAGATCCCTGCCAATGCCACCTGCCTGCTCCCCCACATAGCCTATGTGTGTTCATCTTCCTAAGCAGCAGGCTCTGTCCTCGGTACCCTTTCTCTTGGCTCTAAGGTAAATTCTGAAGTCTCTGATGTCTACTACATAAACAGAATTTCAGCAGAATTCTACATATCTTACAGTTTCCAAATTAGTGGCTGTGTGTTTTATTGATTGCTAAGGTATCTGCCCATCTGCTCAAAGAAGACAGTTTGACAACAGATCTGTGTCTAGGAACCGAGAGAGAGGCCCTAGCTACTGCGCCACCATGCATTGGAGGTCACATAACAGTTGAAGGTAAACACGGACTGCAGTCTCATCTACAGTGTGCTCGCTGCACTTTCTTGTCCTTCAGTCCTCTGCTTGGCCTGCTCCCTCCTTCCCGTCTCCTCTTTGCTAACTCACTCTGATCTCAGTTTAAGCACTACTTCCAATGAGCGTTGCCTATAACACTGATGACGTATTTCTTCACTTGGACTTGTTCAGAACTTTCCATCACTTCCTTGTTCTGTCACGTGAGCTGTGAGACACCCTACTGTCTGTCTACTTCTCCTGCTGAACTGTAAGCTCTGTAGTGAGGACTGAGCCTGGTTTTGCTCACTTGTTACTCTTACAAGCACACATAACAATATCTCAACAAACACTTGTTGACCAAGCAAACGAAACTGCCCAACTCAGAAACGAACTTAGAAGGAACTCTGGGTCCCAGAGGGTATGCCTCTCAGGAAGGAGTCAGGAGAGAACATGTATTTCTTGCTTTCTGCTCAGTAACTGAACTGACCTGGGCCTTCCGTGTGCTCTGTGGTTCAATCATGATGTTGATGAGACAAGGTTTACTTGTGTCTTCCAGTGTCTGCTTCAGAGAGTTTCGGAGCTCTTCTGGTGTTTGTACAAAATATCCTCTGCCTCCAAATGCAGTCATGACCTGCTCATAATGCGAGTTTGGCAAGAGACACATTGGAGGGACACTGAAAAGCAATTGTAAATCAACAAAATTTATATCCTTCAGCTGCTGGAAAAAAGTAATTTCCCCAAATTATCTTGGAAAAATGTAAGCTGACCCACAGGGCATACTTTTTTTCCAGAACAGCTCTATGTAACAGCAATATGTAAAACAAATGTAATTTCTCTGTCCTTACTTTATTCCATCTCAGTATTTTCAAGCCCCCTTGAGACAGGATCTATAAAACCCTGACTGGCCTGGAACTTGCTGTGTAGACCAGGCTGATCTTTAATCCCAATACTCATGAGGCAGTGATGGGAAGATCTCTGAGAGTTCAAGGTGTGTGCCCCCATGCCTGGTTTTGTTGGGTTTTTTTGTTGTTGTTGTTTGTTTTTTCCACTGATGGATTGTTTTGTTTTGTTTTGTTTTTTTCCGAGACAGGGTTTTGGTGCCTGTCCTGGATCTTGCTCTGTAGATCAGGCTGGCCTTGAACTCACGGAGATTCGCCTGGCTCCAACTCCTGAGTGTTGGGATTAAAGGCATGCGCCACCACCGCGCAGCCAAATTATTTTTTTTAAACCTAGTTCTTTTTCTCTTTAGAGCAAAGAAAATAAAAATTTAAAAAAAAACCCAACAAACAAACAAAAACAAAAACCGATCAGTTGTGCATTGGATCCAAGCCTAAAGGCACTATCCAACAACCCCTTTTAAAGCACTTTAAACAGTCATCTGCATTTGAATTGTTGGATGTGGACTATACCCTTCAACCTGACAGTCTTCAACTTTGAAATCATCAATCGTCTTTGGTTCTTGATACTGAATTTTCAGTGGCTCAACGTGATTTCGGTAAATACATGCATTTCTCAAAGTGTATACAAAGTCACCTGGCTGCAGGCTGTGATGTTTGTGGACACTTAAGTCATCAGGGTGCTAACTGGCAATGTTACAGAGCAGTCTGGCCCATGTCACTTGCTGTTCACCACACAACCAGCAGAGGGCATGGTATGGAGGCAGCACCATCAGAGCTGAGGTGTCTGTACATGAAATTGCATCTTTCTCTTTATTTTTGCTTGAGACAGGACCTTGCTATGTAGACTGGCCTGGAACTCAGTATGCAGCTCAGGCTGGTAACCTCAACTCTGAATCCTATTGCCTCACTCAGTCTTCCGAGTGCTCGAATTACAATTTTCCCCATATTTTCAACTGAGTCTTTTTTGTGTATGATGGAGTCTTGATACGTCTTGGACTCATCAACTCAAGTGATCCTCCTGTTCCAGCCTCTAGATAGAATAGGTGGACTACAAGTGTGTGTTGCTATACCTGCTCACTATATTTTTTATTATTTATATAGTAATGTCTAATAGAACTTTCTATAAGGATAGAAATGTTTTATATACAGTATGGTGGCCACATCACTACCTGTTACTATGAGTACTTGAAATGTAACTAAACCAAGAAATTGAATTTTTTAAAGACTTATTTAATTATTTTTGAGACAGTGCTTCTCTGTGTAGCCCTGGATGTCTCAGAACTCAATTTATTGAACAGCCTGGCCTTACCTCAAACTCAGAGATCTGCCTGTCTCTGCTTCTTGAGTGCTGGGCTTAAAGATGTGTGCCACCATGGCCAGCAACAAAAGATTTATTTTTATTTTATATGTATGGGTGTTCTGCTGGCATGTATGTGTATGTACCACATGTGTGCAGTGCCCAAGGAAGCCAGAAGAGGGCATCAGATCATCATCAACTGTCAACTTACAGCTGAAGATGAAAGGGTACTGATTTTTTTTTTTTTAATGAGACAGGGTTTTATGTAACTCAAGCTGGCCTAGACTTGCTACGCAGCCAAGAGTGACCTTGAACTGCTGATCCTCTTGCATCTATCTTCTGACTGATAGGTGTGCTCCAGCATACCCAACTATTATACAATGCTGAGAGGATCAAACTTAGGACTTTGTGCATAAGAAGCAAGTATACCACCAACTAAACCATATCCTCAGCCTAGAAACTGAACTTTTCCCTTTATTTATTTCTAACTAACTTAAGTAGTAACATGGGATCAGGAGCTACTTCACCAGACAGCACAGTCTACATTATCAACTAGAGTGAAACCAAAAGGTGTGGCATGGTGGTTTGAATGAGAAATGGCCCCAGAGACTCCTATGTTTGAATACTTGATCTCCAGCTGGTGGAACTGTTCGGGAAGGATTAGGAGGTGTGGCCTTATTGGAGGAGGTGTGTCACTGTGGGCAGGCTTTGAGGTTTCAAAAACATGTGCCATTCCCAGCGTGTTCTCTGTCTCCTGCTTGTGGATTAAGATGTGAGCTCTCAGCTGCCGCTCCAGGGCCATGCCTTCACTCCCCCATCATAAACTCTAACCCTCTAGGACTGTTAGCCCAATTAAACTTTTTGTTAAATATAAATTTCCTGGGTTACAGTGTTTTATCATAGCAATTGAAAAGTAACTAATACAAATGGTTATGGAAAAACAACAGTGAAGCAATACATAAATGAAATTACTAGTACTCTTCTCTCTGGATGTCTCTTAAATTTTTGTCAATGCCGTAGCAGTTCTCACAGTCTTAGTTTGACTCTCCATCAGATGATGAAGGTTTAGCTTTGTGGTAAAAGAAAGGACGATCTTTAAATCACAAATAATATGCCAGCTCCTGGGATGGCTAACCTTTGGCTTGACCACATCAGGAATCAACTCAAACTCAAGCATCTAGGCATGCCTGTGAGGGATTTTTCTTGACTGGATCATTTGAGGTTAGAAGACTCACCCTAAGTCTAGGCCACACCTTCTGATGGCTGTCCACATGAAAGGACATGGAGGAAGGAAGCTTGCTTTTTGTCTGCTTGCCCTCACTCTTGCTGGCAAGTTCATCTACTCTGCTGCTGAGGCATTCCTCCACTGGTATTAGAGACTACTTTTTCAGAATTCCAATGAATACTAAAGATGAGCTGAGACATTCAGCCTCACAGATTGAACAACTATTGGATTCTTGACCTTTCTGTTGGAAAATAGCCATGATTGGGTAGCCAGACCACAGCCTATAAACCACTCCAATAAATTCCCTTTTAATCTATGCAGATTCACATTTACATTCATGAGTTCTGTTTCTTGAGAGAACTGTCACTAACCAGGATTAACAGACCTCCCTGATATAAATAACAGCACTGCTATTACTCTAGTATAGACATCATAAATCTTGATCTGAGGCCTCAGTGGTTCCCTGACTGTAAACAATCATGGATAGTTGTATAAAAGGAACCATGAAGAAGTGGCTTCTGCCCTTTAAAGGGGTTGACAAACTAACCAAGTTTATAGCACGTATGCACATTCCAATACAGCAAACTTTTAAAAGATAGGCTAAATACTTGACATACTGTAACCAAACATTGTTGTGAGTTACTCACGATGTAGCAGCTTCTTGAAAATTTAACATTTTTTTCCAAGTGTCGGCATCAAAACCTTGGTAGATTCCATTATTGTTTACTACCAAGAGGATGATTGGCAAGTTGTACCTAAGAGTGAAAGTAAACTATGAAGAGATCAATCTTTTAAAGCAATTTCTTTTCTTAAAACTGAAAACTTTTTACTTAAAAGTAGATGTTTTCTATAAGATTTTTCAATATTAAGAGGGAAATCAAGCATTTACTATCCTAATAAAAAGACCAAAGCATTGATAGAAACATTGCCGCTGTAGGATGTATTCAAGACTAGGGGCTGGCAGTCTGTTTAGCCATGGACTAAATCACTAAACTTTTCCACCTTCCCCATTCCCTACGCTCCTAGGCCCATTACTACACGGTTCCTAGGAACACTGTCTGAAAAGTCCCAATCTATTGCTGAACGCCTCAATGACAACCAGCTCATGCCAGATGCTGTGAAAGACACACAGACAACTAATAAATACCCAATCTGCATTTCTGATTGAAAATAGTATGGCACCATCAGTACGGAAAACAAGCATCTAAATGTTGTCTCAAACAGTATAGCAAAGATGAAAAACCAAAAAGAATGTGGGTTTTCTTTCTTTTTTTTTTTTTTTTTTTGGTTTTTCGAGACAGGGTTTCTCTGTGTAGCTTTGCGCCTTTCCTGGAACTCACTTGGTAGCCCAGGCTGGCCTCGAACTCACAGAGATCCGCCTGGCTCTGCCTCCCGAGTGCTGGGATTAAAGGCGTGTGCCACCACCGCCCGGCGGGTTTTCTTTTATATATTTTTTTCTGAGGGCTTGTGGTAATGACAGAGCTAAGTAACATGAACATAGCAACTATCCGTTCTCCAAGCTAAAAGGGAACTAATCCTCACCCTCTAAAAGGCTAAATTCTCTTCAAACATCTTTTTTGGCATATGTCAGTTGATTATCAATATAGACCTCTAACCACAGGTTCATGTAGCCCAGTTTGACCTTGAACTCCTGCCCTTCTCCTCCACTGCCATATCTAATCCCAAATGCTGGGATTACAGGAGTGCACTGCCAAACCTGGTTTGATCTGGATAGTTTTATATACCAAAGCTTTGAAAGTCCCAAAATATGTTTCACAAAAACCCTACTAAGAGCCCTAAGTAGAACAGTTTTATTCTAGTTTAAATACAGCTGGGGTAGGTCGGGGAGTCCTCATGCTGATATAGTGGGAGTTTCTACCTGAAAGTTTATAACTAGGAGCCTCAAAACACAACACTGTGCCAGGATTCCTGTTTGTGAAGCAAGTGAGGATTGTAAGTTTTCCTGTTTATGAGAATGAAAGGCTGTGACTATGGCTGTTTCACCTGCAGATGGTTTCCACTTCCATGCCAGAGAATCCAAAGGCACTGTCTCCTTCCACACAGATGACCCGCTGCCCAGGACTTCTATCTTTAGCCACTATAGCAGCTGCAATAGCAAATCCCAGACCGACTCCCATTGTTCCAAAGGTACCAGCATCGAGCCTGTTAAGGAACAAAGCTAAATTCAAACTCTCCTGCACGTGTCATGCGGGGTGGAGCTGGCATAAACCTTTCAATCTATATTTATGTGGTTTATGGAAAAAAATAAGAAATAGACATTTTTCTTTAATACCAAATTTTTGGAATACAAGGAAATAATTTGTTAAGGATAAGCAGCATGAGAAGAAAAAGCCACTCATGATTGCTTGGATGAATGTAAATATACTCTTAGAACACGGAGTCTACAAATTATCACATTATACCAAGAACTATGAAGCATAAAAGCTATACAACTATAAAATCTTACTTAAGAATACACTTGAGATAGGCAGTGGTGGCGCACGCCTTTAATCCTAGCACTCAGGAGGCAGAGGCAGGTGAATTTCTTTGAGTTCGAGGCCAGCCTGGGCTACAGAGAGAAACCCTGTCTCAAAAACAAAACAAAACAAAACAAAACAAAAAGAGAATATACTTATGTGGGATGGAGAGGTGCCTCAGAGATTAGGAGCACTTCTTGCTCTTGCAGAAGACCTGAGTTCAATTCCTAGTACCACACGGAGGCTTATTACTGCCCGTAACTCCCATTCCAGGGGATCCAAAAGCCCTCTTCTGACCTCGGAGGGCACCAGGCAGGCACATACATACATGCAGGCAAAACACTCACACACATAAAATAAACTAAAGAAATCTAAAGAAAATTTAAAAATACACTTACAAAGTACGTTCTTAGACACTAGACACGGACAATTCTCAAATATTTTTCTTACTCTGCATTACTGTGGTTTCAAATTAAACACACTGTCATTTCTTTCTCGGAGTCTTACCTGTGACGAGGAAGGTAGTTCTGAAGCACAGTACGGCCAATGTCCATAGTATTTGCTCCCTCACTCACTATAAAACAGTCTCTGGGTAGCTGTTCTTGAACATGGTAGAATACTGTGTAATAATTCATAGGGAGGGATTTTTTGGAAGCTAATTCCTAAAAATAGAAGTATACACTAAATTATATTGAAACATAATAAAAATAACCAATGTCAATCAGCTATTACAAAGTTATTTTGGAACAGTTCAATACCACCAATAAGCTACAAGATTCTCAAATGGCTGTACAGTGGCTCTCCTCTTGAACTGTGAACAATACAGGGCCATGCTAGGAACAATGTGCCCTACAGTCCCAGTTTGGGACACAATGAATAAGCTGGGAGATCTCCCATGTCTTGGTGAGTTGATGGACCTTACCATATTAAACACCTGGAGAAGTCTTACAGTAAAGATGGCTGAGCAATATTGGGTTAAACAGAACAATTGTGCCTGTGTACTCTTAGAAAAACACTGTCTTAACTATTTTTCAGAAAAGTTTTATCTGACGTATGGTCCTAAATTTAAAACTAAAATGTTAGGATTACAGAAGATGATCTGAAAATCTGGTTCTTCTCTCATACAGAGTAGAGTACTATGTTGCATCTGCTATTTAAAAAGTCCCCAAATGACAGCATAGCAAGGTAGATGTCTTCATACAGCCTCACGCCCCCTAGTGCTAAGGGGAGCCAGTCACTGGTGTTTCCTCAGTACAGTACTGTCTGGTCCCGGCGCTCCCAGCCTCACCTGGGCTACCCTGCTCTACTGGAGGTTACAGTCACGATGCACAGAAAAACACCCCACACTCCTGAAACAGACAGAGGAGCAAACCCTAGGGGATCCTAGGGAAAAGACATTATTTACAATACCTGAGAAAACAGACTGACTTAATCAGTAGAAACAGTCACTGATTAAGATTTCCCTGCATGGTGGAGTTAGCTACATCAATTCTGTACGATGTTTGGTTGAAAGTACAAACATACTCTATGATGACAGATACATTAGGGAACAAAAGTGCCAAACTCAAGTTTCAAATTGACAAATGTGTCATTCTATCAGGAGGAAATCCTAGGCTGGGCTGGAGAAATGGTTCAGTGGTCACGGGCACTTGTTGCTCCTACAGAGGACACGGGTTGGGTTCCCCGCACACACATGGTAGTTCACAACTGTTAACTCCAGTTCCATCTTACCTCTGAGGGTACTAGGCACACATGGCACACAAACATACATGCTGACAAATATTCATGCTCACAAAAATGTAAAATAAATAACTTAAAAAGAAACCCTAGGTGTATACTGAACACTGCACCCAGCTGAACCAAGACACCCACGAATACACAAAAAGTAAAAGAAAACCCAACATCCCATCTGTCAGTCAAAAAGAAAGTGCTATATTTACAATGACTTTGAACAGAGAGCACCAACACTGCCAAAGTGACTCACTGCAGTACCAGCTAGTAAGGATTAGTGGTGATTTCAGAACTCATGACCATCTCCAAATCCTCCACCACGAGGCAAAGCCACAAGGGCAGACGTGAAAACCACACGAGTTTCCAACAGTGACATAAAAGATAAACAGTAGTGTGGGTGGGTGGGCAGATTATACATTGGTCAAACTTTCCATTTTGATGAAGGAACTATTACACTCACATGCCTTGAAGGAAAGATATCTTAAGGGCAGTTAACCATAACCTAACATGTTGTAGGATTTAAGGTGACATTCTTTGCATCGATCCTTTTATGCCCTAGGATTTAATTGTGATATTATGCACCAAAATCAAACTGACAACTTCCCAAGGTCAGCAACTCAAGAGCCATAACCCTTCGGATGCTCAATTATGCAAGGAGCTTGAGGCCTTTTTCCAGGTAAAGTACAAACATGCACATGGGCGTGCACATGTTTTTTCTTAACTATTTACAAGGCTGAAACTTTACTAACCCCCAATCCCCGGCCCCCAAAGGGTTTCTCTGTGTAGCCCTGGCTATCCTGGAATTCACTATATAGACCAGACTGACCTTGAACCCAGAGATCGGCCTGCCTCTGCCTCCTGAGTGCTGGGGTTAAAGGCGTGCGCCACCATACCTGGCTTCACTACCATTTTTTATTCGGCTCTTATCTGACTTTCCGGTTTGTGACCTTTTGAGAGCTGGGCCCCAGCAGCACCCTTTTTGACCCCCAAGCTAACACAATGCAGCACTTCCTAGGATTGTCTACATCTCATTATGGGAGGCCAAAGCAACCCATGGACCTGAAGGAATCATGAGTTTCAACTGGTCCCACATTACCTTGGACACAGCTTCATTGTTCTTCATTTTTTCCCTCAGAGTCTTCCACCACTTGCTGTCTGTAGGATACCGCCATGGGGTTTTATCAAACTGTTCCAAAAGCTAAAAAACAAGCAAACAAACAAAACCTTTTCTTTCCTTTCTAAAAATAAACTTCTTAAAGTAGGCACATGCACACTGCTCTGGCGTGTGCTCACACTGTTCACACTCTTGCTTCTCTCCCTGCAGTGAGCACCTGACGGCAGGTCAGTAGGTGGCAGGAGACGGCACATGTGACAGGACTGCGTCTGCTCTCAATGCTGTGCGCTCAAGGTAACTAATGCCATACGAAATCAAGTGACAGATGTGACCATTTTACCTCCTGCCACAATGAAATGATTGATTACATATAAACAGGAAGCCAGACAAGTCCCTGATTATAGTTTGAAGAGTAAAAATCTCTTTAATACATAAAAATATACTGTTAGATTTTCCGACTGCATACATCAAGCTTAACTAAAGCTGTACTGTAATTTTTTCAGAAAGCTGGATTCTATTTACTGAATTCTGGTTTGAATGACCTAAATTTTCATGACATTAAACTAGTGTTCTAAATGCTTAACTTCCACAAATATGAACAGTGTACAATAAGCTGAGTTTACCAAGTTTCAAAGTCACAGTTAAAGTTAGTTTTCCATCATAAACTTATTTTAAAATTGATGTCATTAGACCTGCCACCAAGTGAATCATTATCCAGAACTGCCTAACCGACTAACATTATCCAGAACTGCCTGTCAGTTCACAGAAACTAAGACCCCAAGAAAGCTTTACCTGTTTAGAAACAGCATTTATGTCTCCTAGCAAAGTCACAGCAGGCCTTACATTATTCCCCAATTCTTCTGCACAGATATCAATCTAAAAGAGACAAAAACCTGAAGAACAAGCCATGTTTGGTCTTTTTTGTTTTGAACAAACTTTAAAAATTATTTCTATTTTACATTTTATTTTCTGTGTATGAGTGTTTTGCCTGCACGTATGTCTGTGTATCACATGTGTGCCTAGAGCCCAAAGAAGACAGAACAGAGTATTAAATATTCTAGAACAGGAGTTATATATGGTATTGAGCTGCCATGTGAGTGCTGGGAATTGAACCCTGGTCCTTTGGAAGAGCAGCCAGCTCTTAAAAACCTTTAAGGAAGGCTGTTGCAGCAGTGGAGACACATACCTTTAATCCCAGCACTTGGAAGGCAGAGGCAGGTGGATCTCTGTTCTCTGTGAGTTCAAGACCAGCCTGGTCTACAAAGTGAGTTCCAGGACAGCCAGAACTGTTACACAGAGAAACCTTACCTCGAAAAAAGAAGAAGAAAAGAAGAGGAGGAGGAGGAGGAGGAGGGAGGAGGAAGGAGGGAGGAGGGAGGAGGGAGGAGGGAGAAGAAGAAGGTCTGTTGCAATGCCTTGGTGGGAATCTCCCAACTCCTGTAGGCTGTTCTCTGTGCTATGACATGCAATTGCGTGCACACGCACGCACACACAAACACACACACAAATGTAATTAATAAAAATAATAAGCAATGATGTTCTAAAAGAACTTTAAGAACAGGGCGGTGTTGGTGGCACACACCTTTAATCCCAGCACTTGGGAGGCAGAGGCAGGTGGATCTCTGAGTTTGACGCCAGTCTGGGCTACAGAGCAAGTTCCAGGACAGGCTCCAAAGCTACACAGAGAAACTCTGTCTCGAAAAACCGAAACAATAACAACAAAACAACTAAAAAAACAAAAGACAGCCAAACAGAAACAACAACAAACTTTAAGAAGGACTCCTGAGATGACTCAGAAGTTAAGACCCCTGGCTGCTCTTCTAGAGGACCTCAGCTTAATTCCCAGCACTCACATGAAGGTTCCCAATCATGTGTAAATCCAGGGTAGTGAGGCCTCAGCAGGCACCAGGAACATACATGCAGTTACAAGGAGAGGCTAGAGCACTTTCCAGACATTCTGTTTAATGGCAGGTGAAAGCAGAATCACCTAGAGATTTCTAAAGGCTGACACAGTTTTGGCATCTAAAAGAAAAATTCACCTCCTCACAAGGCTGAGGGTATCACTCCAGTCTACCTTCCTACTTAAGCCTCTCTTTGTCTGTCTTTAAATATACTCCAGCTCTTAAGAAGAGGCAAATTATGCTTTTCAAATGGTTTCAAACTTGACTTTGAAAGCTTTTCTCCTTAAATTAGCACAAGATTCTTTGTAGGCTTGAAAAGGCAGCTGCCTTTGGTACCTGTAATTATGTGAGATAATCTGTAAAATCTATTTCTGTAGGAGAAACACTCTTCCCAGAAGAGGGAGAACAAAGAAGTGCAGAGCTCATCAGAGTCCTCCCCGCTCCACCCCAGTACCTGAACAAACTTCACATCTGCGCGGTACCTTGGAGGCAGTCCAAAATGTAATATCCAGTTTAGTCTCGCACCGAACAACACAATCACATCGGCCAACTGCAAAGCCCTATTTAAAAAAAGAACCCGATTTAACGACAGCGACAAACATACTGACACTTTCTAACATATTCGTTCTAAACTCCTAAAACATTCAAAGTCTAAATAATTTGAAGCTTCTATAGTAAACCTGATCTTTCTAATAAAATAAGTTTTGGGGTCAGGAAGGTGCCTCAGTGGGCCAATGCTTGCTTTGCAAGCATGAAAACCTGAGTTTGGACGCCCAGCACCCACATAAAGGCTGACTGCTGTGGTGCTGTCCCCACCTAAGCACTGGGGGTGGGGACAGGTGGGGACAGGTGGAAGTCAGGTGCCTGGTTAACTGGCAAGCTTCAGGCTCAGTAAGAAACCTGTCTCAAAACTTAAGGGGAATGTGGCTGAGAAGAAACCTAAGAAAACTCTGGCATCCACACCTGCATGTATGCATCCCACCCCCAACACATATCACATCTCTCTCTCTCTCTCTCTCTCTCTCTCTCACACACACACACACACACACACACACACACACACACACACACACACAACATAATGTGTTGTTATTTTTGTTTTGAAGTTAGGATTTTGCTTTTTTAATTAAAGCTGGCCTCCAACTTGTGATCCTCTTACCTTAGCCTCCAAATGTTCAGGTTACAGGTATTCACACTACTACACCTGCACCAAATGTTGGGGTTACAGGTATGCACACTACTACGCCCGCACAAAATGTTCAGGTTACAGGTATGCACACTACTACGCCCACACCAAATGTTCGGGTTACAGGTATTCACACTACTACACCCGCACCAAATGTTCGGGTTACAGTTATGCACACTACGCCTGTACCAAATGTTCAGATTACAGGTATGCACACTATGCCTGCAGAGGTTTTGGTCTGTAGGTGTTTCTGGGGACAGAATCGGGACCTCATGCATGCTAGGCAAGCACCTAGTGAGATACACCCCAGTCTCCCAACCTCTATGCCTGCAACTCAATGCATACTTCACACTGATTTCTAGGAGCAGAGCAGGTATTTATAAACATCATTTGTATTCCAGAATTTCATTCTTTTTTTTTTTTTCAAGACATGGTCCCATGTTGCCCAGGTTGGCCTCAAATTCTTTATGTAGGAGGATGACTTTGCACTTGTGATTTTCTCCTCAGTAATGGGATTAAAGACATGTGCCACCACACCCAACTTATGCAATGCAGGACTTCATGCCTGCTAGGTAAGCACTCTCCCAATTGAGCTATATTCTCAGTATTGTTTTCTAAAATATACAATATGCATTTTCACCTAATATCCAAGTAATTGAGACCAGCTTGTGCTTTCACAATTTTTCAGTAACTTGATCATCTAAATTTGGGTCTTTTGCTTTGTGAAAATTACAAAGATTCTACAGATAGTACTGTAAGCAAATCACTGCAGGTATCAGAAGGCAGATATTACACTAGTGTGATTCCAGTTGAAGAATTTTTACAAATATAGGAAAAATGGAAATTGGAGAAGAGTCTACTGCCAGGCAGTGTATCAGAAGGCAGATATTATACTAGTGTGATTCCAATTGAAGAATTTTTACAAATATAGAAAAAATGGAAATTGGAGAAGAGTCTACTGCCAGGCAGTGGTGGTACACACCTTTAATCCCAGCACTCAGGAGGCAGAGGTAAGAGGATCTCTGAGTTTGAGGGTAGCCTGGTCTACAGAGTAAGTTCCAGGGACAGCCAGGGCTACAAAGAGAAACCCTGCCTCAAAAAAAAACAAACAAACAACCTGGAATGCTACGCACCTGGATCTGGCTGCGCCTACACAGTTTGGATGATTGTCAGGAACAACACCCTTCCCCATAGGGGTGGGCAAAAATGGCAAATTGCACTGCTCCACCAGTTTCCTGATACTGTCCTCTGCATGGGAAAAAGCAGCACCTACAAGAAATTTAATCATTGGATGATGCAGTTACACTTGGCAATGGGAACCTCCAACATATCTCGTGGATTTGCTTTTAGATGACCCCAGGTAGTCTCTCCTGCACAAACATCAGCTTGAAAGCCAAATGAACGGTGAGGCTATTCTGAAGAACTAATAAAACAAAAGCTGTATCTTCTATCTCCTGCTGCCTTGCTTCCTGCTTTATGCTTAGGGCCTATTCAACTACTAACCACATTCCCTGAACATAGGTGGGCAGGGAAGACCTTTACCCTGAAAAACCAAGACTGTACATTACTGTACTGGCATTGTAAAAACCAATGCTCTACATTACCTGTAAGCCTCCTCTGCAGTATATTGGGAGGGATGCATGAGTTTCAAAAGCTCTGCAGATCCTTCTAGAGTCTCTACAATGCTGTGGCTGTAACAGGACTAACCTGAGTGAGCACATATCTGCTTTTACAACTGTGTGCTGCAGAATAAAACATGCCCTCAATGACACTGAAAACAACTTACTGTTTTGACATACTACTGTTTTTTCATGGTACAGCTGTGGGTGTCCTATCTTCTGGACCCTTTTTTCACAACACCCACACAAAAATTTCCCTTTCTTGTAACTCCATCTCACCTTCCCTATGCACACAACATAAGGGTATATTATCAGAGTGAGGATGGAGCTGAGTAGGTAAGGTGCCTGCAGTGCAAGTGTAAAGACCTGAGTCTAGATCCAGGTGTGGTGCACATCTGTGACCCTAGCACTGGAGAGTCTGGATCCAGGTGTGGTGGTGTACAATGGAGAGTCTGGATCCAGGTGTGGTGGTGCACATCTGTAACCCTAGCACTGGAGAGTCTGGATCTAGGTATGGTGGTGTACACTAGAGAGTCTGGATCCAGGTGTGGTGGTGTACACTAGAGTCTGGATCCAGGTGTGGTGGTGTACACTAGAGAGTCTGGATCCAGATGTGGTGGTGTACACTAGAGTCTGGATCCAGGTGTGGTGGTGTACACTGGAAAGTCTGGATCCAGGTGTGGTGGTGCACATCTGTGACCCTAGCACTGGAGAAGTGCAGACAGGTGGATCCCAGAAATCACTGGCCAGATACTCTAGCTGAATCGGTGAGTTCCAGATTCAGTAAGAGACCCAATCTCAAAAAGATAAATAAATAAATAAGGTAGAGAGCTACAGAAGAAGATAACTAATATCAATTTTTGGTAGCGACATGTGTACATACATGAATATGTATACACATACACCATACACAGAATTTTTAAAAAATTAAAAGTACACTCCTTTAATGCCAGCACTTACGAGGCAGAGGCAGGTGGATCTCTCTGAGTTCAAGGCCAGTTTGGTCCACATAGTGAGTTCCAGACAGCCAGGGCTATGTACAGAGACCCTGTCTCAAAAATAAAACAAAACAAAATAGTAATAATAAAAAAATTAAGAATATACTAGTCAGCTTGGTGGTGAACACCTTTAATCCCAACACTCAAGAGGCAGAGGCAGGTGGATCTCTGTAATTTCGAGGCCAGTGTGGACTACATAGTAAGTTCTAGGCCAGCCAGGACCCTGCCTCAAACAAAACAAAACAAACAAACACCAGCATACTACACTCATTTGTTGTCAAGTGCATTCCTCTGGGATAGAAATTATTATTTCACTGTATCCTTCATGAATATTTTCTACAATTGCTGCCTTATAGTAAGCACTAGTCAGGAAATGTTTGTTCAAGGAAGAATGAAAACCTTTGCTATTGGTTAAGTCCTGCTTAGGTAGCTGCTATCCTCTGAAGTCAGGTGATGAGACTCAAAGCAGTTACTTGCCAGTCAAAAAATCAATACATCATTCAGAACATCGAACTCAGCACTGACCTGTAGGGTTCTCCTTCACTGCTCCCCTCTCCCTGGGGCTAGAACTCCGGACAAAGAGCAAACACTCCAGCACTGAGCTACCCCCTCAGCACCACCACCTTCCTTGAAACTATCTTCAGTTTGTCTGCAGTTGGCTCCGAAGCAGCTGAGAACGTGAACATGGTCACAGGCAATCCTAGCGGCTCTAGAACAGCAAGCAGATGCGACAACAGATTCCCAGCCATGCCTATAACCACAGTTCTTGGAAGGCCAAGGCAGGATGATGGTGAGGCCAAAATCAGCCCAGGGTGCATGGTAAGTACGAGGCAAACCTGGGCTATGTAAGAAATCCTTAAAAAATGTCTCAAAAAAACAACACAAAATAAAAGAAAGAAGAAAAAAAAACAATAATAATAAATTGTTAACAGAGGTTTTTGTTTTTGTTTGGTTTGGTTTGTTTTTTTCGAGAGAAGGTTTCTCTGTGTAGCCTTAGCTGTCCTGGAATTCGCTCTGTAGCCCAGGCTGGCCTCAAACTCCCAGAGATCTGCCTGCCTCTGCCTCCTGAGTGCTGGGATTAAAGGCGTGCACCACCACCGCCCGGCGAATAATTGTTAATGGGAATATAAATTGTTTCTATGACACCTAAGGAGTAAGTAATTTATCAACAGTTACAAAAGTCTTCCAGATACCCACACTTTTTAATTTAGTTAATTCTCCTTTTGGAGCTCTAACATAAATCCTAACAAGGGGAAAACTTCTGCATGAGAATGTTTATCCCAGCTACTATAACAAACATTTGACAGCAAGTGTCAATGTATGTGATTCAATGTGAAAATTGCATTAAGGAAATAATTTTTTTTTTCTGAGATAGGGTTTCTTTGTGTAACAGTCCTGGCTGTCCTGGAACTCACTTTGTAGACCAGGCTGACCTTGAACTCAGAGATCCACTTGCCTCAGCCTCCCAAGTGCTGGGACTAAAGGCGTGCACCACCACCACCACCACCACCACCACCACCACCACCACCACCACGCGGCTTAGGAAATAATTTTAAGAAAAATAGTTATTATAAACATAAAAAAAAAAGTACTGAAGGCCAAAACTGGTTTCCTTGGATGGAGAGATTTCTTTTCTCTAAAACTTTTCTAGATTTTCTAAAATATTGTGTAATAGAAAAAAAAACCCATTAACTTCTAAGTGAAGAAGTGAAACTACTCTTTGTAAAAGTGAGGTCTCTGGGCCACCGAAGATAAGTTCTGTGATTTGAAAATGGATGAAAAAAACACTTATTCCAATTGCAAACACCGGAGCACATGAAAACAAACAGTGAAGACAGTGTCTAAAGAGAACCAACATCCCCACAGCCTGTGAGTGAGGAGTTCTTGTGCTACCTTTTCCGATGATGAGCAGGGGTTGTGTGGCATTTCTAATAACAGACGCTGCCATACACACAGCAGGGGGTTCAGCCATGCTAACCGGAGGTGGCATGCAGCACTCCTTGTACCTGGGAAGAAAAACAATGCTATAATAAGTAAAGAGGCGAAGGGCTGGGAGATTGCTCAGCAAGGAAAGGCACTTGCCACTAAGCCTGATAACCTGAGGACCTAAGTTCAGTCCCTGGAGGTGGAGAGAGACAGCTGACTCAGCACATTGTCCTCTGACCACTAAAGCATGTAGATGCACACGCACAAATAAATGCTTTAGGCCAAGAGTGCTGGTGCCCACCGCTAATTCCACCACTCAGGAGGCAGAGGCAGGTGGGTCTCTGAGTTTAAGGCCAGCCTGGTCTACACAGGTAGTTCCGAGATGGTCTGGGAAACATAGACCCTACCTAAAAAAAGATTCCATAAACTCCATATGGAGAGTCAATGAAATGTCATTTTACCACATTTGCATCACACGCATGCACACACAGAATCCCCCTCACTCCCTTGAGCCCCCTTGAATCTTATTAAATTCACTATAGGACTCAGACCTTTACTCTTCAAAGCTTGCCAACAGTTCTGAAAGATAAGGACCTTCTTTTAAACAGAGGCAGGTGGATCTCTGTGAGTTCAAGGCCAACCTGGTCTACAGAGCAAGTTCCAGGACAGGCTCCAAAGCTACACAGAGAAACCCTGTCTCAAAAAAACAAAACAAAACAAAAACCCTCTAAATGCAAAATTCAACATGTTGATTAAATATACATGATAAAAAGGGAAGGTACTAAATGTTAAAAATATCAATCCTTAGATAAAAGGATTTCTTTTGGGCTGGAGAAAAGGCTCAGTGGTCAAGAGTAATTGCTGCTCTCTCAGGACCTGTTGTGTGTTTCAGCTTCAGGGGATGATACCTTCTTCTGACCTCACAGACACCGGAACACATGTGGCAGACACTCACACAAACACACACAGACACACACACAAACACATGGATGCAAAAATAAAATAAAATAAATCTTTAAAAAAAGAATTATTTCTACATTCCTGGATTTTTCAAAAAAGGCTGTAATAGAAAAAGCACTTTTTATTCCTAAGACTAAAGCAATACCACTTTGGGAATTGCTGGACCATAACAGTATCTTTATCAAGGTGAATGACAATCAAGTGTGACTTTTTTGAACTTCTTTTCACTATTTAAGAAATGAAAGTTCAGGACAAATCACAAAAACACACTTCAGAACATTTTAAAGTTATAGGGATGCTATACAATCACTTTTTATGCTGAGTCCTAATAAGTTTTCACTAATCATCTACCTCATTTCTTGGCTTACAATAAGATGCTTGTCAATGACCCACACGTTAATGCAGATATGTATCTGAGATTACTGGCAAATAACTTTGAATGAGGAATCAGAAAGTTCCAAGTATTAGGTTTAGTAATTAAATCCACAGGCAGTTACTAAGTAATACCATTTAAATGAAGAGAACTAAGTGTTTTGACTAGGATTCAATTTAATTACAAAGTCATCAAAAAATATTGCGACACTTGGAGACTGACAAACAGCTAGATAAATTCTTTTTAAAAAGTAAGTATGATAACACAAAATTTAGGATGAATTCTGAATAATTCTTACTTTATAGAATTCACCTTCTCCTGGAGGGTCACGAGATCTGCAGGAATGTCAATGTAGCAAGCACCTGGCCGACCATAGATACTGCTCCTCACAGCCTGTGTTTACAACAAACAAAATGTCTCAATTATCATATTCTTTGGGGAGTTCATCTAAAAGTGTGAAATAACCACTAATTTTTCTTGAAGTCTTCTTAGTTGGATAAAAAAGTTATAATTAAAATTGAAATGTCCTCCATTAACTACATTTTGAAAGATATTTTCATCTAAAGGGGATAAGAATTCCTGTAGGGCTCTGAAATCCATACTCTATTACACTTGAAGAGTATCCCTCAGGCTCTGCTCTCTGGTTAGGCTGGAACATGAACTTCCACCCACTTCTGAACCTTAGTCATTTGGCAGAGTTCTCAGAAACTGTGACAATGTAATACCTGTCAGGTTAATTCTGTAACGCATGCTTTTGAAATTGCTCAAATATAATTTCACATAAGACTCTTGCTAGGGAACATTTATTTACAACATGCTATTTAATTAACTAAAAGATGATCTTAAATGCACTATTCCCAATATTCTTGCAAATGCTTAAGAGATCAGTACCCAGGGGCTTATGATACGTTTATCTTTACTTTGGTTTAACTAAAAAGATGTATTTTAGGAACATACAGGAGCTTTTTCCAAAAATAGCTTACTTTACCTCTATTTCAATAATTAGATGTAATGGCAGTGAATATTAGAATGTAAATAGCTTTTTAACAATGTCATTTTTAATAGTTCAACAGTCTGGATATATTATCGCTCCATTAAGAACAAAAATAGCAGTGTTGAAGGTGTGGCTCTCTAGCGGAGCATGTGTTCGGAATATATGAGACACTGGGTCCAATCCCTGAAGAGATTTTCAATAAATACTGTACCTTTTCAATAACAAAAGGAATATGTTCTATGCTGGTTGGCCGGGCAGAGAACTTGCTATATAATCTGCAAGCTTCAACCTATACAAAAAATGAACATCATTTAAGTTTAGCACACAATCATATTGCTCTCATAAAGGAAGACAAAATGCTCAAGTCATTACTTCTTATTACATTTAGAGGCAAGATAGAAAAAAATGTGGTTTTTATTTTTTTTTATATATTATCTCAAAAAATATCCAAATCACAATCAAAGTCCTTCCTCAGGATGATTCTGGAAACAAAACAACACATTATTTTCCTTTCTTGGGTTGGCAAAAATGAAGATCATAAACACCACGCACCACAACACAGGCAAACAGGCATTCTTATAAGCTGCAGGGTGAACATAAACGGAAGGGAAGCTGGCCAGGCCTGCTAAAGCAAGTGCCCGCTGGGAATATGTGAAGTCACCTGCTCTCTTCCCTAGTTTACCTGCCTTCCATTTCTGCTGCTTCTCCTTTCACGTGTTTGCTGCTGGACTGTGGGAACATGGGAGTTGGAGTGCTACCTCTACACTGTCTAATGTTCTCTGAGAAACTCTCTCTTGATACGTCCCAGTATGAAAACTATGGAAAAGATGATGGCCAGCCTTAGTCACACAGGCTTGACAGGGCCAAGAAGACCCTTTGGTTTTCAGAGTCTTATGTTTATGTCCTTCAGTTTTAAGAATTTCCAATAAAAAAGATATTTGAATTTTAAATCAAACTGTTTCAGTTTTTAATCTAATCTAATGAACATTACTTTAAATGTTTATTTAATATTATTAAATAACTTATTTAAATGTTTAAACATAAACTTTAAAGTATATTAGGAAAATATACTTTAATAGTTTAGACATTAATGCTCTGCTCCCTGCTTCACATCAATACTATTTTTGTAGTAACTTCAAATTTTCTTTAAAAGACACTTCTCTGGAGAAACCAAGAACCTAGGGGCCAGCAAGAACACCCGGACTTGGCCCTGGCATCGGATGAGCTCCTACAGCAGACACAGCAGTTGGGTGCCTCTCCTTGCACTCCCCTGTGTAACCACCCTCCTGGAAACAAAAAAAAAATTACCCTTATTTACTTCCTGTCTGTATGGGGTGGTTTGAATGGAAATGGTCCTCATGGGCTGATAGGGAGGGGCACTATTTATTAGGAGGTGTGGCCTTGTTGGAGTAGGTGTGGCCTTGTTGGAGGAAGTGTGTCACTGGGGGTGGGCTTTGGGGTTTCAAATGCTCAAGCCAGGCCAGTGTCACTCTCTCTTCCTATGTCTGCAAATCCAGACGCAGAACTCTCAGCTCCTTCTCCAGCACCATATCTGCCTGTGCGCTGACATGCTTCCCGCCATGACGATAATGGACCAAACTGTGAACCTGTAAACCAGTCCCAATTCAATGATTCCCTTTATAAGAGTTGCCATGGTCATGGTGTCTCTTCACAGCAACAGAACCCTGACGTAGACCCTGTGCCTGTGGAGTGTGGAGGTGATGTGGCAACGTGTGGGAGCTGAGTCTCCTGCCATGGGCTCTCTGAGGGCTCTCTCTCAGGTCGCCAGCCTTGATGGCAAGCGCCCTACCCACTGTGCTCTCACCTGCCCCGAATTCCTTTTTCTTTTGTTTTGTCTGAGATGGGGTCTTGCTGTAGCATTTTGCTAACAAATTTATTTTTTTCAACTTTTGAAATACTTTCTTCTCTCCTAAAATAAAAATAAATGTATACTAAGTCTGGTAATTTTGAGAAAAATTTTTTTCTTTTAACTATTTCTATAGAGTCTGAGGATTGTACCCCAAAGCCATTTTTATTCTTACATCTGTTTGTTTGTTTGTTTGTTTGTTTTGCTTTTTTTCTTTTCTTCTTTTTTCTTTTTGTTGTTGTTGTTGCTTTGCTTTTTCAAGACAGAGTTTCTCTGTGTAGCCCTGGCTGTCCTCAAACTTGCTCTGTAGACCAGACTTTTCTTGAACTAGAATCTGCCTGCCTCTGCCTCCCAAGTGCTGGCATTAAAGGCATGCACTGCCACCACCCAGCTCTTTTTATTATTTTTCTTACATCTTTATTACTATGTGAAGGACTAAATTTCAGTTTAAAAATCAGGTCGGTTTTGGAAGGGCTGGAGAGATGGCTCAGTGTTTAAAAGCACTCTTCCAGAGGACCCGAGTTTGGTTCCTAGCACCCATCTCAGGTAGCTCACAACCATCTGTAACTCCAGCTCCAGAGGTGTGATACTCTCTGGTCTCTGTGGGCACCTGAACATGCAGACACACACACACACACACACACACACACACACACACACACACACACACACATACACACTAAAAATAAATAAAAATAGATCTATAGGGGCTAGATTAATGGCTCAGTGGTTAAGAGCAATGGCTGCTCTTCTAGAGGACCCAGATTAGATTCCTATCACTCACATGGTAGACCCCAATCATCTGAAACTCCAGTTCCAGAGGATCCAATGCCCTCTTCTGGCCTTCACAAGCACTATACACACAGTGCATAGACGTACATGTGGCAAAGCACCCAGATAAATAAATAAAATGAAAAAAAATTTAAGTTATGTCAATTTTGGTATATTTCTTTAGACCAGCAGTTCTCAAACTGTGAGTCACAACCCCTTTGGAGGTCAAATGACCCTTTCACAGGGGTCATCTAAGACCATCAGAAAACACAAACATTCACACTTTGATCCATAACAGTAGCAAAATTACAGTTATGAAGTAGCAATGAAATACTTTATTTTTAATTCTATGTATGTGTTTGCGTATCTGAGTGCAGTACCCACAGGAGCCAGAGGGGGGCATCAAATTCACCTGGAGCTGGAGTTGCTCATGGTTGTGAGCCACTCAAAGTGGGTCCAGGAACTGCACTCTTATCTCTGAAAGAGCAGTGTGTGCTCTTAACTGCTGCCCCATGTCTCCAGCCCCTCAGCCTTGTTCAGAAAACTCCCTCAAGCACTTGTCATTTTCCCTTTTTGTAGTTTTTAATTTACAGATGAAAATGTTGTTACATTTATTTAATGTATGTTATATGTGTACAGAGAGAACAACTTGTGGGAATCGGTTTCTCCCCTCTGATCCCGTGTGCTCTGGGGACAGAACACTAGTCTTGGGCTTGGTGAGGAGCGTCTTCCCCACTGAGCCACCTTGCCTGCCATACAGATTTTTAGTTTTTTGGTTTTGTTACAGATTTTAAAAATTGTGTTTGTGATAGTCCGTTTTTTGTCAACTTGTCAAGAACTAGAGTAATTTGGAAGAATCTTAACTGAGAAGACACCTCCACCAGATGGCCTGTAGGCAAGTCTACAGGGCACTTTCCTGATTAACGATGGATGTGGTGGGCCCAGCCTACAGGTGGTCCCGAGGTGTACAGGAAAACAGGCTGCGAGAGCCATGAGGAGCAAGTCTTACTGACCTGCAGTGCCCTCCATGGCCTCTGCATCAGTCCCCACCTGACTTTCCTGGACGATGAAATGAACTCTTTCATCCCTAGCTGATTCTGGTCACAGTGTTTCTTCACAGCGACAGAAACCCCAGCTAAAAGTGTTTTTATTTTAGTGGTATTTAACCATTGCTCAGATGGTAGGGCTGGATACCTGAGGAAACTCCTGGAAGGCTCCCATTGTTTCTTGATTTCTTTCAGAAGAACCACCAACCACAATCAAGGGCCTGAAATAGTCATTTTTAAACAGACAGTTACAAATGAGAATATATAAACCGTGCACAACAGACAACTGTGACTAAGACAGGACAGACAGAGAAAACTACATCTTCCTTGAAAAACTGGAGGTTAAAAGGACTGAAGATGAAATCTGATGTGCGAGATTCACCCTCAGAATCACAAAGACGGAAAACGTCCAGTAAATGCTTTGCTTACATCAGTTTCACCCTTCTAGACGCTAATGTTACATAGGCTTCCGGATGTAGTGACAGAATCGATTCTATGTATGCCTTTACTATTCCTGAGATGGAGAGAAGACTTTAGATTTTCCTAAGTAAACCTATTTGGAAATAGCAAAATGAGCGATAGTTCTCAATTTTTATTTCTTAAGGTTAAAAAAAAATGTACATCAAACTTAAAGGTTTTTTTTTTTTTTAAGATTTTATTTATTTATTATGTATACAGTGTTCTCCCGGCATGTATGACTGCAGGCCAGAAGAAGGCACCTGATCTAGAAGAGCAGCCAGTGCTCTTAACCTCTGAGCCATCTCTCCAGCCCCCAAACTTTCAGTTTTTAAAGCTGGAGAGATGGCTCAGAGGTTAAGAGCACTGGCTGTTCTTCCAGAGGTCCTGAGCTCAATTCCCAGCACCCACATGGTGGCTCACAACCATCTGTAATGAGATCTGGCTCCCCTCTTCTGGCCTGCAGGGATACATGCAAACAGAACACTGTATACATAATAAATGAATAAATGAATGAATGAATAAATCTTAATATATGAGAGAATAATAATAATAATAATAATAATAATAATAATAATAATAAAAAGAATTCCAGACTTGCCAGGCATGGTAATGCCTTTAATTCCAGCACTTGGGAGACAAAGGCAGGTAGATCTCTAGGCTAACCTGGTCTATAGAGCAAGTTCCAGGACGGCCAGGTTACACAGAAAAAAACTGTCTCAAAAAACCAAATAATAGCCGGGCGGTGGTGGCACACGCCTTTAATCCCAGCACTCGGGAGGCAGAGGCAGGCGGATCTCTGTGAGTTCGAGGCCAGCCTGGGCTACCAAGTGAGTTCCAGGAAAGGCGCAAAGCTACACAGAGAAACCCTGTCTCGAAAAAGCAAAAAAAAAAAAAAAAAAAAAAAAAAAAAAACAAAAAAAACAAATAATAATAATACTATCATTATTACTATATTATTATTATTATTGTTATTGTTATTCCAGACTAGCCTGGCCTACATAACATAGTGAGGGCCTAGGCTCAATAATTAACACATTTTAAAAGCAGTTCTTTTTTTAGAACTACATACATGCTCACATACACAAACATCAATACATACATACACAGGATGAAACTCTAAAATGTTAACTTTTTTCTTAGTAATGGACTTAATATTTTCTTCCTCACATTGCATATATTTAAAGGCTACAAAATATGTTTGATATCCATAGTGAACTGATGCTACAGTCAAGCAAACTAACGTTCATCACGTCACAGTTACTTTTTTACGTCATAAAAGTACCCAATCTACTCTTCCAGCAAACCTCCGACATCCAGTACAACATTGTTAACCCTTGTCCTCATGCGCACACTGACCTCAGGCTTTGCCCCCTCTGACCCCATCTTCCCTACCTCCAGCCCGATTCCCAGTAAAGGACCTTCTACTCTGTTTCTAAGGGTTACAGGGTGGATTTTTGCTTTCCTCAAATCTTTCTACCCTAGATCAGTTATACTCTGCAAATTCTGCAAAGACACATTTAAAAATGTTTTCATCAAGAAAGATCTAATTACCAACAGTTCATGTTTGCATTTGCCATGCCACCCAAGGCGTGGATGAGACCCGGGCCAGAGACGACAAGGCATACTCCTGGCCTAGAAGTAAAGCAGAGTTTATCAACAGCAGATCAAACCGAACAGCTGAAAAAGAGGTGTAGATGCCCTCCATCTCAGCCTGGAACATGCCAACTACCAATTTGTAACATGTTAGGGTTTCCATGGAAACCTTGAGATCAGAGGAAAGACATGACAAACTATAATTGATAAACAATTATTAGAATATCTTAATTAAGAAAGAGTAACATCAAGTTTCTTTTAAGATATAATGTACACTATTACTTTCACAGTGTATTTTACTAACGTCTCTATATTTTGCTCCAATCGTATTTGGGTATTTGGGTTAGAACAGGTTGACTGACTATAGAAGCAAATTTTTGATAGCCACATATATTTTATATGAATTTTTTTCATTTCATAACAAATAAATATAATAAATCTCTGTGAGGAAGTGATTCTAAATGCATGGTTTTCCTCCAAATCTTTCTGAATGCTTTTTTTTTTTACACACTTCCTGAGCCTAAACCACTTAATAATGAAGTATCACTATATAATATAATAATTTACCACTTTACATTTCTTTTTTTGTTTGTTTTTCAAGACAGGGTTTCTCTGAGTAGCTTTGGAGCCTGTCCTGGAACTTACTCTGTAGACCAGACTGGCCTCGAACTCACAGAGATCCACCTGCCTCTGCCTCCCAAGTGCTGGGATTAAAGGTGTGCGCCACCACTGCCCAGCACCACTTTACATTTCTAATTTAAGAGTCTTTCAGACTTAACACTAACACAGTTCTAAATGTCTAGAACAGTACCATCCCTAGAATGTTCTACAGCAGTAGTCATAGTCCCTGTGGAGTTTAACCTGATATGGACTCCACAGTCACTGAACACTTACAAATGAGGCATTCTACTTAGCATATTACTCATTTTTTAATTAAATGTAAATAACTGTACATCAATAACGCTACAATACTAGACAGGATAATTCTAAAGTGTTCAAAATAAAAACTTCAAACAAAACTTTTAGTTTGTTAAAATAATCATCATTCCAGAATCAACTGAGACACCAAAGACTGCAATTTCAATGTTTTCCAGGGTCAACAAAAAGATTAAGACATTGTTTACATGTACACAGAGTGACAGCATGGTCCAGAGGCTTGTTTCAGAGGGCCTGGTTTTCCTCAGGCTCAAATTCAGCAGGTTCCCATTAAAAGGAAGGATTGTGAGATCTTGCTTGTTTATATTTCTTATAATTTAATTACTAACTTCACTTTTACAAATAAAAAAATCTTACTAATGCTTATATATAAATGCCAAAAAAGTATGGTACAAATTTTATCAGAGGTCCAAATTCCATCTACAAAATATGTGAATGTAGAAAAAAAGTAGACTATATGAAAAAAACTTAACGGTTGTGGAATTACAGTACTTTTAGTTTTTCTTCCTTATATATTTTCTACGTTTTCTAAAATGGTTATTTTTAAAAAGCATTCATTTTTAGTGAAAAATGAGGGGTAATTAGCCTACACAAGAAGGCAGGGATATGCTCTAGCAACCTCATTTTGGAGCCAAGCCTTTTATATGAAGTGGCCTACGGAAGTTAGTGCTCTTACATCTTACTAATATTATCTTCTACAATCTTCTCAAGCCAACTAAGCTTTCAGTCGACATACGTATTTCTATCCCAAGCTTCCAATGAAGCGGACTTTAGCTTACCTGCCTGTTAGGTATCCAACCGCTGAGGCAGCATAACAAGCCTACAAAGAAAGGACAGCAGGGCTGAATGAAACATACAGGACTCTGGGATAAATACGAGAAAATCCATTATTAAAAGATGAGAATTTAAGCTGGTCATGGTGGCGCACACCTTTAATCCCAGCACTCAGGAGGCAGAGGCAGGCGGATCTCTGTGAGTTCGAGGCCAGTCTGGTCTATATAGAGTTCCGGGACAGACAGGGCTACACAGAGAAATAGTCTCAAAAACAAAAAGAAACAAAACTAGATGAGAATTTACATAGTAAAGAAAAAGAAGAATGGGAACATTTTTTTTTACGAGATGTGATAATCATAAATTTCACAGAATGGCTTAAGCAGGTATCTAAATTTTAGTTTTTCAAAGTAAGTTTCATTATTATTACCATCTTACACCTGTTTAAGTATCTTTTGAATCAATAGGAATGTCCTTTCTTCACAGCGATCATTTATTTATGTCTGTCACTCCACTTACGAAGGGTTAGTTGACTTGTTCAGAGCCTAGTCTCCTTACCTCAGGCTAGCCTTGAATTTGCTATGTAGCCCATGGTGACTAGCCTTCCAAGTCCTGGGATTTTTAGGTTTTTAGTTTTTCTGTATTGATTCCTACTTCTCTAATTTCTGCTTATACAGTAATCATTTAACTTCCCTTGTGTTTGATTTTCCTTTCCTAAAATGTTGTATTTTAAAAATGGCGCGCAGCAGTCAAGGCTGATGGGAGCCGAGGCGAGAGATACACCATGCAGACTGTACTCATGTGGACAGTTTTTACTGGGGGGAAGGGAGAGAAGAGAGCTGAGGTGAGAAGAGGAAGAAGAAAGGAGAAAAAGAGAAAGGGAAATGGGGAAAAGAAGAGATGCAGCCCCAACCCTGTGGGAAGAGGGAGGAAGGTGGGGTTGCCTTTAACAAGGGGATTTTGCACATGTATATAGACTACGCATCCACGCAGCGCATGTGCAGAGACTACCCGTAGGAGCTGGGCTGTCTAGGTATTTGCCTGAATGTTAGCAAGTGCATCCTGCTAGGTCCCCAGGGGGCAGGCCAGGTAATGCCTAAATGCTAACACCTGATGTTTTAAAAAACAAGCTGACAGCATTGGCTTTAAATCTTTACTAACAGATTCACTTCAACTATTTTGTCTAAAAATATTTTAGCTATATATTGAGTTATATTTGATATTTATCTTTTCATTATCATCGATTAAAAATATTTTCTATTTTTCACTGTGATTTTTTCAATCTATTTGCAAAATAGGGTCTGTAGTGAGGTCTACATTTCCATTGCTCATACTGGTAATCTGTGCTTTCTCCTTTATCCCTGATCAGTTTGGCTTGAAGTTTTCAGATAGATATATGGGCCAGTGAGTTGTTGTTTCTTCATTTTTCTTTTTAATTTATTTAACTTTATTTTATGTGCATTGGTGTGAAAGTGTCAGATCCCTGGCACTGGAATTACCAACAGTTGTGAGCTGCCATGTGGGTGCTGGAGACTGAACCCAGGTCCTCTGGAAGAGCAGCCAGTCTCTTAACCGCTGAGCCATCTCTCTGGCCTGTGCTGCTTCATTTTAAATGTGATTTTTGAGGTATTCATCTGCTACTGAGTTTGCTTCCACATGGTTAGGTTATACATTATTTACCGTGTTTTCAATTCTTAGCAAGCAATTTGTTGAAATTTTCTTTATGGACAACATGGGTTTTTGTCTTGTCTTGTTTTGGGATGAGATCTCACTCTGTAGCCCAGGATGGCCTTGAATGCAAGGAATCCTTGCAAGCCTGTGAGCTCTGAGCTATAACTGGGAGTCACCATGCCTGGCCACTTTTCACTGAACTGTACTTTATCCAGTGTATAAGGAAGATAGGAAACACTAATTTAAAACAAATACAAGATGCCCAGGAAAAGCACTGAGTGCATTTTAGAATTACTCTTTGTCTAGGACATTACAGTATTATCTTCTTTTTTCTTCTGGTTTTTTGACAGGGTTTCTCTGTGTAGCCCTGGCTCTCCTGGAACTCTCTAGACCAGGCTGGCCTCAAACTCAGAGACCCGCCTGCCTCTGCCTCCCGGGTGCTGGGATCACATGTGTGCATCACCACCACTGGCTAGTACACAGTTCTTAAGACAGCAAAGTCTGGAGTCAAAGTGTTCTGATTCTGATGCAGTTCCCCTCATTCTACTGTGTGATTTCGACAAACTACTCAACTGCTCTAAGGAGCTATGACTGATAACCAAGCAGTACCCAGGTAGACCTTTCTCTGTATCACAAGCATGCTCTCGAATCCTGAGCCTGCCTGCACTTTCCCTTTCGACAACTCCATCATTAAAGCCCCCACCTTCCCTTCTAGATTGTTTCCCCCTCTCTATTCTCAACCTCAGTCAGTAGCATTATCATGTGCAGTCATCTGAGCCCTAACCTAGCAGCCACCTCCAGAAGAGCTAGCTTTCCCTTACTCTTTCAAGACAGCTCTGGCCCCATCTTCTGTGAGATGCTCTCTCAGAAGACTATATCTGTCCGTGTATTTAATTCTATTGTCATGTACTAGGGAATTCCAGAGCACCAGGCATGTTAGGCAAGCACTCTATCACTAAAAGATAACTCAAGTCCTCCAGGTCTCAGTTGACCCGGTTGGCTCCAAACCAGAGATGTTCTGTTTCACTTGAGTAGATAGAGGTTACAGTTGTGAGCCACAGGTTTTCCATAAGCATCCTTTGGCCTACCCATCCACTCTCCAGGCTTGCCATGCCTTTGAGCTGTGTTGACGCAGCATGAACACACATTACCTCCATGACCAACCTCCCCAATGAGCACTCTTCCCTGTCCTATCAGAGGACCAGGCACATACTCTGTGCTGCTACTGTCTCTTACATGTATTTCTTTTGTGAGGACCAGTATTCTAGACTGTCTTTTTAGTGTCTTGCCCTCACGTTCTCCAACTGATCGACTTGGAGTTTAAAAATAAACCTCATTTCTTCATTACCTCCTTCTCTCTCGCTGCTTATGCAGCACACACCAAGCTTCTAGTACACGCTCAGCACACGTCTAATGCATAAAAAAGGAGGCAGTGGCAAACACACTGCCTCTAGAAAACCAGTCAAACGTAGATCAACAGCCATACTTTCCCAGGCAGGTAAAAGGATAGACACTTGTTCAGAACACTGAAGGGTAAGTGTACAGCTCACTGGCAGGGTGCTAGTTTAGCACGCACAGGGTCCTAGGTTCAATTCCCAGCACTGTAAAAGGGGGAGAGGGGAGTAAACGTATAAGCAACACAAATTCAATACCTACCAGTTTTCAGATTTAAGACACTCCTATAAATTCCAAACCTCGTGGATAAACGTCTTTCAATTAGTAAATAATGTAATAAGCATCTATACTACACAAAGGCCTCAATCAAACCAGCACCGTGGGGATATGAAAAACGAACCAAACTTCTGCTGCACTGGAGCTCACATTTGATGGCAGAGAAAGGGTGGCGGGAGGGGGCAGGGGCATAGGTCAAAGGGCAGCAGTGGACATGGCAAACAGGACTGTGCCTCAGCGGGGCTGGCATATTACAAAATAGTCTTACTCTTTTTTTAAAGTGTGTGTGTGTACAACGTGAATCAGTTATCTCCTTCTTCCAGGTAGGTCCTGGAGACTGAACTCAGGTTATCAGGCTCGGTAGCAAGCACCACTGGATCACTCCATCTGCACCAGGTTCTTGGTATTTTAGGCCAGTATTGCTGAGAGAGGGTAAGACTGGGCAGCCAGAGGAAACACCGCAAGTGGGTTCTACTTTGCCTTTCCATCTCTAATGTCTTTCACCTTACCCCCACACCTATTACGCAGCACGAGTCCTGGCCTTCGATCATTCATCCCGCAAGTGCTCTCTGAGCACCTGTCATGTCCAGGAACCACACCAGACACTGACAATACACATGTGCCGTGATGAAATAACATAGCTTCTCTGCTAGAACTACAGACTAATAGTGGAGTGAGACCATCCCTTCCAATTGACATCTGGACTCGGCAGAGTACACTAGAACAATATGAGCACAGACCCAAACTCAGAGTGTCTGAGTTCAAATGCCACTACCAAACGACTCACGTTGGGCAATGTGACTTAATCTCTTTCCTGTCAAGTAGGAACAGGGGTACGTGCAATGCTTTAGAAGCGACGGGACGCTGTGTGCAGCGAACAGCTGCCTTTCCGCGGTGTCCACACTCACCGCTTGCTCATTCCTCATCCCGATGTACCTCATGCCCAGTTCCTGTGCAGCAAGGGCGATTTCGGTCACGGGGATGCCCACGACGCCGAACATGTACTCCACATTCTGGGGGTGGGGAGACAGGGGGAAACAGAGGCATAAACGCCGGCCACCCGGTCTTCTCATCCTCCCGGGAGGTCCAAAGTGGGAAGGACCAACCCGACCCCCGCCTCCACCTCCTAGCCCTCCGTCTCCATGACAACGCGTAGTCCCCTGCCTGCTTCCGTAGAGCCTTTCGCTCCCTAGGGACCCGTCGTACTTGCGTTTTCAGGGCCTGGGCGATGACTTTAGCCCCAGACACCTGCTCCTCGCTTCTGTCGCCACCCTCTGCCGAGTTACTTTCTGGCATCTTCCCCCTAAAGTTACTTCAAGGCACTCTGACGGCCCACAGCCTCACTAGCCAAACAAGCTTCGGAGTCGGCCGCACGCTGTTGGTGGCACCCGCTTCTGACCGACAGGAGGGCAGCCAACCGACTTTAGTGACGGGGAGGAGGGGCGGGACCAGGAGGCGGTCCTCGGGGAGGCGGTCATGTAAGCACGCCCATTCTCAGTCCTTCCCGTTTCCGCCATCAGCAGAGGCCGGATGATCCGGAGGCCGCGGCCTAGGCCGAGCGGGTAAGAAACCCAGCCTCTGAGGTGGCTCGCCATGGTTCCGGTCTCCGCTAAGGCAGCGATGCGGCTCAGTCCGGCGTAGGCGGTGGCACATGCGCACCTCGAGGTGAAAGCCGCGGGAGACCATGTGGGGAGGGGGCGTGGCCCCGGCTCCGGGCCCCGCCCCCGCCCGGGCAGATTCTAGCTGGTGGAGGCGGGCCGCTCGGACAGAGTCTAAAGTTGAAGAACATGCCCTTTGGGTCTTGTCATGCTTCGGTGCCCTCTGGTTTCACAACCTTGTGGTTTTGCACTCCACAGAATGTGCACGTTACTTAAGTCTGTGAGCAAAGGTCGACTTTATTATCAGAGATGACACCAAGCTTCTTTGCCGAGAGATAAACTTGTCCAAAGCGTTCTTCACACCGCAGCTGCCACCGCCCGGTTTAATTTATTTATTTCTGTTTCAGTTGAGTATCACTAAGGTCTGTTAGAGCTATAAGTTAATAATTGAATGTATGGTTTCTTAGCTTTTATGGAAGTAGTAATGTTGGTTGCTTTCTAATTACGGGTTCAAGGCTAAGCCTTCTCGACCCTGGCAGCACATGCTGTATAGACAGTAGTCGATTCATAGCGCCTTACGTGGATTCCTTTCTCAAAACAGTCACTTCCAGAACTCTGTATGAAGTGCAAACTGAACTCTAATTGGAACAAACCACTGTAACTCAGATTAAGAGGTTTTTAAAAAAGGATCAGACTTCAACAGGCCTTAATTTGCCATTTAGCAAAGAGAAAACTCATTGAGCTGGTTCTTGTCTTCACCTTGCAGTTCAGGGTGCAGCATTCCATGCTTCCCTTGCCTGTAGTAATTCAGCAGAAGTGATGTAATCTTGACTGCGAGGTCAAAAGTCTCTACTGTTCCATCCAGCTGCAACATAAGGACCCCAGGATCTGTAATTTATTCACTTTGCACACGTTAATCATATTTGGCCAGAAGTAGTGGCGTGTACCTTTAAATCCCAGCACTTGGAAGTGGAGACAGGTGGATCTCTGAATTCAAGGCCAGCTAGTCTACCTAGGAGGGAGGGAGGGAGGGGGAGGGGGGGGAGACGGAAGGAAAGAAATTTGTCGTTGCTTATAAATTCACTTATTACAGGAAGAATGAGTCTTTAAAAAAAAGTGCTAGAGATTGAACCCAGGACCTTGTGCATATCAAGCAAACATTTTACCACTGAACTTTATCTCCAGCCCTAAATTTTAACTTTCTTAAAAAACAAACAAAAAACAGAAGGCTAGAGGGCTGGAGAGATGGCTCAGTGGTTAAGATCAGTGGCTGCTCCTCCAGAGGACCTGAGTTTGATTTCCAGCACCCACATGGTGTCTCACAACCATCTGTAATTTCAGCTCCAGGGAAACCGATGCTCTCTTCTGGCCTTTGAGGGCACCAGGTACTAACATAATGCACAAACATGCATGAAGGCAAAACAGCCACGAACATGAAATAATAATAAAAAAGAAAAGAAAAGGCAGTGTTGGCAGCAAGCTTTCCAAAGGCAGTGTTGGCAGCAAGCTTTCCAAAGGGCAGATCCAACCATCAGAGTCTAAATAGTGGTTATTCTAGAGATCTAGATTTGAGGTTATGAGGAGAGGCTTGATAACTTTCTTCCAAGTGGGTGAAGATAATATCTCGGTAACCGGGTGATTTAGTAAGAGCTGTAAGCAGGGTGTGGTGAGGCATGCCTGTAATACCTGTACTCAGGAGGCTAAGGCAGGAGGATCACAAGCTAAAGGCCAGCCTGAGTACAGAGTGACATCAAAAATAAATGATTAAAAAAAAAGTTGTAATGTTATGCCTAAAGAAGATTAACTTTCAGGAGAAGGCAGCTTCTATAGGCAGTAATTCCATGGCCCCAGACTGGGTTTTATCTCTCAGTTCATAAAAACACTGGAGATCTTTGTGCTCATTTATAAGCACAATCCTAGCTGAACCTGTGAAAAACAGACCAGGCTTTACCAAAATGTAGTGCTTGGTTATCAAACAAAGAACAAATTAGTGTTATTTGTTATTCTTTTTTATTATTTATTTGTTTGTTTGTTTGTTTGTTTATTTATTTTGGTTTTTCCAGACAGGGTTTCTCTGTGTAGTTTGGGTGCCTGTCCTGGAACTCACTCTGTAGACCAGGCTGGCCTTGAACTCACTGAGATCCGCCCGGCTCTGCCTCCCTAGTATTGGTATCAAAGGTGTGCGCCACCACCGGCTTATTTATTATTCTAACTTCATATTGTTGTGAAACACCGAGACAAAAAGCACATTCAGGGAGGAAAAGGTGTCAGAGTCTGTCTTTGAGAGGAGATTGTCAGAGTAGGAACTCAAAGCAGGAACCACGGAAGAACCTACTTGCTGGCTCCCTCTTTGGCTTACTCCCACCCTGGTGCTTAATTAGCCCTTCCATACAGCCCTGTACCATCTGCCTTGTGAGCTAGGCCTCCTGCATTGATTAGTACTCATCTTGCTTTGTCCCTCACAGATGTGCCCAGAGAGTGACAGTTACGTTACGGAGACTCGTTTCTTGTGTGATTCTGGGCTGTTTCAAGTTGACGATGAATGCTGCCTAGGAAATCTGTGACATTGTAGAATGGCTAAAAATCAAACTGCTGGCAATAGGAGAAAATGGAAACTGAGTACAGGTCTTCTTTTCTGGTATGGGGACTGAACCCAGGGCCTTGTGCTTGCTAGGCTGCTACTATACCTGTTGGGTCTGGGAATCAGGCAAATATTAAGGTTGAGGCCACCAAAATTAGATGAGCAGAAGCAACTGTATTCCATCACCGCGGGGTACCAGAACTTCTAACTAGTTAGGGCCACAGGGAGGTTGGGATCTGCATTGTGACTCTAACAGAGGAGTAGGCCCTTTTTTTTTAAAGCAAAAGCTGTAAGTGGGGCGGAGGGTGGAGGGTGTCAAGGTGATATAAGAAAAGGAATTTTTACAATTTGAAGTTAAGTCTTGGGTGATGGTACATTCCTGGAATTTACCACTTGTGATAACATTTTATAATTAGTAGTACAATTTGTGATAACAAGGTATTTGCACAAGCTTAGCAGGGGTTTGTAGAAGCTTGTTTATACAAGTCTGGTTATCTTAACCCAGCTCTTGACACAGCTGGGGTCTTGTCTTAGTTTTTAACTAACCGTTCTTCCTGTGACTGAGAATACAGGGCAAGGGTCAAGCAATAGGAGAAGCTGGGTGGGTGGTCAGACTTACTCTAGGCCTTTCATACCACTAAGCCCTGCTCTTCCTTTTTTATGTGAAGACAGGGTTCACTAAGTTATGCCTTGAACTTTGGGTCTTCTCGGCTCAGCCTCTGAGTAGCTGAGAATACAGTGCTGTGCAGCCTGCAAGTAAAAAGCCAGGAGCAAAATAAAAGGGAAATCTATAGAGAGCACCGTTTTAAATACAACCCTTAAACTGCACCGCAGGGTATGTGCTGTAGGAAATGCATGAACAGAGACAGAACAGGCACAAAACAATGTAATACAAAGGTCGGTCAGTGAAACAGGTTAAGTTGACTCTGTTTGCTTCTCCTTAAATTTATGACCTGTAAAGTAGCAAAGCTTAGAGATGGGCTTGAAGAAGAAAACAAAGGGAAACAACTTTATATTCTGGAGCTATTAGGGACACCTCAGTAATAACTCAACAATAAAGGCTCCTGGTCCCTGCTTTGTTGAAAGGCACTGAGCACATTTCCCTGGTGCCCTCTGACCTAGAGAAAGCTGGATTTCTGCCCAAGGCCTGAACTTTGCTTAGCAGTTTAATGCAGCCACGACCTAGCACTGAAGCAGGGAGCAGTGTGGAAAGAAAACAGAAAGAATGTGGTTTTCCAGGGGCTGGAGAGAGAGCTCAGCAGTTAAGACCACTGGCTATTTTTACAGAGAGCCCGGGTTCAATTCCCAGCACCCAATGGCAGCTTACAACTGTCTGTGACTCCAGTTCAAGGGTATCTGATACCTTCACACCAGTGCACATGAAATAAAGTTAAATCAGTTATTTGACAAAAAAAAAAAAAAAAAAAAAAAAAAAAAAAAATGTGGTTTTTCCTGCTTTATCAATTATGGATTTGTTTTTTTGTTTTGTTTTTTTTTTTCTTTTTAAAGTAAATTTGAAAGAGTTTAACATTAGCAATGACCACCACAATGATATGTGTGGTGTGAAGGCACAAAGGCTTAGCAGCAGAGTGTTTCTCCTCGGAATAAAACTGCAAAGTTCCCAGGTGTAGGGTTGAACGAGGGACGCTTTCATAATGGAAGATTTAAGCCTGTAAACAGATTTCTTCATCATAACCTTTGAGCTCCTTCTTGGGGCTTATCAGCAACTCATTGTTCTTACAGTTAATATTTATGACATATTCCAGACACACGAAAGGATCAGAACTTACTACATACCCATAAACCAGCTTCTAGCTTAGTAAATACGCAGTGGGCTTCCTGTACCCCGCTCCCCCAGGGCATCTCCTTTCCCATCCCATAGAGGGAGCCATGACTTTGAACTTAATGTTTATGGGACCTTCATTATCCATTCTTGAAGGTGTCTTAATCCGTTTTCTGCTGTTGTAAAAGTGTATATGAGACCAGGCATTATTTATTTGTTCTGAGGTGCTGGGGAGGCAATGCTCTACGTCTATCCCTGTCCTTCCCCCTGCTCTTTATTTTGAGGCGGGCCTGTGACTTGCTTAGCCTGGCCTTGAACTCACTCTGTAGCCCAGGCAGGTCTTGAACTGGTGAGCCTTTTGCTTTAGCTTCCCAAGCAGCCGGGGATTATGGAGTCTGCATTACCAACCCTGGCCACTGTTAAGTACTGTATAAAGACACTTATTTTTGCCCACTGTTCTAGCAGCTCTGAAGTGTAAGAGCCCATAGCTAGCATTCATTTTTGGTGAAGATTATTTATCTTTTTCTTACTGGTTTATAGGTATCTTTTATATGTCCTGAATGCAAATTATTTGTCTTTTAACTTTGCTTACAGTTGCTTTTTTTTTTTTTTTAATTTTTAAGAAAAAATTTTCCTACTTGACCCAGATTGGTCTCACACTAGAGATCTGCCTGTAGTTCCCTTTGAGATACTGATTTTTATAATTATCTGTAACAACTGTTTTCCTTTAAGTTTTATTGTTTGTATCTCGTTTTATAAATGGTGCCTAATTTGAAATTATTAGGCCTTTTTCTGTATCAAAAAGTTTGTTTTCTCTTTTGTATTGGTTTGATTTTCTTTGGCCTTGTTTGGGTTTGCTGTGTAGCCTAAGCGGGCTTTGAACTTGGTATCCTTCTGCCTTAGCTTCCGGAGTGCTGGGACTGCTGATGTGTACCAACATGCCAAGCTCATTCTTCATACTTAAGTCTCTAGTCTACCAGGTGACCTGGACCAGTAAGTGGTTCTTCAGTGACAGGGTCCTGAGGGGGAGAGAAAACCAGCAACAACAGCAACAGCCCCAGAAGTTCTGGGATCAGGAGATCTCAGATAAGCCGACGGCTTATGCCAAGCAAGTTTATTAAGAAGTGCAGCCTCTTGTATACATTTTACAGGGGGAACATGGGACAGAGTCAGCAGACAGTGATCATACTGTGGGACGGTGTCAGCAGGAAGCTGATCAGGCAATGTTGAACGAAGAGGACACATGGCATCTCAAGTGTGTAGACAGACGGAGCACATGACAGCTTTGGGACTGATAACCCCAGTCTCTTCAGGGGAAAAGCCAGGTTCCCAGGAACTAAAACCTTAACTCCTTCTAAGCCCTTGATCTAGCCCCAGATGAGATCCTGCCAAGTCTGCCTCTGGGCAAGGACACAGAACTAGTGTTGTCTGTTATTTCATGGGGCCTCTGAGAAAGCCTTGGATTGGCCTGGCTCACAACAGATCAGGGAATACACATGGGGAGGGTGGAACCTGGATTTGTCGTTTCTATATAATCTCTTTATCAGTTAGGTTTGCTTGGATATCTGTCCACCCCAAATTTAGTGGTGAAAAGAACTACCATCTATTTCATCTATCTGTGAACCCTGGTTTAGCTGGGCTCATTCATGATTCTGTGGTCATTTACCTGTCACCTGGATTGTTCTTATACTGACAGTTGACAAACAGGGTTGTCTGTATGGGCATCTGGCATATCTACCTCTGAAACTCATTTCTTATAGCTGTGGAATGGAACAATACCCATTGTATAAGCCTTTGCATGTTTGGTAATGTCCCATTCAACACAAGTTACTTAGCTGAACTTAGACTAGACTGAGTTAAATTACATTATGAAGAAATAGAGCGGAAACTAATTGATTGGTTTTTGCAATAGTCAATTTACCATAGTAGTTGTTGAGGCACCATTTGTAACAGTTCATTCTTATTCCAATGTTACGTTATGTCTCTTTAGATACACATCAAGTTTCATATATGTATTACTTTTCTGTTGCTGTGATAAAATACCATGACTAAAAGTAACTTCAAAAAGAAAGAGTGTATTTATTTTTGGTTTACAGTTCCAGAGGGATAGAGTCCATCATGGCAGGATGGCAGGAACAGAAAGCTGGCTGATCACATTTTCATCCACATAGGAAGGGGTGGTGGGGAGAGGGGGGGAGGGAGGCAGAGAAGGGGAAAGAGAGAGAGAGGGAGAAGGAGAGGAGGGAGGGAGGGGGAGAGAGGGAATCTCATGTGCAAGAAGTGGCATGAGGCTATAACCCTTAAAATGACCCCCAGTGACATACTTTATCTGGAAAGACTCCACCTCCTAAAGGTACCATAACCTTCCCAAACAGTGCCATCGGCAAGGAATCAAGTGAGCAAATACATGAGCCTATGGGATACATTTCTAGTTGAAGCCATTACATATATGTGTTACGTATATATACACATATATTTGGTCTATTTCCACCATATATACCAAATAAAACTTTCTATGATTTTCCTCTTCTAACACCTATATCATACTATTTTACTCGTCTATTTTGACGTCTTTATAGTTTTTGTTTGTTTTGTTAAGACAAGGTTTCTCTATGTAGTTAGGTTGGCCTGGAACTTGTTATGTAGCCCAGACTGGCCTTGAACTTACAATCCTCCTGCCTTAGCCCAGGTGTTGAGATTACAGATCTGAGCCACCACACCAGGCTTCTGCCTTATTCGTGTGTGTGTGTGTGTGTGTGTGTGTGTGTGTGTGTGTGTGTGTGTGTTGTATGTACATATTTGTGTGGAGTGTGCAGTTACGTGTTGAGGTAGATGTTGAATGTCTTTTTCCATTGTTCTCCACCTTATTTTTGAGACACAGTCTTTCCCTTAACCTGGAGCTCATCAGTATAGCTAGACTGGCTGGTTCCAGGGAGCCCCTTTTTCTCCCCAGTGTTGGGGTTACAACCATACACCACTGCTCCCCACATTCATGTGAGTGCTGGAGATCTGAACTGTTACGTGCATGGCAGGCACTTTAAGGCCAAGCCATCTCCTGAGAGCATCTTCTCTATCTAAGGAAATAAAGACGAAAGAGTCTATAGACTGAAAGACACTTGAAAGATCTATTTTTTTTTCAAATGGGCAATAGTAAATTAATGTACAATGGTAATTTATTTTTATCTTATGTGCATTGGCATTTGCCTGCATGTATGTCTGTGTGAGACTGTCATATCCCCTGGAACTGGAGTTACAGACAGCCATGAGCTACCTGCCATGTGGGTGCAGGGAATTGAACCCAGGTCTCCTGGAAGAACAACCAGTGCTCTTAACTACTGAGCCATTTCTCCAGCCCCAACTGATAGGTTTTTTTGGTATCTCAATATTAGGTTTCTCTGTCAATGCAGTAAGCCAGATCAAGCTGAATTAAAAAGATCAGGTTTAATGAGCCAAGTACTCTCAGGTGACCTTTCCAACTCCCCAGAGGTGAGGCATGGGAGTGGGAGGAGGAGAAATCACATGACATGTCCAGAAACTGGGGGCTTAAATACCCTGTAGGTGTGGTCTTGAGTTTCTGGGGAGGACCATGGACTTTTGATGGTCTTTCTGCGAGGGGCGGGGTTTGGAATGGGAAGGAGTAGGGTGGAGGCAAGGCAGAGTTTCCAGCCAGACACCAACAAAGCTGTTAGAAAGAAAAAAGATGTGGTGGTTCTAAAAGTGTTATGATTACAGGAGCAATTATGGGTAAGGTTGGCTGATTTAACAAAAACAAAACAAAACAAAACCTGGACACCTAGACACATAGTTAAATTTAGCTTTAGATTCTCAGTGGAATAAAGATACTCTTAACACTTTTTGTGTGAAATTCAGATCTAACTGGATTTCCTATGTCTGACAAAAACCATGATTTTATTCAAGATGGTAAAGTAGTTTACATTATCCAGCCTTTCTCGTAGCTTGAAGAGATTGCCAGGCAGGGCTTTGGGGGAAAGTTGATGGAACTGGCAAGTACCTCCTACTTCTGCACCACATGGTGTCTAGAGTCAGAGCTGTCACCTTGCCACCACAAGGTAACCCTGCAGTTGGAAGACACATGCAGGACAGTGAGGCAGAAAGAGAAGGATCTGGGACCTAGTGAAATCTCTGAGTCCTACCTCATGGGAAAAAAGTTCTATATCCTGTGTAAGCAGAAGTTTCTGTCCTCAAGCCGCTCTCAAGTAACCACACAGAGGCTTAATATTAGTTATAAATGATCAGTCAATAGCTCAGGCTTGTTACTAGCCAACTCTTACATTTTCAACTATCCCGTATTTTTATCTACACTTTGCCATGTGTGAAAGGTAAATGGTGCTGGTGGTGGCACTGGTTACCGCGTGGAAAGGTCATAGTCACAACAGAACCCAGTGGTACTTTTAGAGCTTTATTAGAGGGAAAGGGAAAGAGGAGAGAGCCAGGCCTGGTGGGGGAGGGAAGCAGGGAGCAGAACAGAGGGAGAACACATACAGAGAGTGGGGGGTCCCTGTCCGGCTTTTTAAGGTGAGTACGTAGTTGCCAGCGCCCCTGATGATGTAAGACACAAGACACCCCCCCCCCCAACTGCGCATGTACAGGATCCTAACAATGTGCCTTGGTACCTTTCCTCAGTATAGCATGTCCATCTTGTTTCTCTCTGAGTCTGCTCTCTATTCCTGACTCCACCCTTCTTCTTCCCAGCATTCTCAGTTTGGCTCTTCCACCTAACCTTATCCTGTTCAGCTATTGGCTGGTTAGCTTCTTTATCAAACCAATCACAGCAATTCACACAGTGTAAAGGAATATTCTACCATCCCAGGATGCTTCCAGTAGCATTGAGATGCTTTGCTCCTCTATAGAATTCCTCCAAAAACCATCTGAACCTATTCTGCATTTCGAGAAATCCACAGGAGTCTGCTTAAAGGGTAAAAGGGATGAAAGAAAACTTACTAAAACAGAATAGGAGAATCGTTGCAGGGTCCTGGAAGGCTGAGGTACTGTCCCACACTATCCTGAGTCAGTCTGCCATCCAAGCCCACGAGGGAGAGAAGAGCCCAGTGTACTGTCTCAGGTCCTTAAGGGTAGCCCCCAAGCCACGTCCCAGGGAAGGTACTTCAAGGTCATAGGTAGGTATACCAGATATCTATTACAATTCTGAGATTGGAAGATGAAGCTTGGGTGTGGGGGAGGGGCGACGGGGTGGGAGGGGTGGGGGGGGAGGCTCTGACTGTGTAGGTATAGCCCAGGCTGCTATGGAACTCACTATGTAGCAGCTCATGTTGACCCAGAACTCACAATAATTGTCCTACCTCAACCTACCAAGTGCAGGGGACATTTTCTAGGAGATTCTTCATTTTAGCTAAATTTTTTCATTATTTTCATGTTTCTGTACTCACGATTTCGACTTTATTATTGATTATTTTTACATTTCTCATTTTTCTCCCTAATTAGTTTAGCTGATAGTGTTGCATTTCTTTTTCTTTTTAGCACAGAACTTTCTTCTCTCGGGTTCCATTTTCTCACTTAATTCCACATTGATTGCCTGCTGTCTGCTTCCGTTAGCACCACACTGCTCCTTCCCTCACTCTCGGACTGTTGGCCGCTTTTCTCGGTTCGACATTGCCAAGTTTACAGCATCTGCATGCTCTTCTGTAAACAGACTCCTTGTGTTTATTTCCTATCTGAGGCCCTTGCCATAAGTTTTCCATTTACTTCCTGCTCAGCACAACTTTGGCTTCGACACGTTTTCCATTTCAAGAAAGGCTGATGAAACTGATGAGACAAACACTCCCAAATGCATGCATTTTCAAACTTGTTATTAGTTACTTTTAAATTTCAACCAGATCTTGACATCTTGTAGCAATTCTAAGTCATATTTTCTTTTTCAGAAATGATCCTGTAGGCTTTTGCTAGCACTAATGTTATTGTGATGAAGTGTGAGAACAGCCTGAATTTTTGCCCTTCAAAGTCCTTCTGCAGGGCTGGAGAGATGACTCAGTGGTTAAGAGCACTGGCTGCTCTTGCAGAGGACCTGGGTTTGATTCTCAGCACCCACATTGTAGCTCATGACTTCTTGTAACTCCAATTCCAGGGGATCTGATGTCCTTTACTGGCACTGCACATATGTGCTACATAGACATGCAGGCAGGCAAAACACCCATACTCATATGATTAAATAAATAAATCTTTGTAAAAAACTGTCTTTATCCAGGCATGGTGGTGCAAGCCCTTGGGAGGCTGAGGCTGGGGGAGCATGAGTTTGAGGCCAACCTGGGATACATAGAGAGACCTTGTCTCATGAAACAAAACAAACAAAAATGCCTTTTGATTTGGCCTCCAAGTGATTTTTTTGTCTTTGGTATGAAGAAAGGCGTTCTCTTCCTTTCTTGAGTTTTGCTGTCTCTTTTGTCATTGGAATCTACTTGTGTCCCTAGAGAACATTCTTCAATTATAGCCTTAAATATTTTTTCTGATCTATTATGCAGTGCCTATTTGTATTAAAATTCTCTTAGCACCTACTTAACATCTTAAAATAAGACTCATTTACTAGCTGAAAGTTTCTGTGGGTCGGAGTCTGAGCCAGGCTTGGGTTCTGCTCTGGATCTCGCTCTCCGGGCCGCAGAGACGGTGTCAGCCAGAGTTCCAAACTCCCCTGGTTGTTGAAGAATGCCTTGACAGTACAGGGAGGTCCCTGAGGTTGTGCCCACCACACAAGTCCTTTCGTTGTCCTGGATCACCTATTACCCTTTCGTTGGAGCTCATCCAGCTGTCGTCCTTACGAATCATTTTCTCTAGACTCCTTTTTAGGTCTTTATTCCCATTCCTATTGCTCACTTTTTAAATCCTTGAACATTTCTATCGTTTACTTTATTTACAGCATCATCTGGTTCCTTTGACTATTTCCATATTTGCCGTAATTGTGGGGGTGGGGTGGGGTGGGCACAAGACTTGAGGGCAGAGGTAGACATTAGGAGTATCAGGTGCCTTCCTCAATTGCTGTCCAGAATATCTCACTGAACCTGGAGCTTGCAGATTCAGCTGGACTGTCTGGACAGGAAGCACCTGGAATCGGCCTGCCTCCACCCCTCAATGCTGACCTTACAGCTGCACATCAACATACTTGGCTCTTATGTGGTGCTGGGATCTGAACTCGGGTCCCCACGCTTGCCAACAGACACTTTACCCTCAGGGCTGTTTCTGCAGCCTTATTCTTTCCCCTGCTACTTCTTTTCTAATCCCTGTCAGGTGACATTTCATTTCCTTCCCCTTCCTCTGCATCCCCCTTCCCCAGCTTTCCCTTGCTCCATCTCTTCTTTCCCTCCTCCCTGCTCCTCTTCCTTTTAATGCGTTCGTCTCTTGTTTCGTTTGTGCTGGTTTTTATATATAAAATAAGCAGTTGTTACTTTGTTTTCATTCATAACAGAGTGTTTCGTTACAATTTTTACGTGCTTGTGGTAATTTTCTGGTGAGTAATCTTCAGTTTCTTACAGGATTTTTCAAAATATCTTCGGCTTTTTGTTTATTCGTTTCGGAGTGAGTGAATCCTTGCAGCACTATTTGGGTTTATTTGTAGGCGTTTATGTGGGAGGTAAACAAGGCTATGTGTTGATAATTACCTTCTCTCAGCACTTTGAAGATATCTCATTTCTTTCTCTGATATTTAAAAGTCTACTATTGTTCAGATTACCTTAAAAAAATCACTGTATCCTTTTTTTTCAAATTAAAATTATGATGTGGGGTGGGGGAGTGCATGCCAGGTGCGTGTGTGGAGGTCTGAGAACAGTTCCCTAGGGTTGGCTCTCTTCCACCTTTAGTTGGGATTTGTGGCATGAACTCAGGCTGCTGCAGCTTCCTCCATCGAGCTGTCGGGACGATTCCAAGTAACTATGTCTTTAGGTCATGTTTTCCATGATTGCTTCTGCGTCCCTTTCTTTTTCAAGACAGAGTTTCTCAGTTTAGTCTTCCACCTGCCTTTGCCTCCCAAGTGCTGGGATTAAAGGCGTGCGCCGCCCAACCCTGCATTCCCTTCTTCTTCAGAGATCCACGATACACAGTTTCATAATACTGTGTCTTGCTGTAGGGCTCTTCTTCCTTATCCTGAATTGATTATTTGTTCGTTTCATTATTGGACTTGAGACAATTATTCCATTCTGTAATTACTTTTTAGGAACAGTGTGGGACATCATATGAACTTTACCTGTCTCCTACCCGCTTTCTGTCATTTTTGTGCTATGCATGCTTTTTGTTTAATTTAAAGATTTTTTATTTTAAATTTTATGTGTAGAGGTGTTTTGTCTGAGTATGTCTGCATGCAATGCCCAAGGTGGTCGGAAGAGGGCATCAGATCCTTTATAACTGGAGTTACATATGATTGCCAGCAGTCATGTGGGTGCTGGGAACCAAACCCAGGTCCCCTTCAAAAGCAACAGGGCTCTTAACCACTGAGCATCTCTCCAGCCCTCTATGCTATGTTTTAAGCATCATTTGTTGCTCGATCCGATGTCCATATCTTGAAAACCTCTCCATCTGACTTTATTTATTAGTACCTCACTCTTTGATCCACTTTAGGATCCTCTGGGTACTTTTCAGTTTTCATCAATGCATTTGACAATTTTCACTTGGGTTACAATCATCTGAATTTGTTGGGAGTCTCATTTTGCTGTGTTCTTTTGACCGTCTGGAGTTATTTCTTTGTGTGTTTTATAATTTTGGACATTTTGTTGACTCTAATTGGGATGTCCTGTGTGATCTGGGTCAAGAGTCCCTGTAGAGGGCATGTGGACTGGCATTTCCAGGCATCTCAGGACCGTGAACATCTTCAGCACTTTGTACTCTTTTATCTTGTTACTGGGGTTGTATATGTTGTAAGAATTTGAATTCCAAACTGAATGTAAATAAAAGCTTTGGTTATAACATCTCTAGAGTGTGGTATTCACAGCCTAACTTTGCCATGGCAGATGGGCGGGCTGCCAAGAGACCAAAGACAACACCCAGACACAAGGCTTATTGAAACTTATTAGCAAGGGGAGTGCAGTGATGATGGAGGCCCGGAGCACGTATCCCCTCCACAGTAGTTCCTCTCCACCCTGCTTTCTTAGGAAGGGGGTTGTAGGGGAGATGGCTAAACATGGGTCTGTCTCATTAGCTGACTTTGATTCCTGTGTGATCAGCATCCCAGGGGCAAGCTGCCTTCAGAGGATGTGTAGGAAAATAAGTTCTCTCTGCTTCTCACAGATAACAGCACTGGTCTGTCAGTTCCCAGTGTCCCTATGGTGGGTGGGGGAGCAGTGTTCTTCCAGAAAGCACTTACCAGGGCATTCTGGTCTCGCCCCTCCCTCATTATCTCTTTTTACTTGAAGAATCCCTTGGGGTCAGAAATGGGTTAATTCTCAGGGATCATACGGGGGGATGCTCGCCCCTTCTCTGGGGATGGTGGGGTAGAGTGCTGATGGTGTTTTATTTTCGTTCTCAGAGCAGAAGATGAGATATATGGTCCATATATACAGATCCAGCAGGCAGGTGTGTGTGTGTGTGTGTGTTTTCCATCTTTTTAAAAAATGTGTTTAATTTATGTATATGGTACTCTATCTGCATGTATACCTGAACGTCAGAAGAGGGCATCAGATCCCACTATAGATGGCTGTGAGCCACCACGTGGGTGCTGGGAACTGAACTCAGGATCTTTGGAAGATCAGCTAGTGCTCTTAACTGCTGAGCCATCACCCCAGCCCTCTGTCTTTTCAGTGAGGGAATAATTCTTCTTAATCAGATGCACAGATCTCACCACAACCCTAAGGTTTTTTTCTTAGACTGTCTCTGACAATTAAAAACTAAACTTCTTAGATACTAAGGTTGAGAAATGTCCTTTACCATTCTGGTTTCCAATCTCTAACTTATATTATATTTAAAAGACTTTAAAGAAAATCTTTAGGTTCATAGTAAAATGGAACAGAAAGTACAGAGTTACCCTGTACCCACTGTCCTGATTCTTGTACAACCTGAATCATTGTCAACATCCTGGACCAGAGTGTGGAAATTTGGTACAGTTGGTGAACTTGCATTGACCTATCATCATCATCCAAAGCTTGCAGTTTACATTAGGATCTACTCTGCCCATAGTTTTTGCAGACCCTCTTGGTAAAAGACACAGCGGTTAGAGATACTCATTCACCCTAGAGGAAGGAGGAGGCCATGGAAATCCAGCAGTCCAGCAGACCTGGGCTCAGCTCTCAGCCTGCCTGGCTCCAGGCACACATAGCAGTGAGTGAGGCTGCTCCTAAGGCTGAGCAGTTTCCCAGCCATGAGTTGGGGACTGCCAATCTCCACCGTAATCCTCGTGCCAGGGCTCACTTGTCACCGGAAGGCGGGGGCCACTGGCCACTGCACCGGCTCTCAGCTGTCAAATGTTCAGCCCTCCTTGTCCAGCTGTGCAGTAGATACTTTTCTGTCGCTGTGATAAAAATACTACAACCACTTACAGGAGAGTTGATTTTGGCTTGCGGTTCTAAAGATTTAGAGTCCATAATGGTGGGGACAGCACGGAAGCAGGCATCTGGAGCAGGAAGCTGAGCGAACCAGTCTCCAGCTGCAGACAAGGCAGAGTCAGCAATAAGGAGGTATTGCTAGACTATGAGCTCTCGAAGCTCCATCCCTCAGTGACATACTTGCTGCATCCTGGTTGCACCACCTCTCCAAACAGCGACACCAACTGGGCACCAAGTGTGCCAGTACTTGAGCCAAGGGGGTGTGTTTCTCATTCAAATCTTTCCACCCTGGCTGGCTCCCATTGCCATTTCCCCTCCGACTCTGCGGCCCTGGTTGTTCTTGTCTCCAGGATCCACCGTGGTGCTGTTTCAAGCACTAGAACCCCTCAAGCTGGAACCTGGCTACAACGTTCTGAGTCCCCGGGAAACACCGCCAGGGACTTCTCCAATGCTGGCCTGTCACAGCAGGCAAAGCTTGCCCAGGATTTAGGGCTGGGGGAACAGAGGGTTTCTTCTGTGGCTCTGGGACACCAGGGATGCCAGGCTTCCTTGTGCCCTTCCTCCCTTAGGGAGCCAGGGCGGGAGCTGAGGCTCGCTGCTTTTCTCTGCAGCGGCGCTGTTTCTCCATCCAGCAAGATTCCCTCCGGCTCCTTCTTGATTCCCAGGGTTCTCCTTCCCTCCTTGGCGTGTACTTCTTCCCTGGAATGGTCTTACCCTTCAAAGCTGCAGCCTCCGACCTGCAGAGCTGCTCAGAGGAAACGGCTCACCTGTGGGTTCACCCGGAAGCGCCTGCTGTGTCTGCCTAAGCCGCCCTGACCTGGCTCTAGGGTCCGGTAGTCAGTAGGCAGTCTCAGTCATAGCTCTGAACCCTGCCCTGCCCCTTCCTCTCCTCTGTGGGGCATCCCATTGTGTGTTTACATCCTGGTAATCTGCCCGGAGTCCGCGTGCCAGTGTTCTCTTTTTGAGGTTTGTCTGTGGTGGTTGTTCATTTGTTTGTTTGAGAGACAGTCTTGCTGTATTTCGGTGTTTGCCTCAAACAATCCCCCCTTTCTTGGTTTCCTAGGTCCTTTTGTTTTAAGTTTGTATTGCCAGATAAGGGTAAGAAATTCTCTTCTCAGCCGGGCGGTGGTGGTGCACACCTTTAATCCCAGCACTTGGGAGGCAGAGGCAGGCGGATCTCTGTGAGTTCAAGGCCAGCCTGGGCTACAGAGTGAGTTTCAGGAAAGGGGCAAAGCTACACAGGAAACCCTGTCTCAAAAAAAAAAAAAAAAAAAAAAAAAAAAAAAGAAAAGAAAAGAAAAAAAATTAAAGAAAAAAAAGAAAAGAAATTATCTTCTCAGCCACATCTGTTCTACTAAGGAGCAGCTAAGGGATTCTTATTTTCTGTTACAGTGTTTTTGTTTGTTGTTGTTTTTTTATTTCAGCACTTTTTTTTTATACCTTCCCTCTTTTGCTTGTCTGGAAGAACCCATCTGTTCTTCTGTATTGTCAGTTTTTTCCCAGCTGAGTCCTCAGCATAGCGTTGTAGTTATTATAAGTACTATTCTGATACTGGCTGTCTTTTCAAGCTTTGGCTTTGACTTTTTAGTATCCTTGTAAATTTTTGTTAAGAGGGCTGGAGAGATGGCTCAGAGGTTAAGAGCACTGACTGTTCTTCCAGAGGTCTTGAGTTCAATTCCCAGCAACCATATGGTGGCTCACAACCATCTGTAATGAGATCTGGTGCCCTCTTCTGGCATGCAGACAGAACACTCTATACATAAGTAAATCTTTAAAAGAAAATTTTGTTGTTGTTGTTGAGAGATGACATTATGTTCTGGTAAAGCAAGCAGCTGCAGTAGCCAGGCATTTAGTAATGAGGTTGTGTTGTGGGGAGCCCACCAGAGAAGACCACTCAGATACAGTCTGTCTGCAATTGAAAGCCTTTATTCTAGCTGGCTGGGACTACACTCAGGTATTTGGGACCCAGTAGTTAGAGGAAGGTTTTTTTTTTTTTTTTTAAGACAGGGTTTCTCTATGTAGCTTTGCGCCTTTCCTAGAACTCACTTGGTAGCTCAGGCTGGCCTCGAACTCACAGAGATCCGCCTGCCTCTGCCTCCCAAGTGCTGGGATTAAAGGCGTGCGCCACCACCGCCCGGCGAGGAAGGGGTTTTTAAAGGCAAAAACCACATCTTGGTATCTCTCTCGGCAGCTGCAGGGGGAGGTTTTGTGCCTGCAAGCAGTTTAACAGAAGATAAGATAAGCAAGCGGTCGGTGGAGGGGGAGGTTTCCAGAAGCAGGCAGTTTAACAGAAGCTTGCATAAATTAGCTGGGGCATCTTGACCTTGGGTAATTTTCCACAGAGTTTACCAACAAGGAGATTAAATCCCAGTTAAGTCTAAAAGAGCCTCAGCAAGAATACAAGATGGGGAACCTCTGCACTGCTTGTCCTGTCACAGCTCCAAGAGAGGCGCCCTGGAGCTGACAGGTATGTCTTGGACTGTCGGTATCCTTGTACTTTTGACCTTGGACTCAGAACTCTCCATCAGGTGAGGTGGAATGGCCTGAAGGATCTAATGGAAAGCATTTCCCCCTCCCACGAGGCAGCTGGAGAGAGCTAGAGTTAGATTTCTCTTCCTCCGGGTCAGTTAGGTTCAGATAAAACCTCCCAAGGTTAAGCTTTGATCAAGCAGTTTCTTAACAGGGTGGGCCTTCGGAAGACTGGTGACTTCCCCTGACCCTGCTAGAAGTGGGAGGCGGGCTTTTCTCTAATCTCATTGTGAAAATCGCTACAACTCCTAGAGGCACACTCAGATTGGTCCCTGGGCCTGTCCATCTGATTGGTCCATGGGCCTGTCCATCTCAGCCTTTCTCATGGTGAGTGCAGTCCTCAATTACCAGTTAGGTTTCCTGCCAGGTTCCAGGGACCAAGGAACTGCTGCTCCTGCTTCTCCCCTGGTAAGTGTGGTTCTCTGTATTCGCCCATGTGTTAACTACAACCGGGGCAGTGGTCTACTCCAGGGCTTCAATTCTCTGCCATATCTGAGGAGAGACCCTGAACCCCAGTTTGTTATTAGGATAAAGCCTTAGTATCTGTGCTTCCTATAGGCCAAACTAGAAACTTGAATTCTTTGCTAATTTTTAATAGTTTTGATTTATTAGAAAAATAATATAACACTTAAGAAAACTTACGAAAGGAAGGAAGGAAGGAAGGAAGGAAGGAAGGAAGGAAGGAAGGAAGGAAGGAAGATTAGGGTCTCTCTATGTAGACCAGGCTGGCTTCAAAACCGTGGTGATCCACCTGCCTCTGCCTCCCCAGTGCTAGGATTAAAAGTGTGCCCCACTGTGCCCAGCTAAGAAAACATTTTAAGTAAGAAAACATTTTAAGCAATTCCAGCATAGGAGGCAGAGGCAGGAGGATCACTGCCAGTTCAAAGCCAGCCCCATCTCCATAGTGAGACCCTGTCTCAGAACAAAGCAAAACCACAGAACACGGTAAGTAATGAAATAACCCGCATGCTTTCCCTCATCCGTCATCTGTGGTTTGTGTTGACATGCACACGTACTTTACCCAGCAGCTATCACGGTTGCTAGAACAATTTCCCATTACAGCACATATTAAGCATATTTCATTATCAAGGTTCTTCTTAATTATGTTTTAAACTTCTGCTCAATACTCCGTGTGGCTGATATGCATTGATTTCCATGATTTCTTCCCTGCTGTATATTGATCTGCTCACCACTTTCCTGTTGGACTCAATTCCCAGGATCAGCCACGTCAGTGAATTGAACACTAGGCACTCACTCTATCTACATCAGATGATTTATTCTCAACTCCTAGATGAAGGAATGAAAGCTAGGTTTTTTAACCTTCTTCTATTCCAAGGATCAGAGCTGATTTTTCACCTCCTGTGTATTGAAACTTGAAAGCCTGTTTTGTTGACTTCCATGTTCTGTTATCACTCACTCCAACACACTCATCCTTCATTTGAATGACTCCCTGAGATAAAGCAAACTGTGACTCAGAATACAAATTTTCAGATTTGTTTATGCCAGTTAGATATTACTCCTATCACTTTACTTGCTTGCCTTACGTTTTTCCTAAACTCAAAGTCTGGGAAGGTACCAGTTTGAGTTTTTGTTTTCTAGGGAAGTTTTCCATACGCCTGTGAGTCACTTTCTTGTTAAAGTCTGTTCTCCATTGTCTAAGTGCTGCCTTCATGTATATGGTCTGCACGTGGATTTCCTCAGTCTGTTCTTTGGTCATTTTAGCTGCTTCAGCTCTTAGACAGCTGTCCCAAATACCTGATGCCCAGGAGTAGTCTGTCCACACATGTCACAGGATGTTTGAGCTTACTTCCCAACTGTTATTTACTCACCCCAGGTTCCTTATTCCATCAACCTTTCCTCCAGTTTTTGAATGAGGCATACAAAGACTGTGTGAGCTTTGACATGTGTGAAATTCTGGCTATGGCTTAAGCCCCTTTCTAGATAAAGGGCAACCTCTCTCCAACCAAGGATCTAGAATGTCTGCCTCTGCTTTGCAGTTAATGCTGAGCAGGGTAGAACCTACAGCTTCCGTGGAAGGGACTGAAACCTCCTTCCCAGCACCCTCAGCATGACCCCGGTCTGGAGGACTCGGCCCCTCAAGCTTGGTGAAGCTGCAGGATTTGGGAGACTGCCCAAATGCCTGTCCTGCTAAGAATCTGGAAAGCATAGGACAGTGGGACTTGTAATGGATCAGGATGGACCTAATACTACAGAAAAAGAAGCTATCCACAAAATTCCTGATTTAACCAGATCAGACCAGACAGAAATGCTCAGGGCCTCTCAGGCACAAGTGCAGATGTGGATCACTCTTTCACACCTCTGGGTTGTTGGTGGTGAGAAAATTTGTTGAGCAGATAAATAGGCGCGGGGGGGGGGGGGGAGCTGTCATTTTTATCATGTTCTGTCCTCTATCTGAACACCACTGGCTCTCTCAGTGTGGTGTGCCTGAGTCCCTCGATGCTGTCACATGCTTCCTCTTCCTCCTCATCTAGGAACTGATGGCATCAGGATCTGTGAGGTTTTCTGTTCCGCTCTTGCTGGACCTAGTTACCTTTGCCCGCATGCACCCCTCCTCTCCACGGGAGAAGCGGCCTTTGCATGTTACCTGTAGGACTCTTGCTTGAGCTTCTGTGGGTTGTCTTTCTTTTCTCACTTTCTTCTGTCACTTAGTTGTAGTGGGTTTTGTTTTGTTGAGACAGGGTTTCTCTATGTAGTTTTGGTACCTGTCCTGGATCTCGCTCTGTAGCCCAGCCTGGCCTCGAACTCACAGAGATCTGCCTGGCTCTGCCTCCCGAGTGCTGGGACTAAAGACGTGTGCCACCACCGCCCAGCAGTTGTGGTGTTTCTTAAATACTGTCCTGTGAAGGGTTGTCATTTTGATGTGAGGAACAGGATTCTTTGGCTGGTTACCTGCTGCCTGCTTCCGTGTCTTCAGGTCTCCCTCCTGAGGGCTGGCAGACAAGAGCACCCGGTGAGAGAACTGGCCGTAGCAGATGTCTGGTTCTGTCTGCCGTATACTAGAGCCGATGCGTCCTTCATTCACTTAGACATTGGTTACCCATCATGCATTTAATAGAAAAAGGCCGCCTTCACGCTGCTTGCTGAGCTTGTCATCCCTGGCAAGGTTGACAGGCGTCTCCAGACCAGTTGTGTTGCCATATTTGGGTCTTTCAACGGTGGTTCTTATGAACCACTTGTAATGGTTCAACATTTTAATTAGTTCAACAGGAAAATGGAGGAATTCCCTATTGACGCCTAATTGAGGCGCACTCCAAATCATTTTAAGACAAATTCTCAATGTATTGCCCAGGCTGGTCTTGAACTAGGTTATCCTCTTGCCTCAGCCTTCTGAATAGTTGGGATTATAGTTTTCTGACACTCTTCCCTTCATGCTCATGAAACACTGAAATCTGCCTAGATCCCCTCAGCCCTGTGGGGAAAGCATCTGAGACGTAAAGGCAGTTTCTGACTCCTGGTTTAGGAAGACCAAACCCTAACCAAGTCAGATGTGTTCGGTTTTCTCTCGTCATTATGAAGAAGATAGTAAGCTATTAGAAGTGAAAAGGAGACAGAGCAGGAAAACAACCCCTCTGCTTCTGCCTGGCAAATACCCACAGGGCGTAGTGATTCTCGGGAGGTCCACCAGGTGGCAGTCACACCTGCAAAATCAGCCAGCTGGGTGTTCTCCCATGCAGTGGTTCACACGTAGACCCCAAGATTTTAATTCAAATGCAACGGACAACAGAAAAAATCCAAACTTCTGACTTTGTACCTTTGGCACTGCAGGAAGATGTTTACCGTAGTGGGCCAGGACCTAGGGCCTTGCACAAACTGGCCAAACGCTGTATTGCACAGCCACATCCTTAGCCCGAGAGGTTTTACTCAATTGAAATTGTGAAAGTAGGCCCCGTTTGAGAGAAAGACAGTGTTTAGGTTAACGTGTCATAATGCTTGGATTTCTCTTTTAGTTTAAGCCGTTTAGTTAGTGAAGCAGAACTTGGCCCCTGTCCAAGGCACAGTGCAGAGCCATTTCTGCCTGTCATCTTCTTTAAAGTCACAGTTTACCAGTGCACCTCAGAGGACTTGATCCTTTCCTGATTGTTCTTGTGGGTTCAGCCATGAATTCTCACCTCATCACTGGTTGTCACACTGTTTATTTACACTTGGCCTTTTCAGCTGGCTTGCGGTCTCTTGTCCAGATCGCCCAGCAATGGCTGTCTCGGGGCAGAAAGGCCAAGAACTAGTTAGTAGTTCAGTCCACGAGACCGGCTGTCTCTGCAGTCCCAGTCTGAGGGTGGGCTCCAGGAGGACTCCTGGAGAGCTGCTGGTTTTCAGTCTACAGTGGGATCCTGAAGAAGTCGGATTTAACACCAGCAGCCACAGGATAGATGAACTGGCCAGGTAGACTGAGGGCAAGCAGGCAAAAGGCAAAGTTTCTTCTTCCGTGTTCATTTATGTGGCCTGCTACCAGAGGTGGGGCCCAGACATAGATAGATCTCCCTGCTTCAAATACTCTGTTTAAAGAACCCCTTGCGCCAGGCGGTGGTGGTGCACACGCCTTTAATCCCAGCACTCAGGAGGCAGAGCCAGGCAGATCTCTGTGAGTTCGAGGCCCTGGGCTACAGAGTGAGTTCCAGGACAGGCACCAAAACTACACAGAGAAACCCTATCTCAAAAAACAAAAAACAAAACAAAACAAAAAAGAACCCCTTTGAAGGGGTGTCTAGTAGCTTGGGTTTTAGTTGATTTCAGATGTCGTCAAGTTGACAACCAAGATTAGCTATATATCAAGTCCACCCCTTGTCAATTTGACACACAATCGCTTCTCCTTCAGTCATGCTTAATTTCCAAATGAAAACGATAAATAGGTCATAATTCTGCTAAACACCTCTAAGAGGTGTGGGTGGAGGAGAAGTGATGTGCACGGAGTCTCCGGTCCATTGAATACACATTGCTCTTCCTCTAATGCCACCCGCCACCACTTCCCACCTGCATCCTGTGCTCCAGCCATATAGCTCCTCTTGCCATTTCTTGAACGGAGAGGCCTGCTGCTGCCTTAGGCCCTCTGCATGGAGGCTCCTCCTCCAGGGCCTGCGTGCCTTCTCACAGCTGCCTCGGGTCAGATCTTTGCTCGGGTGAGATCCCCGTCTCGAGGACCTTCGTTCCCCACACTGTGGAGACCCTACCCACACTCACTGCCGCTCCTCTTGGCACACGCTGCTGACATGCAGAGATTGTTCTCGTCATGTCCAGCCTCCTGTGCATTCAGAGATGAGCCCCAAGAGGCTCTGTTTGCTCATTGATGCATTCCAGACATGTGCTTGGGCCTGGCTCAGTCGGCTAATACATGGATGTCTGAAGTGAGTATCTTCTTAGAAATGGGGTACCTCAGAGCCCAGGCCCTGTCTCAGAGCGGAGCCTGCCCACAGAGGGCAGGTACATTGTCTCTACAGCTGTGGATTGGTCCAGGCCCCGCTACAGTTCAGTCCCCTGTGTCCTTCAGTAAAAGGACTATGTTACCATCATGTTGGGCCAGACATTTACTTACAGTTGTTGTTTTCTTTAGGGTCAAGGTCCTGACCATCTCCAAAGGTGGTTACTGGTTGGGTTTCCAGGAACTCCCTGGCCCCAGAGCCCCGTGTTCCAGGGAGTCCCATGTCCCAGTATACCTGTCCATGTGGTGTGGTCATGAGCCAGCACCTAGCAACTGCCTAATCTACGTGTATCTGAAAGTGCTGGCTGCCCAGTCCTTCCCTTTCTCTCTGCCTCCCTCCTCCCTTAACACAAGCTGACCCTGAAGTCCCTGTGTAGGTAAGGATGACCTTGAATTTCCTTTTGTTTTGTGCTGTGTGGTATACGTGATGCATGTGCCCAGCATGTGCCGTATGTGTGCAGTGGTGGCCAGAGATCAACATCAGCAGTCTTCCTCTAGCATTCTCTACTTTTTTTTTCTTTTTTGAGACAGAGCTTTTCATTGAACCAGGGTTCTAGTGGCTAGAGTGGCTGACTTCTGAGTCTCCAGGAGCAACCTATCTCCATCCCCGGAAGTGCTCAGGTTACAGGTATGCCACCATGCCTGGCTTTTATGTGGATGCTGAGGATCTGAATTTAGATCCTCTTTGCTCACCAAGCCGTCTCCCCTGATCATGACCTTGCACTAATGATTCTTATGCTTCCACCTCTTGGGTGTTGGGATTACAGGTGTACATACCACCATGCTTGGTTTTTGCAGTGCTAGGATCAAAGACATGGCCTTGTGCATGCTAGGCAAGCACGCTGTCAGCTGAGCTCCATCTGAGTCCCCAGTCCTGTCCCTTTAAAGCCGAGCACCCCTTCTGCTGCTGCTGCTGCTGCTGGGCCCTTCAGTGTCCTTGCTCAGCCGTGTTAGGTTTTTCCTGAGACTGTGTATGATGCCAAGTGCAGAGAGAGAGCCAGCCTCCCGGCGTTAGTGCAGATGTCTCCTGCTTCACCGCTGTTTGGGAAGGGCAGACCCTTGCAGCTATTTTTATTGCAATTACTCATTCTCTCCTACCTCAGTAAGCCTGTGTCTTGGAAGCACGAATGTCTGGTTAAATGTGCATAGCCTCTAATTATTGATCTACCTTTGTTCACACACGAATGACTGCAACTTAAGCTTTTCTCCTGGACTCCTTCTGCAAAGAAGACAGATTTCACTTTCTGAAAATAGAAAGGAATGTGGTATCTTGCTGGTTCTGCGGTTTCCTTGTTTTGCTGGATTACAGTTAGATGTTCTGGATTAGAGTTAGATGTTCTGTATGTCGGGGCTGGGGTAAGGCTTAGTGGTAGAGCCCTAGGCTGCCATATGTGAGTTCCATCCCTCCCCTAGTGTACACAGAGCCCTGTGTGCCCACATCTGTTAAACAGAAACTGTGAAGGCCCTTCCTAGCCTGGGAGTTCCTGACTCGCCCCATAGGTCTCTACCTCAGCCTGTTTCCACACCTCTTCAAGAGGCCATCAACTTGGACTTTAAAAGTATTGGCACCATGACTGTGACCTCACCCAAGCTGCCCCATAATCATCCTTTCAAAAAGGATTGCAAAGTAGATTTTTTGAGGCATGTAAAATTATTCCTTGGTGTCTTTGGAGACAAAGTTCCAATAAGAAAGCTTATCAATTATACTTTTGTTTCCACTCCAAAACTCATGACTGCTCACTCAAAGGCCCCTTGTTCCTGCCATAGGACATTGCTTCCAGTGTCCGGATGAGTGGCAGCAAACCCTGGGCTTTGTATGGGACATTTATTCCCTGGGGAAACAAATGGCAGTTTGAGATGGGATGGGGGAGGGAGAGAGAAGGCTTCTCCCTGAGGAGCATTTGATGTGGAAGGTTCTGAATGAGGATCTCTGCATCTGTTATGGCTTGTTTCTGGAACTTTTAGCCAAATAATAAAAAGAAACCTAGTAGCCCAGGGAGTCTGTTTGGAATATAAACATAAGCATTCTGAGTTGAGGTTTGGACAGATGTCATTTTTGGGGGGATGGGGTGCCGCATTCTTCTTAAAGAACAGCATGGGATGTCTTGATTTCCTTGTTACCTTGGTATCGAACCAGGATTCTTCTTAGGCAGTTGTCAGCCCGTCTGTCTCCACAGGGCAGCTGCTTGGCTGTGATACACTGCCTGATAAATTTTTGTGCCGGGGAGGGGCTTAGCTTAGGCCAGGGTGATTTTTCAAGGCAGAATTGGGCCATTCACTGGAAAACACTTAGTAACACATGCAGTGTTGGGGAGTAACCATTTCTATGTCAGGGGTAGGAGTGGGGGCGGGGGGAGGTGGGGGGGTACACAGACGTGTCATTCACTTGTGTCTAGTTTCCTATGCTAAGTGGAGTCTACTCACTACAAAATTCCAATTTATCTTCTAGAAAATTCCATGTTATCACTGCAAAAAGGACTTTATTTCCAAATAGGTTTGTTTTTAAGCAAGTGATTTGGAGTGGCAGAGACAAAGGTGGAGAAAGCAGTGGCTGGCAAGGCCCACTCAGGTTCGAGGGAAAAGCCTTCGCAAGGGAGACTGGGAGACTTTTGTATGGCTGCCCTGCCCTGCAGATGCTAGGATTCCAGCCCCCAAATAGACTGCAGAATTCAGCTAGGAAGCTGCTCTGCCTTCAGGAGCCTCAGGACCATCACTGTTGTCCTAGAGGGCTGACCTGTAGCGATGAGTAAGAAGGCTCCGACAGAGCGTCAAATACATGACAGAAATTGTGTCCAAAATTGCGCACAGTTCCTGCAGCGCACAGTGTAGGCGCCTGGCTAGCAAGGCAGTGTCGCACTGCAGGCTTCCTGCGTGCTGCGTCAGAAAACAGAGGCAAACACCGAGTCTGTTTTGGAAATGTTCTGAAACCAGTCTATTAACACAGTGAGTCGTTTGAAAGGCAGCTCTACGTGTTTGGAGAGAAACACACGGGCTTTTATTAGGGACATGAAACAAACTCTTTGAGCCACAGCATCGCTGCGGGCGAGTGTAATTGCCAGGATTAATAAATCACAGCTGCGAAAGTTCAGTCCTTGGCAGCCTTCCTTATTCAGCTCTTCTCCCCTTGCCGGTTCATTCCAGATTTATGGTCTGCATTATGTCTGGAGCCCGCACCGCGCCTGCTCTCTTCCTCCTCGGCTGTTCCGCGCTTGCGCTGGGCATCGCCTTGGTCTCACCCGAGCCCCACCGCAAGGCTGAGTACTACATGGCTGCGGTGTACGAACACCGGTCGGTCCTGAGCCCAAACCCTCTGGAGCTCAGCAGCCGCCAGCAGGCCCTGGAGCTCATGAAGCACAACCTGGACGTCTATGAACAGCAAGTGATGGCTGCAGCCCAGAAGGCAAGAGCCGCTTTCGGGTCCTGTCACAGAGCCAGCTGCTCTGAGCGAGGAGAAACCCCAGGTTCTCAAGGTCCCCCTGAAAAATTGGGTCAGCTTGCAGATCTGAGTTGACGGGTTAGCTGACTGGCATCTTGCTACCCAGAAGTTAGTCAGTGGACCAACCAACTGCCCATGGCCCCTTATTAAATCAGGCCCCACATCTGACTCCAGAGTCAGAACCAGCATGTTAAGCAAGGTCATCCCCCAAGGAGTGTTTTCCCCAAGTTGAAGAAGCCCTGCCTAGGTCTTTGTGTGCCTTTGCCTAGGATTCAATGGTGAATTGTAAACAAGAGCTAGGGTTTGGGTCTGGTGCTGTAGCCAGCTGGTCCAGAATGGGTGCAGTTTGGGCAGTAGGAATTTGCACAGCCCACCCCTGGGGGACTATGATATTTACAAAGGAAAAACAAAACAAAATAAAAAACCAACACCTTGAAAACCATTGAGCGCAGTGAACTCCATGCTCCGAAAAGCATTCTGAGCATATGGGAACTTGTAAGTGCCCACAGAACTGCTGCCGGCTGTCTGCACATCGTCTGGGGTGCACTCCATCCAGATGGGGAGCCCTTAGTCCAGACAGAACAGGACCCCAGGCCCGCACCTTTGCAAGCCAGAAAAGGTGGAGGTGGAGGATAGGCTCCCCTGGGACAGGGAGGAGTGTGCTGCCTTTAGAAGAAGCTGTGGGGCGGGGAAGGCTGGGACCAAGCGAGTCTGAGCTTCATCCCTGCTGGTGTGCTCACCAAGCCCAGCTGCTTAGGAATGCCTGCTGCGCTGATTGAGAAGAGAGTCAAACCTCTGCCTCTGCTGCTGGCGTAGACCTGGCCATGCCAGCAGATCCCATCACCCCCATGCCCACACCTCGTGACCTGAAAGGACACAGCTCTCACTTCTTGGTGCATTTTAAAGTCCCGGGCTAGTTAGTGTGTATGGTTCGGCACCCTCATGGATGGCACTCTGTTGTCCCAACTTGGCACCTGGCTTTGTGGCCACCCTCAGTAGCTCAGAACACACTACTTTCCAGGTCCACGTGTTCCATTGTGCAACTTCTGGGAAGGTTTTGACCATAGTCTGACCCTGAGCTCAGAAAAGCAGCGGAATTCCACCTTCTGCACACCTGGAGGTAGTTTAGCTGCCCCGGTCCCCCGGGAGAAGATTGAGCTTCCAGTCCTCTCCAGGCTTCTGCTTAAACTCTGGGCACATCCCCACTGCTGTCTGAGAGGGTGGTGGCAGGCTTCTCTCAGCGCTCCTGCTCCAGATGCTGTTCCCAGTACACTTCTGGCAATAACACCACACTGTGTTTCCAGGGCGCTTCCTTTGACACAGACCTCCCCCCCCCCACTTGGGCGGTCAGCTGACAACCCGAGCAAGCCTCCTCCTCGGAGCTGCTCACCACTCCGGCCTGTCGGGCTATTTAGGGACCTTTTCCTGACAGCCACATAGCATTCACGCATTTGATACTTATCCCATTTATGTCTCTGCTGAAGTCAGTGTAAAATAAATCCCAGCTGTACCTGTAGGCCTCCCACCAGCACTGACCCACACAAGGGCAGGTCCTGTGGAGGAGGCTCTTAACGGCACAGTGCCACCTCAGCGCCTGCAGGTTCACCTCTCCTGGCAGGATCCTCCATCTGTCCGGGGCGCCTACCAAATGGAGCTCTCCGCTTGGAGCTCCCATCGTGGTCCTGTGAGCAGCGCCAGCTGCTCAGCTGCTTATGCGCTCTCCGGCGCCTCAGCTCCTCGGCCGGGCTTGTGGCTTGGAGCTCCACAGCAGACTCCCCGAAGACAGGAGCTCCTCCCAGGCTCCCCCGGCACAGAGGGAAGACGAGGTACTTGGATTTAGACTGTGCAGTCAGTCCCAGAGGTCGGTGACCTTCATTCCCCCGGAGTCCTTGACCTCATTGGGCCTGTCAGAATTCAGTCGAAGCCACGTAGTCACTGTGTAGACAGAACTGAAATGGCTGGCGCCATAAGACACTCTTCAAAGGTTTTTGTTTTTGTTGTTGTTGTTTTCTGAATAAAGGAAAACCTCTCTCCAAGTATAAAGTTAAAAGTGTGACTCCCAGTGGGGGGCTGGGGGGGGTGGCGCACGCCTTTAATCCCAGCACTCCAGAGGTAGAGGCAGGCAGATCTCTGTGAGTTCCAGGACAGCCTGGTCTACAGAGCAAGTTCCAGGATAGCCAGGGCTACACAGAGAAACCTTGTCTCGAAAAACAAAATAAAACAAACAAACAAACAAAAAAAAAAGTAAAACTTCCCCCCTCTTTATTATTTATTTATTTATTTATTTATTTTTTGGTTTTTCGAGACAGGGTTTCTCTGTGTAGCTTTGCGCCTTTTCCTGGCACTCACTTGGTAGCCCAGGCTGGCCTCGAACTCACAGAGATCCGCCTGGCTCTGCCTCCCGAGTGCTGGGATTAAAGGCGTGTGCCACCACCGCCCGGCTTCCCCGCTCTTTAACCCAGGGGTTTCACGTGTGAAATTCACTTTATTCTAAGGGAATGATCGATCAGGGAGTCAACTAAAATCACAAGCACCTCTCAGTCAGGGTGGTGACCACAACTCACGCAGATAGCTGCCGCATCTGTTTTTATTGCAGAGGTTGGGTTCAGACGATCAGTGGAGGAGAAATGGTGGCCTCTTACGTGTGAGGTGACCATTACAGATGGCATTTCTGAACATTCTCTATGGGGAAGACAAATGCTACAGAAGATCCTGTTTCATCTGTACCCAGATACGCGCAGGGGAAAGGACCAGCCGAATCACACAAGCATCTTTGTGTGAGAGGACGTGAATTCACTTTTTTTTTTGGTCTTCCAAATTTTTTCTGGTTAAAATTTGGAGCTTTTATACCCAGGAGGGGGAAACAACCCAAGTGCCGTCGCGTTGGCTGAGGAAGTGAGTGCTGTCGCACCTGCTATGGTAGAGGGCAGGCCTCCGCTGCCTGCCGCCTCCACCCTCTGCATTGGGCCAGTGTTCTAGGCTTGACATTGGAATCCACAGAACCGGAGAGCCCTGGGAGAATGAGGTGGGAAGAGAGCTGAGGGCCGCCCAGTTTGTTTCTCTCTCCCTGGGTGGCCGTAGATGCTCCGTGTGGAGAGAGGCCTACAGATCAGCAAGAGCCTCTAAAGGGACTCTCCGGTCCCCAGTGGGAGCTGCTTTGTGTTCAGCACATCATCCACGGCCCCCAGAATCCAACTGTGATTACTCAGTGGAATCTTTTAAACAAATGCTGCAGCCAGGCCTCACCCACATTCCAGTCCGCCGTTTTATGGATGGGCCTCCACATCAGTGTTTTTCCAGAAGTTCCAAGTTCTGCAAATGTCTTAAGACATGGGAGCATGGGTGAGGACTGCTGGGCTGGAGACAGCCCGTCTGTGAACAGGCCCAATATTCTAGGTGCTTCACAACTGGCCCAGCTCCCACTGTACCAGCAAGAAGGCAGCCTGTTTCCTTGGTGAGCGCCGTGGGCCCCTCCCTCCAGCCCCACATGCTCATGGTTCTTCTTAGAGGACACTGGCACATGTATGGCCATTGTCCGGCACTTGGGCGGTCAGCTGATGGCTGGAGAGTCCAGCCATCCATCACCTTCACAGCCCTGGGCAGTGAGCTTGCTGACGCTTGGCAGCCAAAGACCTGGTGCTTCCGTACCTCACAGCACTCTCCTCTGCTTTCCGCTCACAGGGCGTGCAGATTATAGTGTTCCCAGAAGATGGCATCCATGGGTTCAACTTTACAAGAACATCCATTTACCCATTTCTGGACTTCATGCCATCACCCAGGCTGGTCAGGTGGAACCCATGTCTGGAGCCCTTTCGGTTCAATGACACCGAGGTAGGTGAGGAGTCCAGCAGGCTGAGCAGAACCAGGTCCACGGCCAAAAGCCACAGCATGCTGCCTGAGGTTTGAAGGAGGTTTGGGATCCAAACCACCAAACCCAAACTCCTCAGGCCCTGTGCTGATAGGGGACATTACTCAGCTGTTGGTCTTTTCCTTAAGTCAAGATTAAACAAAACGGCACTCTAAAAGTCCACCTCCACCCCTGCCTGGCCCTCACCCGCTCCCTCTTCCGGAGGCTTCCCACAGTGGTGTGTGGGGCTTCCTCATCTTCCCTTTCACTGACATCCTGTCTAGTAGGGGACAGCCTCCCTTCTTTTTAACTCTTGCTATTTTAAGCACTGTTTCAATGAATATCCTGTGTGTGTGTGTGTGTGTGTGTGTGTGTGTGTGTGTGTGTGTGTGTGTATTTGTATGCATGTTCAAGTTTTCCCATAAAAGTCTTGGAAATGGAATGTCTCAAAGGCTAAACACCTTTAATGTGTTTTCAAATACTAAATTTAGAGATTAAGAGATGCTTATCTCACTTTCTGTATCTCTGGTGTTAGCTTATGAGCCTGTTTTCTGCCCTTGGGTTAACAAAGGATGGAATACTGAGCTTTCCCAGTCCAACAAAGGTGAAAAATTCTCCAGCTTAGCTTTTTGTTGTCACTGTTGAGTTTAAGCGTCGTTGCAGAAGCTTCTTACCTTGTCCTGTGACCCACCTGTTCATATCCTTTGTACAAGTCTTACAAGTCTTTTCTTCCTGACTTATGATAGTTGTTTATATAAATTAGACACAATGCAGGAGCTTTTCTCCCAAAAATATGATCCCAAAGGCAGGATTTAAACTTACTTATTTTATTATTGCCCACTGCAGGTCCTCCAGCGCCTGAGCTGTATGGCCATCAAGGGACAGATGTTCTTGGTGGCCAATCTGGGCACAAAACAACCTTGCCTTCACAGTGACCCCGGGTGCCCACCTGATGGGAGATACCAGTTTAATACAAATGTGGTGTTCAGCACCAACGGGACCCTTGTTGACCGCTACCGTAAACACAACCTGTACTTTGAGGCAGCCTTTGATACCCCTGCCGAGGTGGACCTCATCACCTTCGACACGCCCTTTGCTGGCAGGTTCGGCGTGTTCACTTGCTTTGACATCCTGTTCTTTGACCCCACCATCCAGCTCCTCAGAGACGCTGAGGTGAAGCACATTGTGTACCCCACAGCCTGGATGAACCAGCTGCCACTCTTGGCAGCCATTGAGATTCAGAAGGCATTCGCCACAGCCTTTGGTGTCAGTGTCCTGGCAGCTAACATCCACCATCCGACTCTGGGGATGACTGGCAGTGGCATTCACACCCCTCTGAAGTCCTTTTGGTACCATGACATGGACCACCCCAAAGGCCACCTTATAATTGCCCAGGTAGCCACAAACCCGCTGGGCCTTGTTGGGACAGAGAATACAACTAGTGAAATGGACGCATCCCATAGTAAGTTCTTAAAAATCCTGTCCGGCGACCCATACTGTGAGAAGGATGCCCAGGAAGTACACTGTGATGAGGCTGCCAAGTGGAACATGAACGCACCACCTACTTTCCACTCGGAGATGATGTATGACAATTTCACCCTGGTCCCTGTCTGGGGAAAGGAAGGCTACCTCCAGGTCTGCTCTAACAGTCTCTGCTGTCACTTACTCTACGAGAGGCCCGCCCTGTCCAATGAGCTGTATGCCCTGGGCGTCTTCGATGGACTCCACACAGTGCATGGCAGTTACTACATTCAAGTCTGTGCCCTGGTCAAGTGTGGAGGTCTCGGCTTTGACACTTGCGGGCAGGAGATCACAGAGGCCCAGGGCCTATTTGACTTTCACCTGTGGGGGAACTTCAGTACTTCCTATATCTTTCCTTTATTCCTCACCTCAGGGATGACTCTGGATACCCCTAACCAGCTCGGGTGGGAAAATGACCACTATTTCTTGAGGAAGAGTGGACTGTCCTCTGGCCTGGTGACAGCCGCTCTCTATGGGCGGCTGTATGAGAGGGACTAGGTGGTGTGTGGTCGCTGGGATGGGCTCCGCCAGCGCGCCTTTCCACAGGCCACAGACCCCACGTGCTGGGACCATCTCTGCCCAGAGGGTGGGAAGCCACTTCCGTGGCACTGGATCCCACCCTGGGAACTGTAAGGAGATGGGAGAGGCAGTTCCTTCTTCCTTTCCACATAATGACTGAGACCTTTTCTGGTATTTTCTATTCACATACTTTTTCAAGCCACACCTTCTTCCCACTACACAATTGGTTTTAAATGCTAAAATAAAAAAATAAACATCGGTTGCTATTTTACAGTTCCACAGAGCACTGGTTGGTTTGGTTTCGTTTCGTTTCATTGTTGATCTAGTGACACACGGTGCCGGTATTCTCTGAGCCTCAAACACTTTCTGTGGTAAGAAACAGATTCTCAAAGCACAAGCTGTGTAAGAGGACGCCATGGTAACCGGTCCTATTCTGGTCAGCAGGGACTCTGACCAGCTGAGGTGGCAATACCAGAGCCACCTCAGCGTTAGGAGTGTAGCCCTAGAAACAGCTCTTCCAAACAGAGGCTTTCTCACTGGCGCCTTGCTGTCAGTGGATGGATGTGCAGGCAAGCCTTGGAGTAACTGGAGGAGTGTGGAGCTGGGGAAGGGGAAGGGGCTGGAAAATGTTGAAAGAGCAGGCTAGGAAAACATGAGTAATAGAATAATTCCATCCAAGGCATCTCATCCAGGGACTCCAGAGACGTTAATAAATTGGTTTAGCTTGCTCAACTCTGTGGGATACAGTGAGACCGCTCTAATTGAATTTGCACCCAAGAAGTCGCCTTTGTTGCAGAGAGACAAGGGGCTCCAGAAAGCTAAGCTGTGGGAGCTGCCTGGCCAGCCTGCTGCCCGCACACATTTTTGCTCAGTCCGTCACAGCAGGTGTTTTCCAAGGGCCCACAGAAGCACAGGGCAAGGGCTGCCCACAGTAACAGCTGCACACCAGAAACGGAGAAACTACGGGTAGTATAGCGAAGATATTTATAGGCCACTAATACCTAATTTGCATCCAAAGTTTCAAAACCATTTAAAAATATTTTACTTCTATACAGAGTAATTGTTTCTATTATACTTTTTTTTCTTTTTGGTTTTTCAAGACAGGGTTTCTCTGTGTAGCTTTGTGCCTTTCCTGGAACTCGCTTTGTAGATCAGGCTGGCCTTGAACTCACAGAGATCCGCCTGCCTCTGCCTCCCGAGTGCTGGGATTAAAGGCGTGCACCACCACCGCCCGGCCTATTATACATTTTTTGAGTGCAGAATGGATATATTCTTCTGAAATTTGCCTCTTAAATGTTGCTGTTTAACTCCTTTAAAAATGTGAGTGTGTGGTGTGGTGTGTGTGGGCACATGTATCATGGAGTCAATTTTGAGGCAGATGTAGAGGCAGACAGATTTCTGTGAGTTCTAGACCAGCTTAGTCTACATAGGAAGTTCCAGGGCAGCCAGGGATATATAGTGTGACCCTTTCCCAGAAAACAACAAAAATACAAAAGTGTATGATATGAAAACTGCACTCTTCCCATTCTCTGGCAGGGAAGTCCCTCTTCTGGTCCCTGGCAGGATAGCTGAGCATGTATCCTGGGTTCCAGTGGACAGCTCTTGCAAGTGTTGTTCATTGACCTTGTTGTTCATTGTAACTGCACAGGACTAGGCAGTGTGATTTAAATTCCTGGTGCTGTCTCATCCCTGGAGCAAGCCATCATGTCAAAAGGGAAAGGCAGCCGGTGGCCTCAGCCCTGGTTGACTCACAGTTTGCAAAGGCTTGGGATGAGTCAAGTCTTGAGGAAATGAGCAGGGATGAACAATTCAGAATCCCTCAGGAAGTCCTGGGATTCCTGTGCCCTAGGAAGTCCCCAAGGATGGTGCAGGGCCTCTCCCACCAGATGACAGTCTCCACCTGCTCTCAGTGCAGACATTGCCAGGAGGCGGGAGCTGGCAGGCAGGATGTGGCTCCAGATGTGGCTGTCCACAGTCCATGCTGCTTCCCTGCCCCCAAACCCAGAGAGACAGGAAGTTTCTTAAAAATGCGTATCACTGCTTCATGCCAGGATGACCCAAAGGAGCATGAGAAGCAGGTATAGAAAGGCTGGCCCTGAATGCAGACCAGCTTCAACCAGTTCTCTCAGTAAGTGACAGTCCTAGGCACCTGTCAGATCTGCATTGTGTCACACCGTCTGGAGCCCAGACCCTCCTGAGAGTCACTCTCCAATGACAATTCAGAATGAGTTGCTCTTGCAGACAGAAGGGCAACAGCAAATAAAGGCAAGGCGGCAAGACAAAAAGACTCTCACAATTAAAAGGAGCTGCCAGAACAAAGGGAAGGATGGGGAAACGGAGAAAACCAACCATTTCTGGATAAAAATACACCGATGACTAATGGTTGTGATATGCCTTTGTTAGCTATGATCCTGAAGTTCAGGAAGCAAATGGCAATCCTGACCACAGCACGCAGGCAGGAAGCCAAGTGGACTTTCGGTGGAGGCAGACTTGGGGAAGTGGCTTGCTTAGTCTGCATGGGCTCTTCTGGAGGTACAGCTGTGCCTAACTGGCCTTTCTCACAAAGGAAGGAAGGGCACAATTGAGATGTATTCACACTGAGCTTAACATCTGGACCCTAGAGAAGCAAAAAAAAAAACCAAAAAAACAAACAAACAAAAAAAAAAAACAAAAAAACCCAACAGCCTTCTTGAAGATTGATCCAGTTCCAGTGTCTACCACCCATGCCACAGGGGCAAAAATGCCCCCTGCTGCCCCCCCCCAAAAAAAACTTGCCTGAGTGACCACTTCATGGGTGAAACAGCATGGGACTGTGTTAGTTAACATGGCTGTTGTAACAAATTCACAAACTTAGTACTCAAATAAACACCAGATGGATTCTACAGTCATGGTATTGTACAAAAAGGGCTAGGTTTAAATCAAGCATGACACCTGCAATCCCAGTACTCAGGAGGCCGAGGCAGGAGAATTGAAAGACCAAGGCCTGCCTGGGCTACATAGTGTGATCTTGTCTCAAAAACAGACAAACATAAACCAACAAAAAGTTTGTTTAAACTCAGGGCTGGGATGTGTAGCATAGTCCGTGAGGACCATGGAGGCTGTGCTATTTCTGTGACCACAAACAGCTACTCGAAAATGTAAGCCGTATGTGCAGGCTCACAGGGTGCGAGAATGTGGCCTCCAGCCTCAGCCCTGGCCAGCTGCAGCCCCAGCAAATACTCTGCTGCCCCCTGAGAAACAAGCTCCAGAGCCCTGAGGGACCACAGCATCTAAGAAGGCCCGAGGGATGCCATCTCCACTTTGTCCAGCACAAGCTGCAGTCTAGTCAGCTAAAAGAAGTGACTGAATTCTGGGGTGGCTTGTTATGCAGCAATCAACCAGAGCCGGCATCAGTGAACCATATGGTTTGGGCTGCTTGACAGTCTTTTTAAAAAAGTTAAAACTATAAAAGGTCAGTGAGGAGACATTAGCGGCTACTGTCTGTGTGCTCTGCTGGCTGTGGAGGGCTGTGGATCTGCACAACAATGGGTTTGAGCTGGGGAGGGAGGCCATTTGACCGGATTCTCCTGGTTGCTGCTGAGTTTCACAAGTCCTGTCCCCTTCTAAGTCACATACACCTCACAACCGACTGACCGGCCGACTGTCTAGTGGGCTCACCAACTAGTGGAGAGCCATAAAATAGTCATTTTAGGAAATGGAACAGTTGCTAGAATTTAGAATGAAAAACTGTGCCAGGCTTTTTCTTTTAGGCCACCAACCAGTTCCCAAATTACGACACCGAGACTTATTATTAGTTTTGAATGCTCGGCCTAACTTAGGCTTGTTTCTGGCTAGCTCTTTCAACTTAAATTAACCTGTTTTTTTATCTACCTTTTGCCTCGGGACTTTTTTCTTCCTGCCTTCTGTATATCTTAGTTTCACGGCTTCTCATGCCTGGCTGGCTGGTGGCTGCCTGGCTGGCCCCCGGTGTCTTCTTCTCTTTCTCCCTTGTTATCTTATCCTTCTTCTCAAACCTAGATTTCTCCTCTTATTTATTCTTTCTGCCTGCCAGCCCTGCCTATCCCTCTCCTGCCTAGCTATTGGCCCTTCAGCTTTTCATTAGACCAATCAGGTACCTTAGGCAGCCAAAGTGAAACAAATGCAACACATCTTTTCATAATTAAACACATGCAGCACAAAGAAGTATAACACATCCTTACATCATTAACAATGGCAGCAGAAACAAACATAACACACCTTCACAGTTAAAACAGTATTCCACAACATAAACAAATGAACCCATCTTTGCCCAGTTAAGATAATATTCCATAACAAAAAACAATTTAAGGGAGGGAGGAGGGAAGAGAGGGTATGTGTGTTAGAGTTCTTTGGAGTTACTCATTCTAACTTTAATATTCTTTATATGCAGTACTATGCCAGGCTGGCTTTGAACTCCTGATTCTCCTGCTTCCCCATATTGGGATTGCAGACATGATTGATTCACTGTTAGATCACAGACCCTGTAGCTTGCTCCACCCCACTTTGCAGCTTGCTGCTGAAAGGTTAGTTTATGGTCATATTGGGTGCCTGCTTGGTGCTCCTCAGATGTATGCCAGCCTAGGCAGGACCAAATGGAATGAAGATGCCTACCCTTCTGAAGATCCGTAACTCACAAACCCCTTTGCCTTTGGGATTTGGAGGGAAGGCTCTTCTCCTCCTCCAAGGCCACATTGTGCTGCCCATAGAATGACAGTGTGATATGTCTCTTCTAATGCTTTTCCACCTTAGACCCCATCAAGGCCCCTGTGGCTGCCAAACTCTCCCTCTATGAATCTGCTGTTTTCCTCTTACATTGCTAACAGTCACATTTATCCTGTGTCAGTTAAAAACAACCCTCCATTTATTTGTGTGGGAATATGGGTGGGGCACATGTGCCGTGGTGCAGTGTGGAAGCCAGGGGACACCCTGTAGGAGCTCATTCCCTCCTCTGTCATGCAGGCTCTGGGGACTGAAATCAGGTTGTCAGACTTGGAGGCAAGCACCTTTACCTCTGAGCCCTCTCACCAGCCCATCGAGACCAAGACAACAAAGGCCCACATCCGGAGATAACAGAAAGGCATGTTTTCTGTAAAATTAATGCATCTTCAAAGAATAGTTGCAATCCAGAGTTTTCTGAAAACATTAAAAGAACAAAGAAGGTTGTGTCCTCTGGTCTATGATGTGCTTTTTATTGGAACTGTTGCAAATGGGGCCGAACTGTGCCAAGAGTTTGACATATACATGAAACAAATGACTGTTTTGATGAACTAAAAACACAAAGATGTACTTGCATGCAAACCAATACTTTGGCATAGTAAATGAACTTAAAATGTGTTAGAACATTTTTTTTCCTCAGAAAGTATACAATGTGAGCCTTACATTCTACAAGCCGTGAAACACTTTATCTTAGATCTTTCCAAGGAATGGGCAATGTATGTTGAACATGTAAAATGGACATATGTAAATACAGATTCATTCCTGAAAAAGTAATGCTATAAAAAATTAAAAAGTTAAACGACATGCCAGATTTTAAGAGAACTGTTTGGGGAGCTGAGAGGAAGCTTGCTGTCCTACAAAATTGCTGTGTGACGTTGGGTTCACACACGTCTTTACCTCTCTGGGCCTAATGTTCCTGTCTCTGGGAAGGAGACTAAGCCAGCCAGTGCCCTCAGACACTCCCCACCCCACCCCTTCACTCCCCACCCCCACCCCGCTTTTTTTTTTTTTTTTGAGACAGGTTTCTCCATGTAGCCCTGGCTGTCTTAGAACTTGCTCTGTAGACCAGGCTGGCCTCAGACTCACAGAGGTCCGCCTGCAGTGTGTGCCACCACCTCCAATTTCTTTTTTTTTAATTTTCTTATTGTATATGTGCACAGTGTACATATGGAGGTCAAAGGACAGTCTGTGGAGGCTGGCTGTCTCTCCACCGTTGGACTCCCAGGATTCAAAGTCAGGTGGTCAGATTCGATGGAAAGCACCTTTACTGGCTGAGCCATTTCATTGTGTGTGTGCACAGCATGTCTACCTTTTCATGTCATTTACTTCTTAATTTCAGTACTAGGAATGGGAACCAGGGCCTCATATATGCTAGGATTTATTTTTAGATTACGTGTGTGTGTGTGTGTGTGTGTGTGTGTGTGTGTGTGTGTGTGAATGAAGTCACATGTGTGCCACAGTGACTATGTAGTGGTCAGAGGACAACCTTTTGGTAGTTGGTTCTCTCCATCCACCATGGGACCTGGATCAAACTCAGGTTGTCCATCACACAAGTGCCTTTACAGGCCAAGCCACCTTGCTGAGCCTGTTTTTGTTTTGAGGGGAGGGTCAGGGTTTCATATGGTCCAAGCTGGCCTCAAATCCACTATTCAAATTTCTTAAGGTTGGACCAGAAATAGGTAGAGTGACCATCCGCGTTGTGTGGGTTGTGTTACTCCAGCTCCCTACAGCTGCATGGAGGAAGTGGACCACATTTGCCAGTCAGGATCTGGTAAAGGAATTCATGGCCATCTTAAGCCTGTCTCAACGGAGGCTTTTTCTCTGTTAGCAGATTTTATTTACTGAGGGTTACTATTATGCCAGATGTAGTAGCTAATTTAATGTTCTCAGTCCAGATTTTTAGAAAGAGGTTTAATTTTATTTGTGTGTGTGTGTGTGTGTGTGTGTGTGTGTGTGTACATGTACATGCATGCACACTTACATGCATGCAGGTGCCCAGAGAGGACAGAAAAGGGCATACATCCCTTGGAGCTGAAGTTATAAGCAGTTCTTAGTTACCTAATATGGATATTGGGAGCCAAACATGTTCTCTGGAAGAGCAAGCACTCTTAAACACTGAGCCCAAAACAGACATTTTTACTAACTTATTTCACAGAGGAATAAATGAGAGGCTAACTTCCCTGAGACTACCAGGTTGTGTCTGATCAATATTTTGAAACTAGGTAGTCTGTGCATGAGAAATTAATTACTTAAGGTATTTATTCTCATAAATTGCTGTGTTTATGAATAGCAATTGCAAGGCATGCCTAAGCATTTGCCAGAGATGGCCTCTCCCTATGTCAGGCAATGCCCTTTTAAGATGGGATGGGCCTAGGTGCCTTTTTGTTGCAGGGACAGATCACACCTGTGGGTGAGGGGAGGGCTGCTTGAGGCCATTTCCAGAGCAGTCTGGCAGTTTCTCTGGACATGAATCTTATGAACAAGATGGAAGTCTCCAAGCAGCCAAAATATATTAGGACCTAGAACACAGCCAGTCTAGCAGCAAAGACGAAGGAACAATTCACAGTAAACACAGGTGTCATTGAACTCATGTCCATGGTCTGTATACAAGCCAGAGCACATCTAACAAAGCCCTGGTCTGCCCAGATGTGTGTCAGCTCTTTCCATAGCTCTTCTCTGGTTAATGAATCATCTTCCCATACCTCTTACCTAAGTGATGCCACACTGGCTCACATAGACAAACCATAGTGTTTGGGAATGAAAGTGCCTGGCATCAAAACCATCTTGCCAGGCCATTAAGCACAGGCTCTGGGCACACAGCCTACTGTGTTCTTGCCCATGTTCTGGCAAGCATCCCCCATTTACTAGACATCTGGATTGTATGTTTTGGGAGTCATAGCCGCTCCAGATAAGCTGCACTTGCCTTGGAAGGCAGCATGGCAGGCAAGACACGTCCCAGGGGACTCGGTTACTGCAGCTCTCCTTTGTGACTCAGCCAGTGATGGGCGCAATGCAGGATTTGAGACTGGTCTATATGGATTGATTGAACTGGAAACTGTACTGTGATTGGCAAATACAATACTTAATTTACACACACCCCTTTCTGAGAATACATTGAGGAAACTAAGGCAGAGACATTCTGGGCGGGAAGGCTCTCTGGGCCTAAGGGTTCCTGAGTGCTTTGTCAAACGCTTGTTACACAGAAGGAATTCATAACTGATGTCATATAGCTTAGACTGGTTGGTTGTACGACTGCTTTGCAGCCTTCTCCGGCTCCACCATCCCTAGTTCCTTCCACAATGGCATTTCCTTCAGTCAGACTCTTGCACAGTGAACCTGCATTTGCTCCATAGAGGACCCAGACTAAGACAGTAGATTTTTTAGATGACTTTTGAATGACTGGGACTACTTCTATTCCCTGAGAAAAGATGATGTCTTCATTTGGAGACAGAATGTCCTGGTGTCATGGCAGGAAAGCTTTTTGCAAGGGGCCTTTCAGGGGTGCTTCCCTGGACCAGACCATGTGCCAAGTCCTCTGCATGTATTCTCCCTGCTGATCTTCTACACTACCTTCTCAACAAAAACAAGAAGCCCCCAAACAGCAACATCCAGGGGAATAAAACAATAGATGTTTTCATTAAAAACAAAAACTTGGGCTGGACAGATGGCTCTGTAGTTAAGAGCACTGGCTGCTCTTCCAGAGGACCCGAGTTTGATTCCCAGTACCCACATGGCAGCTCATAACTAACTGTGACTCCAGTTCAAGGATCCAAGAATCCAACACCCTCACAAAGACATACATGCAGGCAAAACACCAACGCACATAAATTAAATAATGAGCCCCCCCCCCATAAAAACACTTGAAGTTCAGAGAAGTTAAATTACTAGTCTTTTTTTTTTTTTTTTTGAGACTGTAGTTTTGGTGCCTGTCCTGGATCTCACTCTATAGACCAGGCTGGCCTCAAACTCAGAGAGATCTGCCTGGCTCTGCCTCTTGAGTGCTGGGATTAAAGGTGTGCACCACTGCCACCCAGCTGCAAATTACTAGTCTTAAAATCACACAGCCACCAAGTTACCAAGTTCAGAGTCTAGGCTGCCTATTATCTCATTTAATCTTTTCCATAAAACAACAGGGTTTATAAGATAGGTAACATTTGCTTAATGCATATTACATACCAGCCTCCTTCCATGAACTCTTAAATCCACCTTCCTTTTGCCTGAACCCCAGGGCAGATTTGGTTCTAGCTTTGCTTTTCCAAGACTTGAGACACACATAAGACACAATTGCTCATGTATCCAGTCTTAATGGAATACCAAGACTCTATTAAGCACAAAATGCATTTACATATAATGTGCTTTGTCTTTTAGAGTGTCTGTCTAAATGTCTTTAGATCCATGTTGACATGGAAATTTACTATAAGTGTCAAAAGTAAAAAGTATAAACATCATGATGTCACTAAAAATGACTTGCATTGGAAAAATACAAAACCAATTTAGTGCTTTATGGTTTCTTAGCAGTAAGACTGGGCAGCTCTCTTTACATCAGAATAGTCTGGTGCTCCAGACATCCTGTATTCTGCTTTCCCAACCCAGTTCCTGAAACCATGGATCTTGCTGTCTTTCTAGAGATGTATCCTCCCCCAAGAGAATATTGTTGGACTTAGAGAATGCACAATCTTTCTGGCTTTTCACTTGGTAACCTGGATTTGTGTGTTGTGTGTGGTGCATGTATATGTGTTTGTATGCAAGTGTGTCTGCATGTATGTGTGTATGTATTATGTGTGTGAAGGCACCAGTAGTTGACATCGGGTGCATTAAATTTCTTCCCACTTAATTTTTTGTGACAGCATTTCTCACTGAACCTAGAACTCACCACTTGAGTTAGACTGGCTGGCAACTCCAGGGATCCTGTTTCTGCCCCCTAGCTCTGAGATCATAGGTATGTGCCAAAGTACCCAGCTTTCTATATGGGTCCTTGAAATCTGAACTCAGGTTCTCATGTTGCACAGCAAACACTTTGCCAACAGAGCCATCTTCCCAGCTCCACGATAAGTCATTTCTTCTTAGATTTGAATAACCATGGATGTATTAGTTTACTTGACCTTTTTCCTACTGAAGGTCATTTTGGTTGCTTCAAAGGTTTGGCAACTGTCTATGCTATAAACACTCATGGGCATGCCTTCGTGTAGACATACATTCTTAGCCCCTTTGGGTAAATATCAAAGAACACAGTTGCTGAAACATGGAGTAACATGAGTATGTCTTAGTTTTTGAGACAGGGTCTATGTAGCCCTGGAACTTGCTATGTAGACTAGGGCTGGTCTTGAACTCACAGATATCCACTTGCCTTTGCCTCCTTTTGTGCTGGGGGGAATCAAAGGTATTTTAGTTTTGTAAGAAACAGCCAAAGTGGTTTTCAAGGTGGCTGAACCATTTTGAATTCCCACTAGCAATGCATGGAGTTCTGACTGCTCAGCAAAAGTGTTCTGTGGTATCAATGTCTTCGCTCCCCACCACTCTACTTGGTGTAGCGGTTCATTTGTTTTCATAGTGTGGAGCATATTTCCAACCTGTCATCTGTACTGTCTGTCCTTTTTTACACAAAGGAAACATTCCAAGACCTCAGTGGATGCCTGCAACCTCACAGTACCAGACTTTCTATTTGTTTTCTTATCTGTATACATTTTTTTTTTTTTTTTTTTTGGTTTTTCGAGACAGGGTTTCTCTGTGTAGCTTTGCGCCTTTCCTGGAGCTCACTTGGTAGCCCAGGCTGGCCTCGAACTCACAGAGATCCGCCTGGCTCTGCCTCCCGAGTGCTGGGATTAAAGGCGTGCGCCACCAACGCCCGGCTTATCTGTATACATTTATGATAAAAATTTAACTTGTAAATCTTAGCAAGAGATTGATAACCAATAATAGAAGTATGAAAACATACAGTAGCAAGTTATGTGTGACCTCTCAAACTACCTTACTCTACTATAAATTTGAGTACAGCAATTTATTTCAATATAAAGTCATCAGTTATACCTTTTGCTGCAGGAAGCACCATATGGCTTCTCCACGGTGTGCCTGCTTTTCAGAGCACTGCTCAAGCTTGGGGTCATTATTAGGCACAATAAGGGTTAGTTGAATATCAGCACTGAGACTCTATAGCAATCGGACTGATAGCCAGATGGCTAAGTGATCAGCAGGTGCTAGTGTGTCCAGCATGGGTTTTTGGGGCATGGGGATGATCTATGTCCCTCATGGGACAGAGCAAGATAGGGAGCTGTTTTGCCACACTAAAGAATGACATACAACTTCAGGACTTGAGAATTGATTACTTCTGGATTTTGACATTCAAATTTTCTGGCCTGCAGTGAAACCACAAATAAGGGGAGAATATTGTTTATCTGGTTGGGTGAAATGCAAATTCTGTGGTCTGTTTTCCACAAAGGTTATAACTGATTTTTAAGTCATCTGTATGTTTTGAATAACATTCTTTTATCTGCTATGCCTTTTGTTAGTATTTTATCCAAGTCTATGAGCTCACTTTTCATTCTCTTACAGTCAACTTTTGCAAAGCAGAATTTAAAAACTTTATTGGGGTCTAGCTTCTTTCCTTTACAGATTGTGGCTTTGGTGTTGTACCTAAAGTCACTGCCAAACAAACCCCAAGCCATTGAGATTTTGCCTATGGCATCTTCTGAGAGTTTGACATTTATATCCACAACCAATTTCTGAACTAGGGTGCCTAAGACTGACTTTTAGCAGATGTCCATGAATCCCAGGAGTTTGTCTAAATTGTTTTCTTTGGTTCTATCACCCTAACTCTGCTTTCAAAGACCAGCCGATGATGTTGTGACTCCTATGCCTGAACTCTCTATTCTGCTCCAGTTTTTTCCCAAAGTCACACTCTCTATAGTCAGTAGTCTATAGTCTACCATAGCTTTTTATATTATGCTATGAAATCAACTCCTGTCAGTTCTTTGTTCTCCAGTATTCTATGAATGCCTCTGTCCTTTTCCCTTTATACAAACTTTAGAATCAATTTGCTTATAAAATAAGCTGGCTGGAATTTTCATTTGGGCTGTATTGACTCTATAAATAAGGGGGAGGGATCTGATATCGTCACATTATTGATGATGTATGAGCATGAAATGTTCATTTATTTTTTGTCAGTTTTATAAATTTACTTCATGTAGCTCATACATTTTTTGTGGCCTTTTACAAATTGTCTTTCAAGGAATTAGTCTACTTAATTTAGATTATGAGATCTGTGTGTAGGAAGTTGCTCTTGGCAATCCTTTATTATTCATGTCCATGGGCTCTGTAGTAGGGTCTTCTTACTGTGCCTTTTTTTTTTTTTTTTTTAAGCTTTGATAGATTTCTATCAATCTTTGCAAAGCACCAGTTGTTGGATTTCCTGTCTTGGTAATTAAATGACTTTCAATTTGATTGATTTCTGTGGTGGTAATCTAATTGTACTGAAATGTGATTTTGATTGTTTGTTAACAAATAAAGTTGCCCGGGGGTCAGAGCTATTAGAGCCATAGCAAGAGTGTGGCGGTGGTGGTACACGCCTTTAATCCCATAAGATCTCTGTGTGTTCAGGGATACAGCCAGCATTGGAGACATATGCCTTTAAGACCTAGGGGGCTGTACATTCAGACAGTGACGAGGCAGTCACGTGTTTGGGTTTGCAACCAATGAGAAGGCAGAACAAAATACTTTAAATAGACGAACCGACAGGAAATAGAGTCTCCTTCGGGAAGCTGGGACACTGCAGGCGGAAGGGTGAGATTCTAGCTCTGAGCTCTGACCTCTTGGCTTTCTCTTTTGCATTATTTCTGTGTTTCTTATTTAATAAGACGGTTGGTTACATCTATAGATTTCCTTTTCTTTTTTCTTTTTTCGACAGGATTTCTGTGTAGCCCTGGCTGTCCTGGAACTAACAGAGATCCCCCTGCCTCTGCCTCCCGAGTGCTGGGATTAAAGGTGTGAGCCTCCACTTTCATTTATTGCTTTTTAATTACTTTGGATTTAACTTACTCTGCGTTTTCTATCTTTTAAGATGGAATGTTCACATGGACAGTCAATGCCAGGAACTTTATACTTAAACACTGCTTGAGTAGCAACACAGAAAATTCTTATCTTTACATTTCATTGAATTCACATTGTTTTAAAAATTACAGAATCTTCTTTGACCTGCTTGGTTTATATATGTTATTTAATATTTAAGTGTATTCTGTTATATTGATTTCTAACAATGCTATCAGTGCCTAAGAGTAGACTCCATACATCCTCTGGTGTTTTAAGTCTGCTAAGGGATGTTCTATACTCCAGAATACAGTCTATTTGGTGTGTTTCAGATGAATGTGTATTTTGCTGCTGTAATCTACAGAAATTGTCCACTATATGCAGCTGTTGATGCTGCTGATTTTCCACTTGCTAGTCTCCAGTCATTGATTAACTGGTAGGGAAATCTTCAAGTATAAAAGTGGATGCATCAACTTCAATTTTTTCATCACTGGATCTGATACCCAACTGTTAAGTGTCAAAGAACAAGATTAAGAATTTGAACACAGGGCAAGAATGGGAACATTGCTTTGAAAGAGCATTAGCTTTGTTTTGTTGTCTCATGGTTGCCAGGCTGCATCAGGAATGTGGGATGTTAGATTCCAAGCTACCAGAGCTGGAGAATGAGGGATGCAACCAGTCAAAGGCTGGGACACTTGTTCTTACAGTCAGTGCCTTTTCCTTCACACACACTCTGGAGGTTGCTGGCAGCCATTAATATGTCCACTTGTGAGAAATTCGATTCTGACATACATACTTTGCTGGTTTTATCAGTGCTTCTGTGGAGGCAAATTTCAGAACTACTTATTCTGCCATTTTCACTGTCATCATGTGGTTTTTTAAATTAAGTCTCATGACTGTAATTGACATATAGACAGTTCTTTATACTGTCTATATATTTCTGAATAGATGCACATGAACACATTTTTTTTTTTTTTTTTTTTTTTTTTTTTGCCCAGATCTTTGTTGCACATTTGGAGTTTCCACACTTCATAGTAAACATTTGGAACTCTCGGAGTGCCAAGGCGTGCTTCTTGAAGTCCACCCCCAAAATATGCTAGTGAATGGGGTGGCACATTCTCTGTCACTACCTCCTTGATGGAGAATGGCCCTTCCTTTTCTTACTACCTATCTTTGATGGAGTCAGAATGTAAGCAATAGAGCAGCTCTCTAAACTGGCAGTGAGAAAGCCTATCTATCCTAAGTCCTCTCTCAGCTCAACTGGTGAGGCATCTGGCTAGGGTTTGGATAAGGCAGTTGCTACCTTACAAATTCAAGCTCCTCAGGTGCCCAGAATGGACATTCCTATGATCCTGGCCATCCTTCTTCCTAGAGCTTGGAAACTCCTAGTGAAGCACAGGCCCCTTCCCTGAACACAGCCTCTAGCCAGCTGTGGGCATATAGCTCCACGGAAAGTACACCACTGGGGAAGAATGGAGATGGGAGTCCCAAGCTCAGACCCTGATGCCCAACCTTTGACCACAGTTCTCATACCCTGTTCCTACATCAACGATGCAGGCAACTGCAGGCCTTCTCCCTTCCCCCATGTTCCTGGTGCTGGGATCAAAGGTGTGTGTTACAACTGCCCAGCTACCCTTGCCCGCTCATGCTATTAGTATTTGTGGCTGCTCAGCTGAAAGGAGACCACTCTCCTCCAGAAGCAACTTTGCCTTGGATTCTCTTTATTCATTCTCTCGGGTTTTGGCATTTCCTGTTTGAGGCGTTGCCATCTGAATCACAAAGAACTTTTCTTTCATGTATGTTGTGCCTTAGTGACCAGAATATGGGCTCATGCCAGGCTACCAAGGCAGCAGAGGTTAAGTGGCAAGTGTTCCTGTCCATATGAAATGTGCATTGTCTCTGTTAGATCAAACCACAGTGCTTGCTGTTACTTAAGAACCAACTTACCTGATGTTCTGACCAATCCTTTATTTGCATATAGCTCATGCTTTAGGAAACAGTGCTTCTCCAACTCAAAGTGTGGTGTCATCTTTAAAGCTCCCTGGAAGCAGAGCAATTCAACACTGTACAGTCAGCAGGCATTCAGAGGGCTCATACTCAACAAACTAGCTCAAAAGAAAATCCAAGGGCTGGGGATAGGGCTTTGTGGCAGAGAGCACTTGTCTAGTGTATCTAAGGCCCTGAGTTCAATCCACAGTACAGCTCAAACAAACAAATAACCAAAACCAAACCAAACAACAACAAAGCAAAGGATAAAGGGTTCTTGGGTGAATCTGTGACATGCTGTGGTTGATGCTGACGGGTTAGCTCAGCATCCCCACCCTCTACTGCTACCAGGAGTCTGAACATTCTTTTACATATTCAGCATCATCTTCTGTCACTCTATACCACAAATATTTGTGTAATCCTTAGTGTGTAAACAAGCGACCCTCTTATCCTCAAGGGCTTCTCTCACACACCAGGACTCAGTAAGCATTGCTCTTAAATCTTTTTCTGGCAAGTGTGGTGGTATTGTGTTCCCCAAAATATTGTGCACCCTAATAAACTTATCTGGGGTCAGAGACAGAACAGCCACTAGATACAAAGGCTAGAAAATGGTGGCACTCACACCTTTAATCTTAGCACTCCAGAGGTAGAAATCCCTCTGGAGCTCTGTGAGTTCAAGGCCACATTGGAAATGGCCAGGCATGGTGACACATGCCTTTAATCCCAGAAAGCAAGCCTTTAATCCCAGGGAGTGGTGGTAGAAAGCAGAAAGGTATGTAAGGCGTGAGGACCAGAAACTAGAAGCATTTGGCTGGTTAAGCTTTCAGGCTTCTAGCAGCACAGTTTAGCTGAGATCCATTCGGATGAGGACACAGAGGCTTCCAGTCTGAGGAAACAAGACCAGCTGAGAAGTTGGCCAGGTGAGGTTAGCTGTGGCTTGTTCTGTCTCTCTGATCTTCCAGCTCCATCCCAATACTTGGCTCTGAATTTATTTTATTAATAAGACTTTCTAAGATTCCTGCTACAGGCAAGTAATAATCTGGAATTTTTTTTTTATCTGTCTGACCAAAGCAGAAGCAGTCTGAGGGCAAGGTCTTTCCTGGTCCCAATGCATCTCCAGTATTTAAGACTATGGTTTCGACATACTGTGTGCTTAAAAGATGTTTGTTGAGTGTGGAAAATAAGCTTTAAAACTGAAAACTTAAAAAAAAGATTAGAGAGGAAGAAATATTTTAAGCTTAAATCACTATTCAAATTTTGTTTTAAAATCTAACTAAAACATCAGACAGAAATATAATAAACCCATCACCTACAATTAATGCTAAAAAGGGCATTTCTTTCTTTAAAAACAAAAACCCCAGTAGGCAGAATGCAAGAGTGAGTAACCAGAAGGAAATGAGAAACAACTCAACTAGGCAGGGATGGAGACACAGTCGTGCTGAAGGATGGAGAACTGGCAGTAGACAACATTGTACATGTCACCATCTTCTTGGATTGTTAAAAGCAGCCACTAGGCAAACCTTATAATCTTCCTTTAGTCTAGCATCTGCTTTGGAAAGGATGATCACAGTAAGAACTAGAGAAGATTAGGTTCTTTTGGAGCAACATTGAGATAGGCACAAGTTGGGTCTCCACCTTCAGAAAAGAGTCGACTTTTTTGTTTACTCCCTAAACCTCTCCACCTCCCAGACCCACCCACACTAGAAGGGAATCAAGCACTGAGCATGGTGGCAGGACACACTTGTAACTGAAGCCCTCAGCTGAAGCAGTGGGATCCCAAGTTTGATGTCAATTTAGGCCTCACAGCAAGACCGTGTTTCAAAGGAAACAAATAGGAGGGGAGCACAAATACAAAGGAAGAAGAAATAGGCATGAAATACACCTCTAAGTGCAACCAACCAGCAGGCACACCATCTTAGAACTATGAACTTGGAAGCTGCACCCAAATCATCCTCCCGTCCTAGAGGGGCTAGGTTTGCCATGCCACTTGTTAAGCTCAATGGGGTGGCAGTAGATGTGATTGATACACAGAGGGCACAAATCATGTTGGTGTGATCAGATTCCTTCCAGGCTCATGAAAATGTCCATGTAACTTCTTCTTCTTTTTTTTTTTTTTTTTCTTTGAGACAGGGTTTCTCTGTGTAGCTTTGGAGCCTGTCCTGGAACTCACTATGTAGACCAGGCTGGCCTCGAACTCAGAGATCCGCCTGGCTCTGCCTCCTGAGTGCTGGGGTTAAAGGTGTGTGCCACCACCACCCAGCCCATGTAACTTCTTATATTTCAACTCAGGCTCAAGGGTGAACACAGATAAGACAAACGAAGGTCAGCTCCTAAGAGGTGGCAAAGGCCTGTGCAGGCCCAGCTCGAAGCAGTCACTCAACAAGTCTCTATCAGCCAACCTACAAAGGCATGAAGATTATTTTAAGCAAGTGAGATATAGGGTGCTCAAGTAACTGGGAGGTGAGCAGATGGCCGGTTTTCTGGAGCTACTCCATCACAGGGTGAATGACACTACATCCTCCCTCACCTCTCTACATCCAGAGCCTCAGATCCTTTGCAAGCAGCAAGTGTTCAGTATCGGTCATAACCAAATTCCTGTTTGTTCTAAAAACAGTCATCTATGAAAATAAAACTGAAGGAAATTTAACAACTTTGAAGTCAAGATTTTAACAGAAAATCAGCAAACATGATAGAAGACCATTAAAGGATCATGGTAAAGGAGGACTGCCTGAATTTGAATTCAGGCTTTAAAAATTACCGCCCTGGTAAAAAATTGTTTCATCTTCTTCCATATGTTAAATGCTAATAAGAGAACCTCTCTCAGTTATGGGATTAAGGGATAATGTATTTCAAGCATTTTACGACTTTGCCTGACCCATGATAAATGCTGTATTGGTCTTTTCTATTATTGTTACCTGCAGAGATGATTTCAAGAAAGATTAAAGTCCCCTTTATCTGTTGCTCCAGTTATTAATGTCTGTATGTTTTTATGCCTGTTATCTAAGCTCCATCTAGTTTCTTATAGTTTCTTTTCATACAAAGGAAGCAAAGTGCTGAAGAGCACGGCATCCCCACGTAGCCATCTTCTGAGCACTTGGAGGCCGCTGGCTCTGCTCTGGAACCTAAGAAATCACTAATTCAGCCTGTTCCTTGATGTCAATCTCTGCGCCACCTCCTCCATGAAGCTTGTTCTGTCTTCCTCAAGATGTCCTGTTCCTGTCTCCCTCAGCAGCTTATCTCAATCATATTTTATCACTTTCTGCATCTACTGTCTCAAGATCAAACTATTCGCCATTGAAGGTACTACCACCATTCTGCCTATTGCTACCCCGGGTACATAGCAGGTAAGAAATAAATACTTAATACATTTGAAAGATTCATTTAGATAAGTTCAAAAGTCCAAGATAACTTTATTAAAAAGCCACTGAACTTTTAAGGACAAAACTCAGAGATGGGCATGGAGGCACATACCTGTAATCCCAGCACTTGGAAGTGGAGGAAGAATGACCAGGAATCCATCCTGGGCTACTTGAAACAACCTGCAAAACACCTATCTGAAAACCTGCCATAACTTATCACTACACATTTTAAAGGGAAACATTCTTTACGTGTGAAAAAGAAAGACACTTGATTTTTTGCATTAAAAATTTTTATTTCATTTAAAAGATCCAATGTATGAAGCCAAATTAACCCCAAATTTACAGCTACATTTAGAGATCTCCTGAACTAAATGGCACTGTTCGAGGTCACCTATCATCACTATTTCCCCAAAGTTGTTTTTGAGCAAAAGCTGGTATTACTGTAATACATGTATTTCAGATATCACCTTTCACACAGAGGTTAAAGGCTGACAGGCTTTCCCTTCTGGGCGAGGATAAAACACCACAGAACCAGGTCCAGTGCTTTTCCCACATGAGGTGCATGTAACTATAAAGTAACTTAGGGTCCTTTGCTTTGCTCGTATATGTGTATTTATTCCAAATACTGGTGTTGGTCAACACTTTCTGGACAGTACTTCAGAATTTCCCTCTTCGGGTGCACACCAAATGAAGTGGGTTGCTCAGGTCAGGGACAAACTACCACAAAGCAAAGGAACAGCTTTCCTAGTTGGCTGGCAACAGCACCAACTACCTCCCAAATGTTTTCAGTTATGGCATCATTTACATCAAGTGAGGCATGATCTTCGGTCTCTACATACACAGGAGGATAAATTAAAAGATGAGTTTGTTACTTTATAGCTACACCTTGGGTTTCATTAGATGTGGAGACAATGTGTCTACTGAGTCCTTCTGGAAATCACTGCAGCAAAGGAGTCAACAGCCTGTGAAAGAGAAGGCGTGGCAGAGGGTGGAAGACTCATTCTCCCCACACTCTCCTGGAGGACAGAGCTGGGCCCAGGACAGAAGTTACCCGGAGGGAGGCTTCAACTCCGCTAAGGAGCCCTCCTAAAGAGCTGCTCAACAATGAATGCACTGCTTGTGAGGTAGAGTCACTGCAAGTGTTCAAGGTGGAAAGACAACCTTGGAGAAGGGACGCCTGCATTGGTTAAGAGGTTAGACTGGATGAACCTCAGGTCTCTTTCAATTCTGAGATTCTAGAAAATTCCCTCAGGGAATTCAGAAGAGAATTCCTAAAAGGAAAGAGAAAGCACACATATGGTATACTTTTAGAATCCTCTTGAGTTTTCTTTTTTTTAAAAGGTACAATAGAAAATGTAGTCTACGGTCTTTAAAATGCATATTTACCCTTCTACCACTATTAGTTAGGAAGGGTTCATTACAACTTCTTTATATTATAAAGAAAAGATGGAGATTATATTTATAATTTTGTAAATATTTTAGAAAAAAATGCTTAAAATCTAGTAGTCAATGCCCTAGAAACTTTATAGATTTTTAAGTAATATGCACAGATACAAATACATTATTCATTAAATACAACTCACATCTGTGTTTTATTATACTCTAAAATATACAGGAATTTTGATGTACTCAAAGAGTGCAAGTAAATACAGTATTCAAGCAGTCACTATTTCTATGTACATGCTCATTAATTCTTCAAAAAACCCACAAAATTATCAAATAGATCAAAATACTGTTCTGTGTTTTCACACTTTATATTCAGAAAAACCAGCTGATAATTTACAATGTCATAAAGTTCCAGTTTCACAATACAAAAAGGATAAGGTGAATTGGTATCATTTTGTTGCAATGTATGGAACTTTATCCAGCTCTATTAAGATCCACCCCCCCCCATGTGAAATCATTTTTACTGGGAAAGTAACAGTTACAATAAAAGCAGAACCACAGAGAAGTGTTGTTTAAAAGCCTAATGTCAGCCCCTTCTCTATTACCTGAAAGGCAGTCTCCAATTTGGCAGGCAATCTCTCTCCGACAGTACAAGCTGCAAACATGCTACTCTAGATCTGACTTGAACCTAAAGCCTGAAGAATTTTAAATTCTGCCCAATATAGAAATGCCTTCCAAGTGACCTGATTCTGTTTATATCATGAATCATCATCTACACCAAACTTCAACACTTCTGAAATGAAGCCAAATGCTTTGATGTTGATTTTTATAAAGAAAATACCTGAATCTGGGCATGGTGGTGCACACCTTTAGCCAGCACTCAGGAGGCAGAGGCAGGTGGATCCCTGTGTGTTTGAGGCCAGCCTGATCTACACAGTGAATTCCAGGACAGCGGAGGTGCACAGAGAAACCCTGTCTCAAAAAAAAAAGAAAGAAAGGAAACATATGAACATATGAAAGCCTTCATACTGCATTAAACCATGAGAGAAAGCAGATGTCTTTTTTTATATATAAAAAATTTAAAATTCTAGTTTTTATACAATTTAAAACCAGCTTTAGATGATCTCTCATAACAACAGTTTAATTTTTAAAAAAATTTTGATTCTTGCTTTGCAAAGCTCAAACATTAATAAATGACACCAAAAGTCCTCCAACCCAAAGGTGGAGGTGTGTCACCCAAGCAGAGGCTCAAACAGTCCCACTCCCCAGGACCACTGAGCTACAATAGGTAATATGATCTGATTTTTAATTTCATCAAAAACATTTCCACTATGGAATTCCTTAAAGAAATAGAGTTCATTTTAAAACCAAACCACTCAACAGTGGGTAGTAGCCCTGACTTATCGACATCTCTGTCACACGTACTTCCACTCACACTGCACCTAGTCAGCTGGTTTCGAATTTTATAAAAACTGGAATCTTAAAATTTTTATGCAAAAAAAAAAAAAAAAAAAAAAAAACCAACCAACAAACAAACCATAAAAAGACACTTGCTTTCTTTCATGGGTTAATACAGCACTGGAAGGCTTTCCGATGTTTTCTTTACAAAAATCAACACCAAACCAAATCTTAGCTTCATTTTCAGAAGTACTGAAGTTCGCTTTAGATGACTTCTCATTTCACCTACTTCTGTTTCCACAAAATGGCGTTCCGATAAAAAAAAATCTGTACGCTATTTGGTCCTTTGGCAATTTGGTGTGTACATAATGCCTACTATACCAAACGTTTATTGCATTTAAATTTAGCTGTAATTTTCTGGGTACAATTGAACCTAGTGTCCTTATCTCTTCCTTTAGAGCAGTGTTGCCTGCATAAGCAGGTCAGGGAGCAGTGTCCCAGTTTCTGGCCCTGCAAAGCCAATTAAACAATCCCACAAAGCAATCGACATCAATGTGTTTTCCACTGGTCAAGTCATTATTAAGATTCTAGAAGTTCCTTTTGCAAAACTTGCCTTTAAGATTCTTCTTCCTAATGTCATCACATTTCTTCCATTTGTTCACTGCGTGATCTTTCTTCAGAATGAATTTGTATATGAGTAAGAAAAGTGCTTTTCTTCCTGAAAAAGCCCGGTGTGAAGTTTCAGTGTCGGAACTTCTTTAGACCTTTAGCTCAGCCTTTCAGTAGGTCTCAGAGTCAGAGTCGTTGAGCTCATCCACGTCAGTGTACAAGTACTCTTGTTCCCCACCAATGTTGTTGAAACTGCAATAGGAGCTAGGTTCATTCCTCATGATAGGCAAGGCTTCAAAGCTAACTGTTTTTGAGGTGTTGGTATAACGGTTAATGGCATTGAATGTCAGGGATGACAATGGGCTACTTGAGGAGACAGGCATCATGGTGGCCAAAATGAGAGCCAGGCAGTCAGCCACATCCTTATTGGGAGCACAGGCCAAAGCTGGAGTATAGCCTAGGATTCAATTTAAAATTTAAAAATTAGTATCCTAAGACCCATGAAACATGGGGTAGTAAGTCTAAAGGTTTTAAACTTTACACATAGATTCTTATAACAAATTCTTATAGCAGATTGATAACTTTCTAGTAAGCAGAAAGAGACATGATCATAAAAATGCGGGGTGAAAGAAAGCATTCATACTAAATACGAGAAGAAACTAGGGCCTTGAGATACACACTTTCCCCAACATCTCACCCAACCCATCACACATCCAACCCAACTCAGAAAATACTGGGCATTCGTAGAATAAGGAGAAGAAAAAACCACAACAAACACATAGATTAGCCAACCTCCCTTTAAAACACTGAGCCAATGCTTAGTGTCAATTCATACCTGTGTAATTCAACTTTTATATGCTGAGAATCTAAATATATATGAATTAAGCATTAAAGAGATGCTCATTAACTACAAACCAAATATATTATAGTTGTCAATTTAACATTTCCTAATGTGTTTGTCAGGCAGCCTCAGTTGAAGACTATAGTAGGTAAACTGGGTGTTGGGGAGCTGGCCCAGTAGATAAAGTACCCTGTAAGCATGAAGACTTAAGTTCAAACCCAGAATCCATGTAAGTAAACCAGGCACAGTGGTATGCACTTACAGATTCCTGGGGTCTACTGGGTAGACACATCCATACAAGAAAATAATAAACTAAACAGGCAAATGTTAAAAGCCAAGAATTTAAGACAAGTATTTCCTTTTATCTTAGCAGACAACCTTCATACATCAAGTGCCCCAACAGCAAGCATCAGTGGGCAAACAATGGAGGAAGCACGTGGTACCTTGGTTGGCAAAGAACTAGCCTTGTGGATGAAGTGGGAGAAGATGGTGAAAGTAACACTGTGTGATGGCAAGTTTCAATTATTCCATATGAAGTTTTGTTTTTAACTTGTTTTAACCATATGGAGCCAAAAAGTGCTAATGCCACAGATGTCTTATAATTTTAAACTATAGCTTCATTTATTATTGCATTGTTTTTCATATTATGCTTATTTCAGCATCTGCATATATATTTGAAAAGACTTATTTGTTTTTAAAATAGCTTTATCACAAACCAAATATTGATAGTCACCAGCCAGAACAAGAAAGGACAAAGAAAGAACATCACCAGACACCACAAGTGCTGTATGTCTTTTCTTCCTCCACAGTGGTAACTCTATCCAGACCTTTTCCTTCTGTGGTAACTATTTCCTTGTTACTTAGTTTTTGAACCTAATATAAATAGAAGCATATAGTATACATATTTTTAAATCTGACTTCTTTTGCTTAATTGTGTATGAGACCTAATTTTGTTACAGGCAACTATAGTCAGGTAATTTTTGCTGCTGTATTGTATTTCATTATAGGATCATACCACAATACATACATTTAACTACTGGGCATCTGGCTGTCCCCTCTTCTTCCACATATTTTCATTATCATTATTACGAAGATATTATTAGCCTTCAAGTAAAATTGCCATTTTGCTAAAGGTCAAAGGGAACAACTAGCTGACTACCCCAAAGAACTGGCAAGAGTGGCTGAAGGATGAGTATGTTTTAATTAAACTACTTCCTCAAAGTGCCTGAGCAACAGCTTTCTTCTCACATATCTTTTAAGAGCCAAACCATTAGATATAGGACACGATGACCTGAGTGAGTGGGAACACATCTCTCATCAGTGGCTTCTGAAAACAGAAGCTTCTTTCTTCTTCTACATGAGCTGGTGTGGTTACATGAGAAACTTCTTGAGGACAGTCCATGAATATGTAACATGTTCCTCCTCCTCCTTCTCCTCTTCCAATACCACTAGCCCCATTCTTGGAAGCGAACAAAGGCACAGAATGTACTGGCCCCTTTACCTTGTCTTTATTTAGTCTTCATAACGTAATTAATCATCAACCTGTTGTTACTAGACTGATTAACAACTATCACTACACACAATCATAAAATGAGATTATTGACATATTAGCTTGTGAATTAAAGCCACATTACTATGAAACATGTCAAAGGCATTAGAGGAGAACTAGGTTACCAGTGGGGAACCTTCATCAACAGGATATGATCCTTTTCGTTTCTATCTTTCTGAGACAGGGTTTCTCTGTATGTCCTGGCTGGCCTCGAACTCAGAGACCCATCTGCCCCTGCCTCCTGAATGCTGGGAATAAAGTAGTGCCACACACTGGCCCACTTCTTTTTCATTTCTTAAAAAGACAACATGAATTCCTATAAACAGTCAACAAAGAAGTACATGTCGGCAGCTATCATAATATGCATAATGTGGCATTCATTTTAATCTAGACAAGTAGCTGTATTCCTAGAAATATCTAGATTGTGCTTCTGTGTTTCAGATCCATACATTTAACTGCCCAGTTTCATTCAGCTTTCTATTTGTGTCCAAATAAAGTTAATACAGGGTATTCTTGGCTCAATGCCATTTAAAGTATCATCCACACAAGCTTCTCAAGTCACAGTAAATATGACTTCATCTACAAAACCTCATCCCTCCTTATCAGATCCCAAAGACCTATGACCATACACTCTAGGAAGCATCCATGTTCTTTTTTTTTTTTTTTTTTTTTGGTTTTTCAAGACAGGGTTTCTTTGTGTAGCTTTGGCATCCATGTTCTTTTTCACTCTGAGCACCTCATCTCGATGCTGGTGGCCATCTATGCTTCTAAGTCTTGTTTCCCTACTCCAGTCTTGCTGCTCCCCTTTCAGACAAGCTGCCATCTTTCTAACGTTAGGCTCCTAACAACCTGATCTAACGCTTGACTCACCTCAAGTTCTCTCAATAGGTTTATTGCTCTTTCAGCTTAGAAGGCTCTCTCCCTAACTAACTAACTAACTAACTAACTAACTAACTAACTAACTAACTAACACATACACACAGAAACCTGCAACTGGACAATGTGCGGAGTGAGAGATATTAGAGCACTTAATACTAAATGGGATGTCTGCATCAAAGCTCTCCCCTCAAAGGCTCAAGGATCTCTGTGGAAGAGGAGCGGGGAGAGGTTGTAAGAGTCGGAGGAGGCCGGTCTGGTCTACAGAGGGATTCCAGGACAGCCACAACTGTTACACAGAGAGACCCTCTTGTGAAATGTCCCCCACCCCACCCCTAGCAAAAACCAACAACAACAAAAAACGACAACAACAACAAAAAAGTTGGCCAACAAAACTATTATTTTCATATTTTTAAATATTTTTAATATTTTGTATTTTTGTAGACTTGTATCATTTGCTTTGGACTTTTTTTTTTCCTTATTGGTCTTTTGCTTATTTATTTTGATTTCCATTTTTTGTGGGTTTTTTTTGTTTGTTTGTTTGTCTAATTTTAAGGAGAGGGAGAGAGAACATAAAATTGGGTGAGTAGGGAGGTAAAGAGGATATGGGAAGAATTGGAAGGAGAAAACATGATCAAAATATATTATATGAAAAAAAGTTATCAATAATAAAAAAAAAAAAGCCGGTGACGGTGGTGCACAATCTTTAACCCCAGCATTCGGGAGGCAGAACCAAACGGATCTCTGTGAGTTCGAGGCCAGCCTGGTCTACAGAGTGAGATCCAAGACAGGCACCAAAGGTACAGAGAAACCCTGTCTCGAAAAACAAACAAACATTCCCTCCCCACTTGCTGCTATTTTGGAATGTCTTTGATCTGATCTTGTAAGGAAGGGTCAACATTCTTTAATGTTCCTTTATAGAGAGTAGACTATGTCATACTTATTCCACACAGAAGCCTCAGCTTAACAGTTTGACATAATAAAACATGTAACAAACATCTACTAAACTCCCAAACTCTTCTGACACTTAGAAAACATTAGGGAACACAGATGACAGATTCTCTGCTTTTATGGAGTGCATATTCATTCTAATGGAGGAGACACACATCAGCATGAAAAAAATACATCATATTCAGTAAGTTAGACTATAATAAGCTTTATTGAGAACAAGAGATGAATAGGCTAACTGGGACACCGAATGCCGTAATACAATTTATTACTGAGGTAAAGCTTTAAGGAGAAGGTATGATTTGAAACAGGTAAAAGATTTAGTCAAAGAATATTTGCAGATCAGAGTGTTCCAGGCAGAAGACAGCTAAAACAAAAACTATAATGCACATACAGACTCTGTGGCAGTTTCTCTGGAGGGGCAAAATGAGGCAGAAAGGTCACAAGACTGGAGTACTTTGTAGGTCACTGTGAGAACTAGGAATAAATTGACAGGAGAAATATATTATCATGTGTTTTAAAAAATATCTGTGAGGGTAGTAAGCAGAGAGAAAGATGGATCCAAATACTGGATTACTTTAAAAGTAATCAATAGCATTTGCTGATGGAGTGTACAGTGGGCATGAGAGAGGAACCGAGGACAATTCACATTCCTGCCTTGAGCTATAAAGAAAGCACCTGTCTTCAACTGAAATCAGGATTGGAAGGGTAAGGAAAAGGGTTGAAAGTTCTGTTTATTAGACATCCATATGGTATTATTAGTTAAGCAGTTAGATATATGAATGCAGACACTGGGAAGGGATGGGCTGGCAATATACATTTAGGAAGTCTCAGCAAATAGTTTTTAGAATCAAGGGTTAGAGTAGTCACCTAGAGGGTAAATGCAGACAGAGAAAAAAAGAAAAAAGGATTTAGACTTCAGAACTTTACATTAGTGTGGATCCCCTAAAAGCAAAGTAAAAGAAGTTTACCAAGAAAAAAGGAGTAATCACATACTAAAAGCTGACCTGCCAAGTGAAACAAGAACTGACTTAATACCGTGGAGAACCAAGAACCTTGATGAGAAGAGTTCTACAGTGTGGTGGGGACAAAGGCCTGCCTATATGAAGTCATCCCTGGAGTAAAACACAGTGGCAGCTGGCAGCAGCTGTGAGATCAGTGACTGCTAAGGTGGCAGACTAATGAATGTCTTTATGTTGACGGGTGAGGCTGAGGGTGCAGCTAAGTAGAGCACTTGCAGAGTATGCACAAGGCCTTGGATTAGATTCCAATACCGCAAATACATAAAGTGATATACTGAGAGGGAGTAATTGCTAAAGTGAGGGTCTCTAATAGGAAAGAGGTAACAGAATCTCATTTAAGAGTAGAAGGACTGGCTTTGCCTGAAATTATGACATTCTCATAGGGCCTTGGTAAATATTTGTTGAATGAATCTTTGGCTACCAAAATAAATAATAGTGGTGACCAAATAGTAAACATCACATTTGGTTTAATAGAAGATATGCAAATTCAGATGCTCACCTACCAGATGGACTTTTTTCTTGTTCCTTTTGCTCTTATTTCTCTACTACAAAGAACTCCTCAATATTAATTTCAGTGTTCTTCTTTGCCCAATAAAAAAGTACAGAACTTTATTTTACTTCAAAGATGCACCATCAAGAAAAAACTTCTGCCAAGAAGTTGGCTATGGAAAGGGCGCATGGAGCTTACTTACCATTTTCATCCACGGCAAGTACACTTGCTCCTTTCCCCAGAAGCTCTTGAACAACCATTGTTAGCCCATTTCGGGCAGCAACATGCAGGGGCCTGCGGGGGAAAATTGTACATATATGTGCAGTCCATGCACAGACATACACCTGCCTGCACAGAGCATCTATCTGGTCAAGTTGTGAAGACCTAGAGATAAGGACCGAGACACCTAGTTCTCAATCAAGGAAGATGGGAGGGGCAGTAGCACCTCCATAAGAAGCTCGGCCTTAGACATCAGTAGTAGTTTCCTGACCCCATCGAATCCTTTGTACTTTCCAAACCTCCATATTTAAAAAGTTAACCAAATGAATTACATTCTTTTTTTAATTTCTTGTACTTTTGAGGTTTTAATATAATTACATCATTTCCCTTTCCCGTCTCTAAACCCTCCCATATACTCTTTTTCAAATTCATAGCCTCTTTTTATTTATTTTTATTCCATGTATATATGTATATACATGTATATTCCTAAATATAACCTGTTCAGTTTGTATAATGCCACTTGTATATGTTGTATGTTTGTTTTCTGGGCTGACTACTGGTATTGGATTGGCATGCTCTTCCTTGGAGAAGACCATTCTCTGCTCTCAGCATTCCTTAGGTACCAGTAGTTCTTTGTGAGGGGTTGAGACCTCCTGGGTTTTCCCTGGTCCACTCTGGCATGGCTAATGTTGTTGTCCTTATTCAGGTCATGTTTAGGCAGCCATGTTGGCAAGACTTTATGGGTTTAGCTTCTGACCTTACTAGAAGACACAATCTCACAAAAAATTCCTTGACCCTCTGGCTCTTACCATCTTTTGATCCCCTCTTCCACAATGTTGTATGTAGATGTCCACTGGGACTAGGGGAACTACAGTCTTAACTTGCTAAGAAATGAAGTTAATGAATACATAATAAAAGCTATAAACTACAATACCACAAATTCTAATAATCTTTAAAAGATGTTTATTGGCCTCAAGACTAATATTTGGAGCGTTGAGGGATTTGCCTGAACCTGGAATGTGAACTATTTCAAGCTTTTTTTTTTTTTCTCTTTTAAAACCAATGGAAATTGGAAGACAAAGATGGGAGACATGGGCCTAAGATCTCTGTCAGTCAAACTCAAGACTTACTGCTTATACTAAGAGATTGATTCTTTCGGAAACCTCTTTAAGCTACACACACACACACACACACACACACACACACACACACACACACACACACACAGCTTCTTACCTCATTTACTGCTAGTATGAAATGGCACTTTTTAGTTAATTTTGATAACACACAGAATAGCATAGCCTTCTTTTAGAAAATTATATGAATAAGTAAACTGAGAAAAAAATTCATCAACGTTGTAATAAAGTTTCAGTTCAAAATCTTTTAAAGTAATATATTTTTTAGTTACATGATTTCAGAAGTGAGTTATTTTTTTAAATTTTATTTTATTTTACAATACTATTCAGTTCTACCTAACAGCCACAGATTCCCTTGTTCTCTCCCTTCCTGTCCCCCTCCCCTTCCCCCCATTCCCACCTCCTCCAGATCAAGGTCTCCCCCGAGGACTGAGATCCTCGGGGGAGACCGTGAGTTATTATTTAAACAGTTTGTAACTAATCTATACTACTGGTCACATTTCCCCCTCCCCCGGAACTGAGGACTGAACCCAGGGTCTTGCGCTGGCTAGGCAAGGGCTCCACCACTGAACTAAATCCCCAATCCTCTGGTCACATTTTAAAAAGTGCATTTATCCTTTTTTAGAATTATATAGATCACTAAGTTTACCCAGATACTCAAAGTACTTACGTTTGCAAGGCTGCATTGGTTGCATTGATGAGGTTTCTATCTGTTATCTTTTCCAGTATTAACAAGGCACTAGTTTCATGACCCTAAAATTGTGGCAAATAGCTCTTAAAAACTGCACACTATTAAGAACAAACATATAAACTCAATCATCTTTACCATATGTACAATATTACACACCTATCACAATTTTTCTAAGCGAATGTCTGAAGTATTTATTAAAAGGCATCAGAAATGGGAATAAGAAGACAGGTCAGTAGCAGTTAAGTAAGTGTTACACTTGTTTTTGAAAACCTAGTAAGCCAACACTCCCCACCCCACCTCCACCCAAGAAACTCGGGGTTAGTAATCATTAGGTTTGTTTCTAACTTCTGTTCATTTTAGTGAGCTGAAAAAACTTGATGCCACCCAATAGTAACCATGAAACTACATTCTTAAACTATGTACATACCTTGCCGCAAGCCAAGTGAAGGGCGGTGTTTTTACTCTTATCTTGTAAAGTCAGATCTGCACTAGCACTGCTAACCAGCATCTCTGGGAAGAAAAAGTGCATCAGTTCTTATGTTTATGAACATGTTTACAGACTACCACTAAATCACTAGAGAAATGAAGACATACAGCACAAAATATCCCTCTTACAAATACTTAATTGCAAGAAAAACACTGTAATATAACATATGCATTATATTGTCATACAATATGGAACCTTTATATTCTTATGCAAATCAGATGGTAGCAACAATAATTAACATTTTGAAGTGTTAATAAATGCCCAAGTTTTATATGTCCTGAATTTATAGGTTATAGTTAACCTCACATCAATCTTCTAAAGCAGATGTTGTCTCATTTTACAAGTGAACAAACTGAGGCAGGAGGTCACTTAAGATCTAGGACTCACACTCATTCAATCTCATTCCATAGCCAGTATTGTTAAATCATGAGGTTGAACTACTTTGTTAAAGAAAACTTTTCAGTCAGTAAGGGCAATGTTCCAAAATTAAATGTGGAATGGTGAGATAATTCATGGAAGTCAGAAGGGTCGGGAATCTAAGTTACACACATAGAACAGAATTCTTAAACAGTTTAAAAAACAAAAAGCAACATGGGTTGTGCTTTACTACCTAGCCCAGAGTAGCCTTACGTTTGCAATCTTCTGACAGGCTCCTGGGTAGCTGAGTTTATAGGTGCACACTAAGCCAGGTTCTAAACAATTCTCCTTTTCTTTATGGAGACACTATGTAGCCAAGGCTGACCTCACACTCTAGGCCTCAGCTTCTCTAAGCAGTTTCTTTACCAACTGTATTAGTTTGTCCATTTTCTGCAGCCATCATGAGGGGTGTTTTCCCAGTAGAGTCCACGGAATTGACTTGAGCATTATGGCTGAGCAGCAGCTGTAAACACTCTACGTGGTCTGTGAAGGCAGCGGCATGGAGAGGAGTCCTGGGACAGTGAAATGTAGAACACAAGCTGAATGGCACATACGTTGGGAAAATTATTCTTTATTTCAGGACAAACATTTTTCAAGAGTTTGCATATTAGGTTATAAAAGCATTGCTAAGATAAGCTCAATGGAACTCACAAATTTCTAGTTTATATATGTATACTTTACACAATCTATCTTAAACTACAACTTGTCTAAACTAAGGATGAACTATATAATACTGTTAAAATAACACTGTATTATTAAAGAAAACTTAAAAAGAATAACAGTTTACTTTCAAAAAACTACTTATTACAATTGTTCGACTCTTCTTTCAGTCTTTAATCCAATTTAGAAAACTATTAACTTTTTAAGCTATTTTCTCTGGGTTTAAAATCATACTTCTTAAATCAGGAGAGTAATGTTTACATTTTAAAATAAAATGACAAAAAAATTTAAATGCACTAATAATGCAAAGAACTTAAGACTTTATAATAATTTACAACATCTGCAAAATCCTGTTTTCAATTAGTTTTGCATTCTCTATAAGCTCTCAAACAGGTTGTCAATAATTACAGTGCCTTCTCTTATTGAAAGTAATACCGTATGCTACTAACTGGAATCCTACCTTCCCTTTGAATCTGTGGCATTCACAATGCTGGCTCCTAAGGTATCAATAAGCATCTCAGCAGCACCTTCATTGTCATTGATCCTGGACAGGATACAAGGTTATCAGTCACAGTAACAGTGTTTCTTAAAATACTCAAGGAATTTGATTCACTATGACTTTACTTACACAGCACAATGCAATGGACTGAAAGCATTTCCATCTATTTTCTGGAAAACATCCTGTTCTAAAAGCAGTTCCACACATGTCTCATGACCTAGTAGGTGCATAAGAACTAGATATTAAAATCCAAGAGATACTTGCAACAATCTCAAATACACAGAAGTATCTATGAGGAGAATGTTTAAGACCCTGCTCCATACCACCTCCACTCTTTAGACCATAACCAGTGATCTCAATAGCTCTAGAAAATTTCTAGGCATACACAGCTGCCTGCATATACTTATTTTTTTCTTTTTACAGTTCAAATGGTATATTTTGTTCTGCAACTTTCCTTTTCAATTAATAAACTATATGTATCTTTCTATAATAGCATGCATAGGACAATTTCCTAAAACATGATATTGTGAAAAAGGACAAATATACTGCCTGCTGAGAGAAGTAGGCAGATAGCTTTTTAAAAAGCAACTTTAAAAACATAAGCAAAAAAAAACAAAAACAAAAAACAAAAAACCAACAAAGCAATAAATCTCAACCAAAACTTCAGATTTTCTTAGCCTAGGAGATGGTTCCCAGGAAGCAAATTTAGGTTGTCAGGCTTGGTGTCAAGTACCTTTACTGCTGAACCTTTTTGCGCATCCCTCAAAAAGTTGCTCTTGTAAAGATTTTTAAACTTCTCGGGTCCTGTTAACAATGCAGACATTACCAGTAGCTGTAACCCACAAACCCTGAGACCAAGGGTTAGAGACCCACTATCTGTGTTGGAATGGAGTACTCTATCTGCTATCTCCAGGGAACAGCACTTGGTAGAACCAAGCTGACAATCTTAGTATTTCTTTTAGTATTTCAGAAAGTTGTTTCTCTTTCTCTCTCTCTCTCTCTCTCTCTCTCTCTCTCTCTCTCTCTCTCTCTCTCTCTCTCTCTCTCTCTCTCTCTCTCTCTCTCTCTTTTTGGGACAGGGTTTCTCTATGTAGCCCTGGTTGTCCTGGAACTAGCTCTGAAGACCAGGCTGGTATTGAAGTTACAAAGATCCGTCTGCCTCAAGTCTCAAGTGCTGGGATTAAAGGTGTGTGCCACCACTGCCCAGCTCAGAAAGTTATTTCTGAGGGTGCTTAGAGCGTCAAGAAAAGTTAATTAGCTTTTGAAAGGAATAAATGAGATAAGCAAAAAATACTCAAAATTATACAAGCAAATGACTATATAAATTGAAATTTTGGACTTTAAGCTTACTAAGTTTATAGCCAAGTCTTTTCTAAAATCTGGTCATCATTTTGAGAGAAACATTTATTTTGATTTAATTAGAATACTTCCATTTTTCTGAAGAAAAATTACTAATCAGAGTAAAACCATTTAATATATTCCACTTTTGTAACATCAAATTATAATGCAGGCATTTGGTTAAAAATATGGCAGTAATTTTTTTAGACTGTGTGGTCTCATTGCATGAACTAACATACATTTCTTCGAGCTCAATTCAGAATCACTACAATTTTGCTTGTCTGAAAAATTAGACACATCTGTTTTGAATTTTTTAAAGGGCAACCAGACATGCTAGTTGTATAAAATTCTGTTTCTTGTACAAAATGTATAAGATAAGAAATGTTATGAGAGTAAATCTCCACAAGACAAGTAAATGTTCTACCTTAGGAAATACACTTCTATGTGACATGGTTTTTAATGGTGGTCACTGATAACGTTTATAAAAAAAAAAAAATCAGCCAATAAAAATTTTTGCCAAGCCGGGCGGTGGTGGCGCACGCCTTTAATCCCAGCACTCGGGAGGCAGAGCCAGGCGGATCTCTGTGAGTTCGAGGCCAGCCTGGGCTACCAAGTGAGCTCCAGGAAAGGCGCAAAGCTACACAGAGAAACCCTGTCTCGAAAAACCAAAAAAAAAAAAACCAAAAAAAAAAAAAAACAAAAAAAAAAAAAAAAAAAAAAAAAAAAAAAATTTTTGCCTTGGGCAGGTGGATCTCTTGAGTTTGCAGCTAGCCTGGTCTACAGAATGAAGTCCAGGACCCAGGGCTACACAGAAAAACCTTGTCTTGAAACCCACCACCCAAAATAATTTTGCTTTAAAAGTTTATCTTACTAATTTTTACATAAAATTCACATTTGTAAATACTTTCTCAGGTTATCAGACTCACAAAATGTTAATTCATATTATAAAACAAAGTGAACAGCAATATATAGCAATTCCTTCAGGGACAATCTTTAGCTACTGTACTATAACCACTCAACATCAATCCAAGTGAGTAGAAAGGAAAAGAATGTAAAGGCTTATCTCAAACACTTGAAAATTAGTGACTTGTCTTTAGTGTGATAAAGGACAGGAGTAAGATACAACTAGAGAGTAGACAGATTATTCCTACTCTTTCCACTAATGTTATATTTTAAGCCCGCCTTATAAATATGCTGTTGTCATCAATATCACAATGTATTTTGTGTTGCTTGTTTTTACTTAGTACCTAGTAGGCAGACACTCAGTGCAAGTTTTTAATTAATTTTAATTAATACTTAACCATTGTAGCAAGCCCAGTGAAGTGCTGTATACCCATGATTGTCTACTATGGCTGGATTTGCATCTACGGATGCTGCTGACTGCAAAAGAGCTCCAAGAACTCCAATGTGTCCACAGGCAGCTGACAAGTGTATAGGTGTCCGACCCCTGCTGTCCCTTAGTAAGCACTTAGCACCATGTTGAAGTAATGCATCTACACATTCTTCATGGCCTGTAACTGCCTGCAAAAACAATTTGGGTATATTAAATACATGATGTGGGGCACCATGGGCCAATGTTAGTTCATCTAATTCTGGCTTACCCCTCTATGCAATGCTGTCCTTCCCCACTTATCTTTGGCATCTACGTTTGCTCCTTTGTTCAGTAGTGAGTATACACAGTCCGTGTGTCCATTGAGAACAGACAGCATGAGAGGTGTCCTAAACAATAACAGAATTAGGTTAGTGCATCACTTACAAAACTCTAAAACAGCAATGATGGGATGGCTTATTTTCTATATGTGCACTTCGGTGACATAACTTTGTATGTATTTAAAAGAAAAACTATATATATATGTATTTTCAATATACAAACTATGACATATTTACTAAAAAGGGGGTCAAAGTATTAGAATATCTAGTTCTTGTAATAGCAATCTAAAGGCAAGGTATAGTGGCACATGCCTGTAATCCCAACACTAAAAAGGGTGAAGTAGTGAGATTGTGGAATGAAGGACTGCCTGGGTTATATAATGAGATATTTAAAAAAAAAGTTAATTTAAAAATTATTAAAACTTACTGTCCATTTCCATCTTGAATATCTACAGCATTCTGTGGTTCTGCATTTCCTATTAATAACCGTAAGCATTCCGAATGACCATTTGTTGCTGTAAAGTAAAAAAAATTTAAATAATTTTTCCCCCTTGGTATGCATTGGTGTTTGACCTGCATGTCTTTGTGAGGGAGTTGAATCCACTGGACTTGAGTTACAGTCACAGTTACATGTAAGCTGCCATGTGGTTGCTGGGAATTGAACTCAGGTCCTCTGGAAGAGCAGCCAGTGCTCTTGACCTCTTAGTCACCTTGACAGCCCCCTTAAAATAATTTTAATATATACAATAAAACAAAAATATCTTAGAGTAAGTACATCTTTTAGAACATAATTTGGGGGCAATTCCACTGAATTAAATAAGCAGGACAACTATGCGTACAAAGTAAGTTTTATTCTGCATTTGTTGTTAAGGGACTCATTCCTGCATACAGCAAGCAGATGCACATTACCCCCCATCCCTTCATCCTCCCTCATGTTAACAGAATCCTCATTTTATTTATCTTGCCACTACAAAGAGTGACCTGTCTCTAGCTAAGGGTACAATCAAGTCAACCATGTTAGATTAAGGCAGTCGCAGACCAAGTCAATCATATCAATCATATTCTGCTCTGACACAAGAGGCAATGAAGAGTCTGGGGGACTGCTGACTGACATTGTGGAATCAGCCAACTGTAGAACTGCACCACTCTCTAGGGTGAGACTAAACCCCAGTCAATTTAGGAAACGTTTGGTTAGATGATTTATAGCTAAAACGAATTCCAAATAGCATACACATAATAAATGACACATATTTTATCAAGAAATGTTTTTATATGCCCCAAAGCTTTGCTGGCAAGTGGAAGAACAACCCCTCCACCTAAATAAGAAGCCTTTAAAATTTATCTCCTTCAAAATTCAAGTCCTGCCTTAAGTAATAAACTTGAAGTGTATGGAAATATTTAAGTGACACAATGATATAGAAAGGAAAGTCTTCCACTATTTCTAAGCCCTCCCCAAAAGATAGACAAATAGATAGAAAATAGTAATGACAGAAAACTAGATGCCCAATTGTCTATAGTACTTTCTTTTTTTTTTTTTTTTTTGAGACAGGGTCTCCTACAGCCTAGACAAGCCTCAAATTAACTGTTTATGAAAGAATGGCCCTGAACTCCTGATCTTTGTGCTTCTATCTGAAATTAAAAGTGAGTATCACTATACCGTCTTTATACGGTACTGGGGATGGAACTTCTGACCTTTCTCTACTGAGATTACAAGCATGCAGCACTATTCGACTTTTTATGTGGTACTGAAGTCAAACCCAGGGCTTCACATATGCTAGGCAAGCACTCAGCCAGCTGAGTCAGTACAGCTCCAGCCTTTCTACAGTACTTCTTAACAGTTCTATGAAACTAGTAAGTTACAAAAACTTCTGACTCAAAACCACCCTCAATCTGTATGTTGCACTCTGGGAAGAGCTCTTAGCTTAGTAATAAACAAGTATCAAAATACTTAGGGATAGTTCAAAGAGATCTAATTTGGCCTATTATTAAAAAGTTCCTTTGCATTCAGTACCTAGCAGATACTGATGAGTATTTTTGTGTTCTAAGTTCAATAACCACAATACCACCATACTATCATTGTGAGAAAAGCATGTTAACCTTCAGGAAGCAGGGGGAATCTGTGCTTTTCCGATAGCATAGTAATAAGATGCTTCCTAAGAGATCTCTGAATGTGGAAGACATCTACAGAACCAGTTTCATTCAGTGTTTTTTCTTCTTTTTGATGGGTAGCACTTATGGTGCATTATATGGCAGAGTGTCTCAGTGCTCTTTATTTTTCAAGAACGTATATGAATTAGACTAGTGGCTGCCTGTACTCCTAGCACTTGAGAGGGAGGCTGGATCCAGGAAAACTGTCAGTTTGAAGCAGTCATGGGCTGTATACAGTGGAGTTCCAAGCCAGTTTAGGGTAATGAGACCATGTGTTGAAAAACGAGGGAACGACAACGATGGCAGATGCTCCACTGAAAGCTCTAAACTGGTTCTGTAAATATGCTGTGGTTACAGTATCATTTTGTAGATAGATTTGTATGACTCCATTCTTTATTTTTTTTGAGACAGGGTTTCTTTGTGTAGGCCTGGCTGTCCTGGAACTCGCTCTACAGACCAGGATGGCCTTGAACTCAAGAGAGATCCTTTAGCCTCTGCCTCCTGAGGGCTGGAATTAAAGGCGTGTGGCACCACTGCCCAGCTGACTCCACTCTTATTTATAATAGAAAATGGCCCCTTATTCATACTACTTGATAGTTTCTACAAACATCTTTATTAGAGAGAGTTTAAATACTCATTAAAATATCTGTCTCTAGGCCTTACCTGAATATCCAATAGTTTTTAAAAGCTGCTCTGGGAACAACAGGGAATGTTTTCTATATTTCTATAGTCTTCTAAAATGTATCTGTCCCCAAACAATACAAGTACAATTCAAGTCATATATTGAATGGTTTCTTAAGGATTACTTCATAAACACAAAGTGAACTGAATCAGATCACATAAAGATTGGAACTAAGACTAACACTTGACTATTATTTTTTAATTGTACTAGTCTTGGTTATTGAAAAAAAGTACTGTGCCTCATAGTAAGTAATCCTTAAAAAGAATTGGGAAATTTGTGTCTTCTATTAATATACGGCTAGTACTAAGTCATTTCTATGATTGTTTTCTTCCCCCTTGCCAATCTTTTCCTGTATACCAATAACTTGGTTACACATGCCTGCATTTTTTAGTACATTGGCAAAATTATGAAACCACAACTTTGGAGCTCCAGTGGTGCAATCGGTTAGCGTGCAGTACTTATATGAAACTACAACTTGGAGTAGTTCTTGCAGAAATTAACATTCTGTAAATTTTTTCTAAGAGTTTATGCAATACAGCAGTAAAATAAATAAAAATGACTATTAGGTCTAGAGAGATGACTCAGTAGCTAAGAGAGCTTCTGCTCTTGCAAAGGACCCAGGTTTGATTTCTAATACCAACATGATGGTTCACAATCATTCACAACTCCAGTCCTGGGGGATCTGACACTGTCTTCTGGCTTTCTCAAGCACCAGGCACACACGTGGCAAACACATATATATGCAGGCAAAATATTCATACACATGAAATTCAAATAAGTCTTAAAAATAAAAAGATTCATTTTAAAAACATTAATAATTTGCTATGAAGGTACATGTTAATCTAAACTAACTTCCATTATAAAGAAGTAAAAGATACTTGGGAAGTAGAGGTAGGCGGATTTCTGTGAATTCGAGGCCAGGCTAGTCTACAGAGCTAGTTCCAAGACAGCCAGGGCTACACAAAGAAACCCTGTCTCAAACAAAACAAAACAAAACACAACACAACACAACGGAAAGGGAAGGAGGGAGGGATAGAAAGAGGGAAAAAGGAAGTAAAAGAACACTTAACTCTAGTTATAATCTAAATATCTTATTTCATAAATCCAATTCCAAAGGTATAGGATTTTTTAAAAGTGTTGTTTTTCCTTCAGAATACAATCATTTGACTACTTAACATAAAAAGTAAACACAATTACCAGTAGCAGTATGAAAAAGTACATTAAGATTATAAACAGCATTATCAAGTATAATATTTGGCATACCTGCTGCATGGATAGGTGTTCTCTTCAAAACGTAATCTTTTACGAGGATTGAAGCTCCCTGATTAATGAGTACATCCACACATTCCACATGGCCCTTAAATGCCGCAAGATCTAAGGGTGTTCTACCACTACTATTTCTTACATCAAGATCTAACAAAGATTGTACCAACACTTCCAGGGCTTGGTGATGACCATGATAGGCCTAGAAATAAAAATATACAAAATTAAAAAAACAAATAAAAAAAATATTTAGACTGACTCCCCAAGTAGGTTTCTCTCTCTTTCATGGTTCTGGGGATAGAAACTAAGGACTTGTGCATGCCAGGTAAGTAAGAAAATAAGCAAGTTTTACCACTAAGTTACATGCCCAATACCCCAATGCTTTGGAAAAGGTAAAGTAAGCAAATTCATGTTTACATTTGTTATATCTGAGATAATACAAACTTTTATATTGAGAAGCTAAAAAGTTTAAATCATAGATTTTTTTATTGTAAAAATCACCACCACTCTCCCATATTAAGAAATACATATTCTGTAAATAATAAAACCTCAAATGACAGGTGGTAACAATGCCTGAATCATGGCAGATATCAAAAACTGGATGTGTTATTAGCCCTGGCTATAAGGCTAATAACAAGGAACTTTCCAGACAGTCCATATTAAAAATCCAGATGTCAATGGCACATACATTTACACTGGACCGGATACTGTACAGAGAATAAAGCAATAAGCTTCAAAGGATGATAAAGCAGTATTGTAAAAAATACCCAAAAATCGTGCTGGTGAACTGGCTCAGTGTGTAAGAGCCCTTGCTCTGCAAGCCTGGTGACGTAAGTTCCATTTCCAGAACTCATGTAAGGTAGGACAGAATCAAAATCATTTAGGAGATGGACTGAGGGTTCAGGGTGTCCACTTTAAAAGAAGGAAAGAAAAAGTCAGAAAGTACAAGCAAAGAGAGAGCAAGGCTTTGCTGATGTCTGTACTGAAAGTTTATCTACAAGCTTAACTATCTCAAAGATAAAGTGAGTGTAGACAACAGAATTCATTTTAGGATCACACCCAATTTTAATGGGTGATATTAAGTGGATGAACTCACGCTACTCCAAGAATGAGCTTTGAAGAATCTCATTTGGACACACAGAAGATAGTATTTAAAAAATAAATAAAGAGAAAAGAAAATGAAGACCAGGAATCATGATGCTTTGGTATAGGGCTCTTCTCATCACTTCCTCTATGGAACCAAAGGAAAAAGCCTGTATGTCTAGTACCAACATTAGGAAGAAGTAACACTTTCCTTAAGCCTTACTCCAGTGTCCGCTGTATCAGGTTGTCTGAAAACATGAGTTTAAATTAATAATAATAGGAAAAAAAAAAAACTATTTCAACTAATTTCTGAAATCTTCTTAGGATTAGCTATAAAATGTTAAAAATGCAATATAATCATGCTTCACTGAATTTAGTCATTAAATTGCATAACTATGTCCATTTCAGTTTAGAAAAACCAACACAGCAGCACTTACACAGCCAAAGGATAAAGCAACGCTAAGTGTCCACTGACGAGCTGACTGAATAAACTGCAGTGTCCACATATAATCTCAAAAGTGGAAGAACTGCTAAGGATGAACTTTGGGGAAAGTTTGTTAAATGAAATAAGACACTCAAAAAAAAATTCAGAAGGGAAATACTGTATGATTCCACTTAAATGTGGCATATAGAAATTAGTCAACAACTCTGAAAAATAAATATTTGGTTAAAATTTATGTAAAAATAAATAAGTACAACTGTCTCGTTAGTATGCAAATGTGCTTTATTGCTGTGTGTACATACGTGGGTGGTATTGTGTGTGTGTAGCAGTAGTTTTGCAAGCACATGGATGCACATGTCTGTGAAAGCCTAAGATGGGTGTAGAATATCTTTTCTCAATTGCTCTTCTCATTCTTTTGCTTGTTTTGTTGAGACAAGGTTTTGCTATGCAGGCTTGTCTGGACCAGGACTTGCTATACAGACCAGGCTGGCCTTCACTTCATAGAGATCCACCTGCCTCTGCCTCCTGAGTGCTGGGATCAAAGGTGTGCCCCACCCTGGCTGGCTTTCACTTTCATTGTTTTGAGACAAGATCTCCAACTGAAAGCGGAGCTCATTGATTCGGCTAGGCTGACTGACAATGAACTTCAGGGATCCTCTAGTCACTGGGGTTATAAGCATGCCTTGCTTTTCATATGGGTTCAGGGGATCTGAACTCTGGTCCTCATGCTTTGCAAGCTAAAGGTGAAAGCCAGTAAGCAGCATTCCTCCTTGCCTTCACATCTGCTCCCACCTCCAGATTGCTCCTTGTTTGAGTTCCTGCCCTGATTGCCTTCAATAATGAACTGTGGAAGTATAAACAAAATAACCTTTTCCTCTCTGTGGTGTTTTAAATGAGAATGGCCCCAGCAGACTCGGATGTTTTAAAGCTCATTCCCCAGTTGGTGGACTACTAAGGAAAGATTAGGAGGTGTGGTCTAGCTAGAGGAGGTGAAGCCCACACCATGTTGGTTAAATGGTCACGCTTGTGGCTGGCAGGGCGGCCATGCCTAGAGATGTTGCAGTGGCAGAAGAATCACAAGCCCTGAGAGAGGGACAGGGAGAAGGAGAAGAAGAGGGAGAGTGCAGAGGGAGAGAATACAGAAGAAGAGTGCGGAAAAAGAGGGCACAGAGGGCACGCCCACTTTTTAGGCTGGGATGCCGTCGCAGGCTGGTGATGTAATTAAGGACATAATCCTTACACACCAGGCCCAGTCTTGCCCTCTCCCTGGCTGCAGATCAGTACACAAGCTCTTAGCTACTGCTTCAGTACCATGACTTACTGACTGCCTGTCGCCATGCTCCCTGCCATGATGGCTCATGGACTAATAACCCTTTGAATCTGTAAGCAAATTCTCAATTAAGTGCTTTCTTCTACAAAATGCCTTGGTTATGGAGTCTCATCACAGCAATAGTAACAGTAACTAAGACACTCCCCCATTAGCTTTTGGTCATTGTTTTATCACAGCAATAGAAACCTTAACTAAGCCAGGCACCTTCTTAGTTATTTAGATAACTAGAATGTAGTACTATGGTGGGGGAGAAGTGCACAGGGCAGAAAGATTGAATCAGTATGTCAGTGTTTGACCATATATAAGGAGGATATTAAGATAAAAAGTTATAGAATACATGAAAAGAAATAAATGGATTACTGAACTTTTAGTGATCCTGTTAAATGAAGTACTATTCTTAACACCACATAAATAGCTAGTGATAAATCTTGGCCTCTTGATGACCAAAGTCCTCTACGCAAATTTGTTTAAAAAAAAATAAATTCTTTCAGTACAGAATAGCTAAGATGGGTTTTACTTAGTATTTCCTAATCTCCTTGTCAGAGGAATCTGAAAATGGATGGGAAATTATGGGGCATGTCCCCAAATCAATGAGCAAGCGAAGTGGCACTGACTACGGTTAGCCAGCACCCATGTCCACAAGCAAGCCAACAACTGCTGGATTACAGAAAGTGTGTGGTTTATATAACCTGCTTAACAAACCACAGTCCTTTTACTGGGGCAGCACATTTTTAAACTCATGTCAGATTCTCTCACTTAAAAGCAGAACCTGAGGAAGCCAAGGACAACCAGTTAAAGGAGAGTAGGAAGCAGATAACCAGGAACGCACTAAAGAAGTTTCTGATTAAACAAGTTCTTCAAGTTGTAACTCCATGGTAATTACTATACCAATCGAATGTCTAGGGTACTAGTTTGAGTCAACACAAGTAGATACTAGAGATCTGTAGTGAAGCAGCCATCAAGGTGGCTATGAAGGCAGTACTTACAGCCAAATGTAAAGGGCTTATTGTTGCTCTATTATCTGAATCACTCAACATGTCTGTTCCCGAGGTTTCCATTAACTGAAAAAAGGAGAGGCGTTTAAAAATTTTAGAAATGATACTTTTAAATATAACATTAGTCGTTATCTCTCCTATCCCTCACTCCATTTTAGAGTATGTCAATAACTCAGCAAGCTCACAGAACAGGATAATCACAAAAGTATAGTAAGAATCAGATGTCTGGGGAAACATTCTTCCATTAGGTAAATATCTCCTCTTCCTGAACACACATTCTTGTTACTGTCTTTGGTCTCAGGGGTACTATGTGAAAACATGTCTAATTTTAGTTCTAATGAGAATAAAGAAAAAAACTATTTTGAATGTTAGAGGGGAATCAATTAGTACTTACAACATCCAAAGGAGTTTCACTTGCAATCTGAAATAAAAAAAAAAACAAAAAAAAAAACACGACATTTTATGAAGTTACTTGCTGTGCAAGAATGTTCTTGTACACTGTAAAGATTTGTCACTCCTATTGATTTAGTAAAATGCTATGCTGATTGGCCAGTAGCCAGGCAGGAGTGTAGATGGGGTGTCCAAACTAGGAGAAGCTGGCAAGAAGAAAGGCAGAGATGGAGTTGCCAGCCAGACACAGAGAAAATAGGATGAGAATGTTGGACTGAGAAAAGGTACCAAGGCATGTGGCTAAACATAGACAAGAATTATAGCTGTCTTTGGTCTCAGGGGTACTATGTGAAAACATGTCTAATTATAAAGGCGGTGGCGGTGCAAGCCTTTAATCCCAGCACTGGGGAGGCAGAGGCAGGTGAATCTCTGTGAGTTTGAGGCCAGCTTAGTCTACAGAGTGAGTTCCAGGACAGGCACCTGTCTTGAAAAAAGAAAAGAAAAAAAAAAAAAAAAGAACTATGGGTTAATTTAAGCATAAGAGCTAGTTAGTTACAAGCCTAAGCAGTTTATAATTAATATAAGTCTCTGTGTGTTTATTTGGGACTGAACGGCTACAGGACCATTTGACATCTTTATAGATATAGGGCTTTATTAGTTCCTGTTTTAAACCCATGCTTTCTTTGTCTCCAGAAAAGAGGTCTTTTACACAGGTAATTAGACACTACAGTAGACAACAAATCTATATACAAAGCCTAAAATTTTATTCTAAAGATGTATAGTGACCTATGAAATTATGGGTTATTTTTATAGTAGTACATGAAATGCTATATTAAATATGCTGACCTTGTTATATACCTTCCTTGAGTTTTCTTTCCTACTGAAGGGAAGCAATGCTTAATGTACATATCTATAAAGGAAGCTTTAACCTGAACAGGTTGTCACACAGGAGTATATTTTAACTCATTCCTTCTCTTCAGTTTGGCAAAGTATGGTTCTGAATGGTGTGTATATTCCAGGACAAGACCACAGTTGAAATCCAAGCTTCCTTTGCAGAAGCAGATTACACTTTATTAAGAAGAACTGGGAAATAAAAGGACCTTGCAGAGTTCTCTAAACATATGAGGGAAACATAACTCTCTCAAGAGTCTTTTATTTTTTTTCAAGTAAGACATGGTTACAGCTTTAAAAAATATATATGGAAAACATTTATTTAAAAGGGTAGAATAAGTGCAATAGACCTAGATGTTGAATAATTGAGGATTTGAAGGCTAGTAGAGTATAGCTCAGTTGGTAGTGTGCTCATATGAACTAAATCCCCAGCACCACCTAAATTAGGCGTGATGGTGCATGCTCAGGATTCAGGACATGGAAGCTCAAAAGTTCAAGGTCATCCTCAGTTACACAGCTACTTTGATGCCAAAGTATATCTTTGATATGTGTGAGTGTCTCAAGAAACACAATTTTAGGAGCCTTCTTCAGAGATTGAACTGTTTTTTGAGGCAGTGACTCATTATGTTGTACTGGACTCAAGCCAGTGTCCTTCCTCAGCCTCCCAAGTAGGACTGCAGGGATGCACCACTGTGCCTGACTCTCCCCCTTAAGAGATTAAATGCCCCATCAATTAGACAATATCTCACCATAGCCCAGAACTTACAGTATTCCTGCCTTAGCTTCTTAAGGACTAGGATTATAGGTATGTCCTACCACATTAGTCTCAGTGATTGGATTTTTTTTTTCCTTTTTCAAAAGGAAAATAGGGAATGAGAGTTATGTTACTGAAGCAACTATGGATTTAAGAGGTAAATAGAGTATGAAAATGTTAAAGAATAAAATTAAATGTTTCCTGGACCATTTAGTCTCATTTTAGTTATGTTACTAAACTAAAAACTCACACTAGTCCTGTCATGAGAACTCAGAAGTCTTACCAGTTGAAGACACAGACGGTGGCCATATGCAGCTGAGTAATGAACTGCATTGTATCCTTGCTTGTCCCGGATCCCAGGATTTGCATCATTTCTTAGTAAGTATTCCAGGCACCTACATACAATAACAGCAAAATGACAATTCCAAATTTTACATTTAAATACTTTATTATAAAAAATATCACACACACAAATCACATGCCAAAATTAACCAGATCTAAAGAAATACCATAAAACTCAATACATTTTTCTATACTGTAGAATATGCCTTTCCACTGTGTGGATGAATATATGTCAATGTGATTGGTTTAATAAAGAAGCTGACTGGCCTATAGCTAGACAGGATAAGATTAGGCAGGAGAACCAGACTAAAAGAATGCTGGGAAGGAGAGGAGTCTGAGAAGTCTCAAGGAGACACCATGAGATGCAAAGCGAACGGGATGGGAAGTACGTACATGAGTTAAAAGAGCCTCAGGGCAGCACATAGATTAATAGAAATGGGTTAATTTAAGTTATAAGAGCTAGCTAAAAACAAGCTTGAGTTATCAGCCAAGCATTTATAATTAATAGTAAGTTTCTGTGTGGTTATTTGGGGAGTGGCTGGCGGGACAGAAAAGTTCTACACTATACAATAAGAATAACCATTCGGAATGAAAGCTGGAGCTTCACATTAGATTTTATATTTTTAGTACTGAATATATTTTTATATACTTATTCACCTACATTTTGTTTATTTATTTAATTGGGATGAGGTCTTTCTATGTAGATCTGGCTGTCCTAGGACTCTCTATGTAGACCAGGCTAATCCGATCTTCCTGCCTCTGGCTTTTACCATGCCTGGCCTTTCCACCTACATTTTAAATAAATGATTATATCCTGGTAATTTTTCTCTTCTTGTCATTAAAATTTTTATATGCATGATTACAGAATGTAAGTATTATATCTAAGATATAATTGCTTGTGTTTTTTGTTAATTTTGTCAGGCTTTTAACATGAAAGGGCTTTTTTACATAACTATTTGGGAAGTCTAAATGAGCACTGGTTTCATACAATAGGACTATTTATATATGTCAGCACATCAGATAGTAAGTCTATTTATGGTCTTTACTACTTGTTAAAACTTGGCCCCAAAAGGTCTTTGAGTACTGACTTAACTGCCAACCCCACTCCCTCCTGTGAGATCATATCAAGGCGAGTGTGCGTGCGTGCGTGTGCGTGTGTGTATAGGAGGTATTATTTACTCATTCAGATAATATGGATCAATATACACTCATAAGATAGCCAGAATCAGGTTACAGTTCTTGACAACTTAGCTCTCTAGTTTTAAAAAATATTTTAAATTATGTGTGTCTATGTGTAGGTGTGCACATTCAGATGCTAACCTTTGCTTCTATTTTTTTCAATTTATGTATATGGACACGAGTTGTGGCAGAAGTGCACACCCATGTATATGCAGAGACCAGAGGAGGACACCTTACTACTCTCTGCCTTATTCCTTTGAGACAAGATTTCTCACTGAATCTGGCACTTGCTATTTTTCAGCTAGGCTGGTGGCCAGCAAACTCTAGTGATCCACCTATCTCTGCCCTTAACCCCCAGTGCTGGTTACAGGTGTGTGTAGCCATGTCTAACTTTTGACATGGGTGCTAGGAATCCTAACTCAGGTTCTCATGCTGGCACAGCAAGCATTCTTACCTACAAATCCATTTCCCCAGTTTCTAACCCTATTCCCTTACTGTTGAATGGCTTAAAACCACTTAGGCCTCTCAGGAATTACTTTCAGAACTTTTATACATTATAATACTCTCAATGGTAGCAAATACAATCCTTTCAAGCAGGAATTGCCTGATAATTTGAGTTCAATTGTCTGGTCCCCAAGTAGAAGGAAAATAGACTCCTGAAAATTATCTTGACTTACATATGTGCACTGTGGCATGTATGTTCATATCTACATACATATCATAATATACATTCACAGTAAATAGCAAAACTTTTGTGTGTGTATGCACATGTATTTGGACATGGCTGTGTGTGTCATAGGAGGTATGCGGAAGTCAGAAGACAACCTTGGGCATCAGACCTTACTTCTACCATAGAGACTGTTTTCCTGTGGTTTGTGGCTATGTACCTCAGTCTAGCTGGCTAGGGAACTTCCAGGGGTTCTTATGTATCTAATTCCCATCACAATGTACAAGTGTTAGAATTTCAGATGTCTACTACTAATCTGGATTTACCAAGTGCTTTATTTACTGAGCCATCTCCTCAGCCTGAATTATATGGCTTTTTTTTTTTTTTTTTTTTTTTTTTTTTGAGACAGGGTTACTCTGTGTAGCTTTGTGCCTGTCCTGGAAACTTACTCTATAGACCTGGCTGGCCTCTCAACTCACAGAGATCCCACTGCCTCTACCTCCCGAGTGCTGGGATTAAAGGCGTGCGCCACGACCACCCGGTGAATTACATGCATTTTAAAAAAGGATTAAAAAAGTGAAAAACAAAAGATAGACTTTTATGTTAAATGTAACTTCCCAGAACTATTTTTTTAAAAGCATCTTTCCCTAGGAATCATTATTCTTAACATTTTTACTCTTTGCTGACTCACACATGGGGAAAACTAGAAACATGAAGATCTAATTTGCTGTTTTCACTGAGTTTATTTTAGTCTAAGAAGACAAATATTATATGGAGGCACTACAAATGGATCTGGTAATGGGATTTCTTATGCCAGTTTATATCACTTATCCTTTTCTTCTCACCCATCACTTTTGACCAACATTTACTTGGTTTGCTATCAAATAATATTTATTTAAGCAATATGGACCTACTATATGTCAATCTCAGCACTCAGGAAGCAGAGGCATGCAGATCAATGAGCCTGAGGTCAGACTGGTCTACAGAGTAAGCTCCAGGACAACCAAGGCTACACAAAGAAACCCTGTAATGAAAAACCAAAAACCAAACAACAAACAAACACTGTTCTGTAGGAAGAATAAGAAAAGATCATCTTCTATCAGATTTTTCAAGTAAGGGCCAGATGCTTGGGAGACAGCAACAGCTAGGATTTAATAATAATTATGAAATGTCTTTATTTTACAAACTGTGGATTCAGGGAATGATAATCAAAATGTAAAAAGGAAATACACATTTGCAGTAGAACAGTCCCCACATGAAGATGCCAGTTTACAGGAACAACAATCCTCTTCTGCCCACACGTACTCACTTGCCGTCTGTGTCTGACGTAGCTGCATAGTGCAGGGGTGTGCAGCCTCTTTCATCAAGGTCATTCACGCTTGCTCCTGACCCCACAAGAGCAAACAGGCACTGGTAATTGCAGTTGGCAGCAGCATAGTGCAGTGGAGATCTTTTGTGACCGAATTAACACAGGAAATACAAAAGCAAGGAATACACATTTGTAAACATAAGCACAGTGGACCTTTATTCCACACATTTAGTTACAATACAGTCTCACGTCAATCCCAACCTCTATATTCTGCTTAGAAACCTAAAAAGTTTCATTTTAATAAAGTTTGCCTTACATACACTAACAAAAATGCCCCATAGTCCGTGTCTTGAGCAATAAAAGCAAAAGGAAAACACAAGACGCACACTGGAGTGGTTACTAAAACTCCACACTGGCCTCAGCAGTAATACCAGCCAGCATTCTCAAGCATAAGCTAGGTGCAGTTTTACAGACTAACTTCCTGTTCAGAGGAGCTAATGTACCATTTCAATCTCTAAAGACTTAGTAATCATAGCTACTTCCTCTCTGATTACTAAAATCACACAGAATGCTACTAAACATAGGAATAACTATTTTAGAATGATAAAATTAAGATGATTCTATAATTTCATTAAATGAAAAACAAAAATTATAGTAAGTTCAGTTCAGAGTTCCTTACAGTTTATTTTTCCCCTCTAATACTTTTATCAGGAAAATGATACCAAAACATTATTTTTGCCTTATTGGATATTATAGTGTTTTCTGTTTATTAGTTTGAGACAGGGTCTCACTATGTAGCACTGGCTGGTCTAGAACTCACACAGATCTACCTCCCCAATGCTAGAATTAAAAGCATGTGCCATGATGCCGAGCAATTATAGAGATTTTTAAAATGCAATTAACCCTGGAAATACAAAGCCTTTAAATTCTATTAGAAAATACATCAAAAACCCTCTTTATTATTTGTTGCATGGAATGTGCAAATTACTACAAATAAAATTTAGCTTTAAATTTCATTTTGTGGGCCATTTGTTCCCTCTATTAGTACATTTATGAACTCAATCTATTTTTCAAAGTATTATGGGGTCAAACAGTTTTCTTCTATTCATTTCTTACTTCCTACCATACACTATCCTTTCTCTTCCTTCTGCATTGGTACTATCATATGCACCAATACACACCCACACATTTCCTTCTCATTTACTACACTCTTCCCTTCACAGTCTTACATAGTTTTTACTTGCTGACATATATCGCTTATACTGTCACCTACATCACTCAAATAAATTCAAACTGCACTTAATTCTTTCTTGAATGGTTTTAATGTACTTTGTGAGTCTAATCCTGCTTTAAGTAGAAACAGATAATAGAAACTTCAACTGCTATTACTACAAATGCTAGTAGTAATAAGGCTAGACAATGAGATTTTGTCCTTTTATTAAAGCTGCTTTCCTGCAGGCTGTATTCAGTAGGTAATATGGATGTGTATGGGTGGGGGAATCACACATATATCTGTAACCTATTTTTTCCTTTAAGTAGTGGGAAGCAGGTATGGGAAGTATGAACTTTCACAAAAGAATGACTTAGAAAAATTCTAGGTACTATGAATTTTTTGAAGGCACTTTGGACCAAGAGAGTTTTACATTTCTATGCCATAATTATGGGAAAAGGGCAATTAATATCAAGAAAGATAGGAATGGAGCTAGAGGGATGGCTCAGCAGTTAAGAGCACTGGCTGGCTTTTCTAGAAGACCTGGGTTCAATGCTCAGCCTTCACATGATGAGTTCACAATGATCTGTAACTCCAGTTCCAGGGGATTTGATGGTCCTCTTTTGGCCTCCATGAGCATACAAGCAGGCAAAACACCTATACATACAAAATAAATTCTTTAAAAAATTAGGGGGGCAGGACAGAGGTAGCTAGGACTGTAGGGGAACCCAATTAAAAGACTGGGGTTAAGAACACTTAGAACCCACTGACTTCAGCTGGCTACTGTACACTTGCGTGCTCTTTTTCTTTTCCTTTTGGCAATGTTAGGGATCAAACCTAATCCTGTGCATTTGGAAAGATAAGCCACAACCCTAGCTCTACTTCAGACTCAACTCATCCTGACTATAACTCAAAATATGCTGTGTAACACAAAGTTAAATTTCAGAAGTCAGTTAAAAGGTCAAGCAAGCCATTAAGTAGGGAAATTTTAACCTAGCTTTAAAGAGGAGCTGTATCACAGATTACCTCCCAAATTTATCCTTTTTGTTGAAGTCTGCACCAGTATTCAGCAGAAGGTTTAGGCACTCCAAATTTCTAGTCAGGATAAAAAGAAAGTTTAAAAGTATAATTATCAGTGATTTTATGATAAAAATGGTAGGCCTAAATAAGCATAAATGAATATTTCTAAATGAGGATTACTTTACATTTTACGAAGAATAAAACATTAAAATTCATTATATTTAGCACTTTAAAAAGTTATGTGCATACATACTGCCACACAGGAAATAAATGAATTATTTTACTGTAAAAAAGGAAGATCACTTTGTAAAAGATCCTAAGAACCAACACTTATATTTGAATGTCTTATATTTAAGTGTTAAAATATTCAATTAAAATGAACTAAAAACAAACAACAAAACATTCCTGTACCCTTAAAACACATAATAATAAGTCAATTTACCCCACTGTCTCCTATTCAGACTGAACGTTGGTTAAAATTGTAGGACATGCTTACATGCTTATTGTAACTCAATTTTTATACACCTGAACAACTGTGTACATTAGAATGAAAACTGTGCCTGCTGACTTCTGCAGGCAGGTTGCACACAGATTAGGTTTTAACGAAAACTCCGGTGACCTCAGAAGAACAAGGGAGTGAGTCACATGTGCTCTCAATGCATCTCTCTAACTTAGACCTGCCTGCTGGCAGTCTTGGTTCAGCAGACTTGTTCTTGGAAATAACAAGGAAATATTAAGGAATTATCATTAGAAATAAAGTGCTTACAAAAATGTCCGTTTTGATAAATCGTGAATTAAATGGCTTAACACAAATCTAAGTTATCAAAAGCATTAAGGTAAGAAAAAGCTTTCAGAGACCAGGAGTTCTGGTCATTCAGTAGAACTGACTAGCTGTCCCTAGAGAGCTTCTTAAAACGTAATCCTAACAAGGAGGGTGTTGTGTGCCTACAGTTCCAGCACTTCAGAGGCTGAGGTTGGGGACTGAGTGTTAAGCCAGCCTTGGCTACATAGCAAGACTCTGTCTCAAAAATCAGGACACACACACACACACACACACACACACACACACACACACAAACTAAAACAATATAAATGAAATTTAGTCTATAATGTTCTAATCACATTTCTTCTTCTGAGCCAAGACATAACTATTTCATCAACATTTTTTTCTCTGAAGATGCAATTTTTAAAGTACCATTTACAGCAGAGTACATAGTATTATTTAGAACATTCACAATATTTTCAGTATTTTGAATATTCTCATCATTTCATGAACATTTTTCTTTGTTTAGGAATTATTTTCCCTTATAAAAATTAACACTTCCATTTGTAGGGTTTTTTTTTTTTTTTTTTTTTTTGTAGGTTCTTTCCTACTTAATACTTATGACTTAGCTGAAAAAAGAATGGGGGGGGGGCGCGCGTGATGACAGGGGAGGCAGGTGCTGGGAAGCAATTTTTGCTGCCCTGAACTTTCTTTTGTTAAATTCCAGGTAGGTTTCAGTTTCTATTTTGTGGGGACTCAGAACTAACATAGAGGCACAAAGAGATAGCCTCCATGACTGATGTTTGCCTGTCTATCTTTCTGGAATGAACCCAGGTGCTCTTGGGATACTAAGTGCATAACACTGACTTCCATAAAAGAAATAAAAATACTATTAACATACCCTCCAGCTGCAGCTGCATGTAGACAGGTCCTGCCAAAATCATCTGGGGTATCTATGTCAAATCCTGTAAGAATGAATATATATCTTCTCTCTTATATAATATTATAGATGTATTTTAAGATAGTATTATCAAAAAATGTCATATATCACATTGTTCTTTTCAATCCCAAGCAAACCTACATATTCATAACAAGTACAAAATGAATAAAAAGGAACACTAGTAATGCACAATATTACAAAAAATTCCATAAAGGTTAGGCAATTTTACAAGTGCTATATTGCTCGTCTGAAAGGCTATGCCAGGAGTGATGGCTCACACCTTCAGTCTCATATTCCCAGCTACACAGAAGACTAAGTCAGGAAGATCACTAAGACAAAGCCAGGAGTCTTGCTAGCCTTGGCACATGGTATAAAACCTGTTAAAATCAAGCAGGCAAACAAAACCTCTCCAATTTCTAAAAGGCTATAAGGTACAACAAGGATAATAGTTAACAAGAAAAAAGAAATGAATAACGGACACAAACAGAACCCTTAAGGTCATGAAGTGTAAAAGGCCTGCCATAAAAGATTTTGTTAGGTAATTCTATAGAAATAACCCAGGAGTGATGACTAATACACCGCATTATGCTAATGGCATTTCTTTGATGGGAATTAAAGATGTTCACCAATGGATGTAATTTATGGCTATATACCCACATGAACATATTATAAATACTGAACTGTATACAATAAATAAGTGAACTTATAAGTGTATAGTACACAGATATCTCAATAAAGCATTTTTAGCCAGGCATGATGGTACACACCTGTCGTCTGAGCACTTGGGAAGCAGAAACAAGAGAATTGCAAGTTCAAGGTCAGCCTGGGCTTTACAGACTCTCCACTCATCATCTCCCTCCCTTCCACAAAAAAAAAAAAAAAGACATGTATTTTGTTCCATGTGGCTATTCTTAATACTGGGGAGAGATTTTTCATATTCCCTTTCATGCAAAGTGGGTGAGAATGGACAGTTTCACATGAATACTTGTTGATACAAACTTAAATAAAACAACAACAATAAAGTTACTCACATAAAAATGTATTGCACACCCCCACCAACAAAAACCTATCTGTCTCACTCTGAATTTTCAATAAAACCTCATTAATTAATTTCAGTAAACATGAATGTTAATATTTAACTCACATATATACTGCGAAATAGAAATTTAAAAACAATTAAATCCTATAGTCAGTAATTCATTGATCGCACTTAATAACAATCATAGTTAGCAGTAATACTGACAAAAATCCACGTCAACTATAGTTATAGCATTTTCAACTATGTATTGGTAATGAATTAATAATTTCATAAGCCTATAAGATATTCATATTATGACTTAACTCTCAAAATGAAGACTCAAACCAATGAAACATGCCAAATAAGGTATTTTGCTTCTAGGACAAGTTAAATAGGACAAGTTAAGAAGACTACCATCACTAGATAGAAGCTGCTCTACAGACAGTCCACACTCCATGTCACCAACTAACAAAGGAAATCATAAGAATAAAACATTTTGAACCGGGCAGTGGTGGCGCACGCCTTTAATCTTAGCACTTGGGAGGCAGAGGCAGGTGGTACTCTGTGAGTTTGAGGCCAGCCTGGGCTACGGAGTGAGTTCCAGGAAAGGTGCAAAGCTACACAAAGAATTCTCAGAGCTGATAACTGTAACCACAGAGGAGGAGAGGGAAGAGGCAGGAAGGCTGAGAGAGCATGTGAGCAAGCAAACAAACTTATCTGTGAAGGTTCCATTTACCTGAAGAAAGAAGTTTCCTGCAGCAGTCCGAAAAACCACTTAAGGCTGCCAAATGGAGTGGGAACATTCCATGTATACCACGCCTTAAATTAACAGGACAGAAACTTCATTAAACACATGAAAAATGCAATAATATAAATATATTATAAAAACATTACTTACATAAAAATTAGTTGAATAGAAATCTCTTAATACTTTAGACAAAAATCTGGCCAGTCATTGAAAGGTGGCATAACTAACTACCCAGCTATATTTTCCCAAAGCTTGTCTTTCTAACCTCAGTACTATCACCATTCTAGACTCACTGTCTACTTTATTTTTTTCAAGACAGGGTTTCTCTGGATAGCACTGGCCGTCCTCGAATTCACAGAAACCCGCCAGCCTTTGCCTCCCAAGGGCTGGGGATTAAAGGTGTGCACCACCACCACCCAACAAGACTCACTGTGTATTTATGAGCTCTATATTCTAAAGTCAGATGCTCAACACCACCTTTGGGTTAACGTTTCTAGGTATTTGCTCAGGGAGCAAAACTTCTTCCCCATGTCACCTCCCTATTTAAAACCATTTCTGCAAGGTGCTGTGCTCAAGAGTGTTCATCTCAGTCATTTTGTATTGGTGAGAACTTGAAATCAACTTAATTATAAATAATTGAGAATATTTTATGTATCTTTATATAGTAAAATTAAATCCCATACAGTAAACTAGAGCTATCTATAGAAATCTGAAAAATCTTAAGCCTCTACACACATTGCTAAATCAACGATGTACATTTTTAAATTGCAAAGACCATGTGTACAATAGCATATCATCTATGAATACATAAAGCGTTTACATTTTGTTCATTAATACATATAAAGTGACATATAAGAATTAGAAACACCAATTTGATTATGGTTTTGACTTTTGCAGAACATATACAAAATAATTAATATTTTAAAATTTTATAGGGCAACTTTAATATGTATGGGGTTAGGGACCTCTTTGTATCAGCAACTAGGGACTCCTTGAGCTTTGCACAGCACAGTCTGAAACCACTATCTACAGATGGTCCAAGAAAAGCACTTGGTGTGTACAATATCTGTAACTTCTAGACTGAAAACAAAGGGATCATAAAAGTTAAATTTCTTATCAAAACTGTGTACTATTTATGCTGGAGAAAAAGGAAACAGAAATATAAAAATATGCCATGCTGGCTAATCAAACAAAATTATACATAAAACATATGAAATCTACCAGTGTCAAAATAAAAGATAAGAAAAAAAGCAAACAAGCCAGTTCCTACAATGTTAAAGATGAAAACCATGATCCCACTGGAAATCTCTAGAAAACCCCAGTCCACCTGCTTCTGTGATTGCCCAGATAGTGATCACCACCTCTGTAAGTATTACTTACTTTGCAGTGTCAGCACCACTTGTAATAAGAGTGTTGATTAGCAGCTCATGGCCATACCGGGCTGCTATATGCAAAGGGGTGTTTCCATTTTTATCTTCACAGTCAATTACAGCTCCTACAATAAAGGACACAGTGTCAGATACTAGATTACATACAGATTGGCCAATACTGTAAAATGCAATGAAATATGCTGTTTAAGCATAGACTAATAGATATAGAAATTCTAACTAATTTCATTCACAGTATATTTACTTGGGGTTACCAATTGCATATTTAAAAGTTTTGTGAATTGAGCATTGGATTTAAACACATTTTAAACTAACAGAAGGGTTCTAGGGCATAATGAGTCTAAAGACCACTATGCTAAAGACACTGCTTTAGAGCAGCACTTTAGAGCAGTCCTGTGCTTCATGAAGTCGACTGCTCATACACAGTACTTTAAAAATCTTTGGATCATGAATCTATTATTATCATCATCATTATTATTATTATTATTATTTTTCCCTTGCAGAACTCTAGCAACAAAAACCTAACAAAGGGTTCTTGGGGAGATGGATCAGTGGGTAAAATGCCTGCTATTAAAATGGGGAACAGAACGCATATAAAGTTGGGGATGGTAGCGCCCATCTGTAAGTCAAATGCCCAAATAATGAGTTAGGAGGTGTGAATGAAAGAATCCCCAGAAGCCTGTGGGCCGACCAGTCTGCAGCTAACATCATAAAACTCTATCTTAAACAAGGCAGAAGGTAAAAACTAACATCTGTTGTCCTCTGATCCCCACATGAACACAATAGCATTTGCATGCCTTTTTTTTTTTTTTTTTTTTTTTTGCTCTCTTCTTCATACACCATAGACACATAAAAGAATTTTTTTTTTAATGCCAACAAGGGGCTGGAGATGGCTCATTGGTTAAAAGCATAGGATATTCTTCTATAAGACCTGGGTTCACTTCCCAGCACTTAGATCAAAGTTTACAACTGTCTGTAACATAAGTCCCAGGGAATCTGACACTTTCTTCTGGTCATCATGGGCACCACATGCATGTGGTGCACAGACATACATTCAGGCAAATATTGATGTACATGAAATAAAAATAAATAAAATCTTAAAAAGAACAACAAAGCCTTTTAAAAAATTATATGTTAGGGACTATTAACAGACAGTCCTTTAGAACATGGTCTAAGAAATACAGATTTACATTAATAGCCATAAAAATTATTTTATTTAAAAGTTTAATTTACTTAGTAATAATTCAAACACATGAGAATAAAGTGCAGAAAATAACCTAAAACCCTAAAAAGAGTTCATTTCAAACACTCAAACAGGGAAAAATGAAAAATGCAACAAAGCAAATATTAATATATATCATGTAGAAAGGCAGTTTTCTAATTAGCAATATTGGGAGGGGGGGGAAGGTCAACACTAATTGCTATAGAAATAAAATTCATAGCTGGAAAAGGTGGTGTAAGAGGAACATGAATTGAAGGCCAGCCAAAGCTATGCAGGGAGACTCCTCCCTTCCTATCTACTCAAAAGAGAAGAAATGAAATTAATAATTCAGAAGAATAGAAATAACTATGAATCCTATTATCGTAGTATTTTATCCTCTGCTGATTTTCAAGAGATCTGAATTAAAAATCTTAATAGTATACACACTGCTATGGCAATTCCACAGTGCCATTCACTGAGTAGATTAAAAACAAAAAACTACATTGAAGAAATAAAGGAAACAAACAGAAATACTTTTTACCACTCTGGATAATGGTTTGTGATCTGGAGAATCTACCGTGGAGAGCAGTCATGTGTAGTGGGGTTTTCCCATCTTTACTCTGAAATAATGTAACAACAACAACAAAGTTTAATTACTATGCTGTACCAGAATATGCATCCCTCAGTTGTACTTTACATATCTTCTTATAAATTTTATAAATATTACTCAAGAATCAAGTCTTCTGGACATAAACCAGCTTTTCAAAGTATTAACTGGCTTTTTATTTTTATAAATATCAAATGAGTATCAACTGTATATCAAACCAAAAACATACAAAATTCCCCACACTTACTATTTATACAAATTTTGTATGGCGGTATAAAGTATAATCTTAACATTCCTATTCTACAAGTAGAAAAATTAAAACATAGGATATTAAATGATTCAACCACGGGCACCATAATCCCAAGTGGAATAGTCACGATGTGCTTCCCAAGTTTAACATTCAAACTTTCACCTTGCACTGATGCTTTTGATTTTATGAAACCCAAAAACCTCCCATCTTTAGTTATTATAAATCATTTAAAAAAATCCACTGTCTTAATTTGTTTATAATTACTTGTAATCAATATTGTTAGCTATTTACTTGAATTAAGACAATCGGGCTGCCTGGCTGTGCATTTCTATAGTTCAGAAGAAATTCCAAATGCAAAAAACAATGACTGACTTATGTGCTATTTTCTTCCTGGTTAAATGGTATTATTTTATCTCTAAAATCTTGTGGTAGTTAAACTATACAAAGGAAAGAAACTGTTTGGCGCTCCTAATCCTTCAGCACTATTCGGTATGCCTTCTGTACATATACTATAACAAATGTTCCAAGTTTGTATTAACCTTGTAAAACTTTTCATGCTATATGGGCATCAATAGTTATGGGATGTTTGAGTCTATAATTTTGCTACCTTGTTTTAGGACAGGCATTTGATGTCACCTAAAATTCACGACATAGTCCAAAATGGTTTTGAGCTTGTGGTCCTCCCGTCTCAGCCTCCCAAGTGCTGGGATTATAGGGACACACTACCATGCCCAGCTTGTTTCTTTAATTTTATGATTTTTTTAAAAGCATAAACCATCTAGTAATCCTGAGGAATTTCTAATAATCTAGAAACATTGGAAAAAGGATTAGAAAGCATGTATGTATGCAGACTCCAGAACCACAGCAACATTAGTCAAAGAATCTCAGCTCTGACTCTTGAAACAAGAAATTGGACAAGTTGCTAACTTTCTTGAGCCTTTACTTCCTCAACTGAAAATGAGGACAATACTATCTACACCTTATAGGTCTGTTGCACAGTCTAAAACTGCTTACATAGCATACTTATACTTTTTATTTTATTCCTTTAACTAGGACGAAAAAAAAGCACAAAGGTATTTAACAAAAGCATTCTAGTTTTATGTTTTCAAAAGTGTTCACTATGTGGTAAATTCCAACTCAGTGTTGATATTTTACAGCCATTTTTTTTATAGACAAGAAGCAAAGTGAATAAAAATGTATAATGAAAACAGGATTCATAATACAGTGAAATATGAAAGATATAACTAGGCTGGACGGTGGTGGCGAATGCCTTTAATCCCAGCACTCAGGAGGCAGAGGCAGGAGGATCTCTGTGAGTTCGAGGCCAGCCTGGTCTCCAAAGCGAGTTCCAGGGAAGGTGCAAAGCTACACAGAGAAACCCTGTCTCGAAAACACACAAAAAAAGAAAGATATAACTTCAGTTAACATTTTTAAGTATTGTAAATATGTTTTAGGTATAATTTTGAAATAGTTCATATATGCCAGTCATTTAATCCTCACAACCCTATGAGATAAACACTATTATTTTTAGGCCAGAAAGATGGCCTACTGGGAAAAACAGCTTGCTGCCAAGTCTGATTGTTAAAATTCTGCCCTCACTCCAGCTGCATGACTGCACATGAGCAGTTCAGTAGTTAACTAAAGGGTCTTGCGTCTTAGTCATCAGTGTGTGCTGGTGATCACGGACATTCAGTGTGGTCACACAATCTGCGCATGTGTGGCATGGCTCTGTAAGCCCATCTGCGCCTTAAAGAGCCATGACTCAGACCCTGTTCTCTCTCTCTCTCCCCTCCATCTCCCCTCTCTCTGCACATGCTTCCCTCTCCAGGTCTGGTTCTCTTGTCTTCACGCCCCACTCCCCCAATAAAGCTCTAAAATAATACTGGGTTCTGTCGTGACCGTGACCTTTTTGTGCTTCATTTCACTGATGAGTTCAGTTTGATCTCTGGATACACATGGTGGAAGAAGAGACTTAATCCTGCAAGTTGTCCTTTAACCTCCACATGCATGAACACACACACACACACACACACACACACTTTTAAGTATACAAATATAAAAAAACTGGTGTAAAAATACACTATTATTTCTGTTTTATAAGTGAGGAAACATACAACCTGAGATGAAAGAATTTCACTTTGTCTTCTAGCCCTTAAGAAATGGAATTGTGGGACTGGAGAGATGGCTCAGAGGTTAAGAGCACAGACTGCTCTTCCAGAGGTCATGAGTTCAATTCCTAGCACCCACATGGCAGCTTACATCTGTCTGTAACTACAAGATCTGACATCCCCACACAGACATGCATACAGGCAGAACAACAATGCACATAAAATAAAAATAAATTATTAAAAAAAAGGAAATGGGCTTGTATAAGCATACAGAAAACATTAATTAAAATATTTTTACTTTCTACATACTATTATAGAAGGTATTCTTAAATATTCCAAGGAAGAAAAGATTAAGATTACCAGTTGAAAAATATACCTTAGCACCAGTAGGAGAGCATATTTATTTCTCTTTGAAATGGAGAAAAATACAGAGATTGTTTTTAATCATCTAAAATCATATTAGAATGAAGCTAGGAGTTAATTTTTTTACATCTATTTACGTATTATTTATTTTGTGCATATATGTACATGTGTCACAGTGTAGAGGTCAGAAGCCAACTTGCAGGATTATAACTTCCATTATGTGGGCTCCAGGGATCAAATTCAGGTTGTGAGGCTTGGCAGCAAGTGCCCTGATCCGCTGAGCCTTCTTGCCAGCAAATAAACCAACATTCTAGGAGTTGTTATCAGAAGCCAGTAATAACAAAAGTCACAGATTTTATAGTAGTTTTACGCTTAAACTTTAGTGATATTTTTTAGTTGAAAAATTTATTCTTTTCTTTTATTTATTTCTTTAGACAGAGTCTCTCTACATAGTGCTGGCTGTCCTGGAACTCACTCTGTAGACCAGGCTGGCCTTGAACTCACAGATCTGTCTGCCTCTGCCTCCCGAGTATCACCTTGCCCAGCACGAAAATTATTATTTTTTTTTTTTTTGAGGAGGGGAAATGGACAGTTTCTCTGTGTAGCACTGGTAGACCAGGCTGACCTCAAATTCACGGATCCACCTGCCTCTGCCTCCTGAGTGCTGGGATTAAAGTCCAGGTGAAAAATTTATTCTTAAGGATGAACAGAGCATTTGGTCTTGTACACAATTTCAGCACTCAAGAGGTTGAAGCAGGAAGAGTACTGAGTCTGAGGTCATGCTGGGGTATGTAGTAAGAAAAGTGTCTCAAAGACAGTCAGGCATTGTGGTTATACTCACATATAAATAATCCCAGCACTTATGATGTATATATATGCAAGGCCAACCTCGGCATATAGCAAGTTAAAGGCTACTCTGGACTACATGAGAGTCTGTCTCCAGAAACTGGGAGGAAAATTGTTTTTGTTAGGGCTACTATTGCTGTGGTGAAGCTGTTAGGATTCTGCCCTCACTGCAGCTACATGATGGATCTACTTCAGGCTTTTCCTGTCTCACCAGCATCCTGTCAGACACAAAAGCAGACAGAGTGCCAATCCAAGAGGGATGGATGGCTCCAGGGCAGTGGGACAGCCTTACCCACCATCCCAGGACGCCTGTCTACCTTGGAAGGCCCCCTTTCCTACCCTCCCCAAGAGGCAACCAACGCCCACGAAGTCAGCTGGAAGCAGTTTTTCCAGGAGAAACGACGCCCCTATTCCTATTCACTTGCTTTTTTATAATAAGCAAAAAGTCTGGAATGTTAGGATTCTGCCCTCACTCCAGCTACATGACTGCATATGCGCAGTTCCAGGTCATCAGTGTGCGCTGGCGACTACATACACACCTTAAAAGCTGGACGCAGACCCCACCCTCTCTCTGCTCTGCTCCCCTCTCGCCCACCCCACCATCTTTCTCTCTGTCCTGGCCTGGCTCTCCTCTTTCCCTTCCCCCTTTTCCCTCCTAAGAAAGCTCCGAAGACTAACGATGGGTTCTGTCGTGACTGTGATCTTTCCACGAGGTAACCAGTGCCGCAACCAGCACCGTGTATCATCCTTTCAGAAGCACCATTCCCAAAACTTGGGAGAAAATGGTTTATTTATTCAGTTTACATTTTCACAGCACTGTTTATCATCGACAAAGTCAGGACAGGAACCTGGAAGCAAGAGCTAATGCAGAAGCCAAGGAGGGTGCTGCTTATGGGTTTGCTTCCCCTAGCTTGCTCAGCCTGCCCGCCTACAGAACCCAGGACCACCGGCCCAGGCATGACAACACCCACAGTGGGCTGGGCCCTCCCCCATCAATCACAAGTTAAGAAAATGCCTCACTGCAGTATCTTCTGGAGGTATTTTCTCCAGTGAGGTTCCTTCCTTTCAGATAACTACAGCTTATGTCAGGTTGACATGACACTAGCCAGCACAGGAATAAGGGAAGGAAGGGAGCCATATGGAAATTATGGAATAACACAGCAAGCAGGAGAAGGTGTGTATGTATGCAACCAAAGCAGTCAATGTAGTCAGGCTCACAGTAAGAAAGTTATAAAAGCAAGACCATAATTACGTTTTAAAGCCCATTCACTTACTTCTACTGCTCTTGTAAAGATCAAATGTTTAGAAAGTGAATTATTATAAATTTAAATTCAATTTCTATATTTCCAAGTTAAGATTAGGAACAACAAAACAAAGAGAAGGGTAGAAAGAACAGCAGTAGCAGGGAGGGAGTAAATGATCAGTAAAATGGTTTCCCTAACAGGTCAAATGTTAAGGATGTGGTCAATAAACAGTGACTTGACAAATATAGGAAATACAAGTCAATGAGACTTAATATTCTTGTTGGTTGAAAACCTAGAGCCATCAATAATCTTTGTACAATTTCACAGCAAGGTGGACTTCAGAAGTCAAAACCTAAGAAACATACTTCAATGTAACTCAGTACTAATATAATTCAGACAACTGAATTTAAAGGGCTATTATACATTGTTAGGCAAGTTTTAGATATCTAGTGTAGGCTTCAAATCTGCTTAATCACCATGTGATGTATACGCCACCACCGGGCGATGTTTTGTTTTTAATTGAGATAGGGTGGGCTCAAAATCACCATCCTCCTGCCTTAGCTCCCAAGTGTTAGAATTACAGTGTCTGCCATTATGCTTATCTTTAAATGTATACATTGTGTACCTGTTTGTGTGTGCAAATTAGTGGAAATGTGCAAGCACATGGAGGCCAAAGAACAACACTGGGCTGTGCCTCAGGAGCCACCCACTTTGTTTCTAAGAGAAGGTTTACCAGTGGCTGCTAGGCAAGCCACTGTACTGAGTATTTCCATAACCCTTAACGGTAAATTCTTTAAAAGGATAGTTTAGGGGCTGGAGACGGCTCAGCATTTAAGAGTACCTGTGACCCCAGTCTGACTCCCAGCCCCCAAATGGTGACTCACAATTGTAACTGCAGTTCCAGGGATCTGACTCCCACTTCTGGCCTCCATGGGCACCAGGCATGTATATAAGCAAAATATCCATACACATAAAATAGTAATTTAAAATTTAAAAGAACTTTAAAAAGACAGTTTAGCTCAAAGCATACTAGAGGCTCTTAATGATACCTTCTGGTCTTCCTTCCCTGAGTATGAACTAAATAAATTTGTCCCTCAGTTGAGAGAGAAAAGAATGAACTAACTCCCACTAGACTTAATGCTGCTTCACTTCTCCTGTGTAGGTTAGTGTTCTCAATTAAGAAAGGCAGTGCTCATCTACGTTCACGTTCAAAAGGAGCAGAAATTCTCTATAAACAGTATTTGTAAGCTTACATATTTCTACTAATCCTACATGATTCAAATTTGATTGATTGTGGCTTTCTTGGTAACACAAGATGGGGTTTGTCAAGTACTGTAAATGATGAATGATACAGGAGCAAACTAAAAAACTTTTTAACAATGTAAAATAATTATATACTATGAAATAATAATGCTTAAAATCTTGGTTACCTGTGTTTTTCACAGTATTACACAGTGAAAATAAATTTGACTCCTGAATTTTAACATATTTCTAAAACGCTTACTGCTAAAAGCAATTATGAACAAGAAGCCAAATGACTATTCTTTACGTGTAAATACAGATAATATTTCTACCCTAACACCATGAAAAATTTTATAACAGAAATTTCAGAAAAGAAACCAGTTTCAAAACAGTATTAAAGCATGAATATCCATATACATGTGTGGACTCTACCACCAACATTTTACTCCTTGTTTTTCATCACATTATCGATACAATTATTTGATGCTTTAGAGTTAGTCACAAATGTAATCACTATGTGACAATCAGGGTGTATCATTCATTATTTAACACCTACTGTTTCCCTTCTAACACAAAGTTTACATATAATGAAGTAAGTGCACTAGTCTTAAGAACCCCGGTGAGTTTCCACAAGTGCTTATCTACATTTCATAAGGCCTGCCAAGTACAAAGCAGCACCATTACCCTGTAAGGTCTCCTCATGCCCCTTGCCCAGGCGATCCTTCTTTCCCATGGGCAACAATTGATCTGTTATTTGCCCCCTGACTATAAATTCTGGAACTCCAAATAAACAGAATTCCATTTGTTCTAGAATCTTGCATAGATGGAAAATGTACTAAATTCGTTCCCTGATTCAGTATAATATTTTAGAGATTTATCCATGTTTTTTTTTTTTTAATATTTTTTTGAGGGGGGTTGGTTGGCAGTAGAGACAGGGTTTCACTGTGCAGCTCTGCTGGCCTCAACTCAGAGATCTGCCTGCCTCTCCCTCCAGAGAGCTGGATTAAAGGCGTGCACCACCACGCCTGGCCTTTTCCACGTTCTTAAGCTCACCAGTAGGTCTTTTAAATTCTAGATGGTCTGTGTTATGAATATTGTTTTAGACAGTTAACTAAGTACAGAAAGCATGGGTTCTAACTTTGTTTCATACCTTCATATTGACGTCAGCCCCATTGCTAACCAGGAGTTCTAAACACAGTGCTCCATGTGTGGATGCAGCAGCAAAGTGCAAAGGAGTGAATCCTTTCTCATTCTTCTGATTCACATTAGCACCACAGTCTATGAGTTCGTTCACAACAACGTCCTGGCCATTATAACAGGCCACATGAAGAGGTGTGTTTCCATAGGCATTGGGTTCATTCATCTACAGGAGAAAAAATGTGAATGTTAAGTAATTCTTCTATTACTACTGTAGGGTATTTTAAATTATCAGTTATGGAAAAAGGGATAAATAAAAGATAAGATTTATAATGTTTAAGTTGTCTTACAATAATAAACATAACAATAAGCAATTTAATGTTAAATGGTTACATACATTTAGAGAATGTATTTCACACATATAATGTTAAATTCCTCCACAAGAGTTATTTTAAGAAAATAAAAACAGCTGGGCGGTGGTGGCACATGCCTTTAATTCCAGCACTCGGGAGGCAGAGGCAGACGGATCTCTGTGAGTTCCAGGCCAGCCTGGGCTACCAAGTGTGTTCCAGGAAAGGTGCAAAGCTACACAGAGAAACCTTGTCTCGAAAAACCAAAAAAAAAAAAAAAAAAGAAAAGAAAGAAAGAAAACAATGTATTTTCGAAAGTCTTTGAGCTAAGGGAGAATTTATTACAAATGGTGAGCAGAAACAAGGATGCTTCATTCATCTGTTTCAGAGATCTTTTAAGTCCATTATGCTAATTGGTTGAAACAGCTACAGGCATTGGTGAACAAAAATGAAACTTTTAGCCATCTTGTACTTTTCAGGATCCCACTCAACAATATGTCTGGGTGTTTTGTAACTTCTTCCAATTCCCACATTTTCAATGTCTTCCTTCCTCGTTTTTCAGTACAGTGTTTCTCACAGTCCTCAAACAGTCAGTGCACCTCTATAGTCCTAGCATGTCTTGTCTAAACTAGAACCACATACTTTCTGACAGCTTTATTGCCTCCCTCTCTTTGCACTCTTTCTCCTTACTCACTACTTTCAAGAATCAGTAGGTTTGATCCACGTGCCCCTACAATAAGAGTAAATAACATTAGGGTAGGGATGGTGGCATATACTTATAACCCAAGCACTTGAAAGCTGAGACTGGAGGATTCCAAATTTGAGGCCAACTTGGGCTACACAATGAGACTGTCCCCAAAACCAAAAGAGTAAATATAATAAAAGAGAGAATAAAGGACATGTATCTAAAGACTGTCATATAAAAGCTACATGTATTCTTATTCAGGGATCAAATATATACCAAGTGAGCAGGATTCTTCCCTAATCAAAATGAATGGTATTACTACAGTGTTTATAGTACTCATACGTATATTTGATTAATAAGTATTTCGTCTTCCTCCCTTGCTTTTGTCAGAATCCCATGATAATGTGATCTGCTACAGTCACTTAAATAAAGTTAGACTTACTACTCAGAAAACTGACAATAACACAACTACCTAATCAACATGTGTCTGATCTGCTGGTTCCCAGAGAACCGGAAGAACAGAGCTACAGGACCTGAAACGTGATGGAAAAAAAAAAGCTTTGGGCAAATCACTCATCTTTGGAATTGGCTTTAACTCTTTATATATTTTGACTAATTACCTATTGTATTGGTTAGTGTTATATGTCATCTGTGAGGAGGGAACCTCAATCAAGAAAACTGTCTCCATAAGATCAGGCTGTAGACAAACCTATAGGGCAATTTCTTAATTAATGATTGATGTGGAGGGCCCAGCCCATTGTGGGTGGTGCCATTCCTGGGCTGGTGTTCCTGGGTGATACAGAAAGAGAGTTTAGCAAACTCTAAGAAGCAAATCAGTAAGCAGCAATCCTCCATGGCCTCTGAAGCAGCTCCTGCCTCTAGATTTCTGCCCTGACTTCTTTCAACGATGAACAGTGATAGGGAAGCATAAGCCACATAAACCCTCTCCTCCCCAATTTGCTTTTGGTCATGGTGTTTCAGCACAGCCAATAGTAACCCTAACTAAGACAATATATATTGATCATATCAGGACACTAGCTAATTAAAGGTTTGAAAAGATTTGGTAAAAAGACAAAGATATTACTGTTATCTTTCAAACCTAAGTTCTGACAATATAGTAAAAACACAGAACAATACATTAATTTATACTGCTTAAACTATATACTTACATCAACTCCAAGATCTAGAAGGTATTTGACTACACTGATCATTCCACTAGAGGCTGCTGCATGAAGAGGTGTGTAAGACTTCTTATCCTTGCACGTCACTTCAGCTCCATGAGACACAAGTAATTTCACTACTTCGATGTGACCTGAAGATACATTTATAAAAATAAGCAAACGAATCCAAACAGATCAGCACATAGAAATTATTAAATATATCCTGAATACATTTTAAGAAATGTAAAACAGGCCAGGCGGTGGTGGCGCACGCCTTTAACCCCAGCACTTGGGAGGCAGAGGCAGGCGGATCTCTGTGAGTTTGAGGCCAGCCTGGTCTACAGAGTGAGTTCCAGGGCAGACTCCAAAGCTACACAGAGAAACCCTGTCACGAAACAACAACCACCACCAAATCCGCCACCCCCAAAGAAATGTAAAACAACACATTAAGTTTATGATGCATGACGACTAATAATTCATGCTGTAATTCAAGAGGATAGAAAAAAAAATCCAAGAACTCAGAATAATTTTGACAAATCTTGGTGGTGAGAACAATTAACAATAATACTGTTTACTATTTTATCTAGTGTCAGCCTTGACTAGATCTTGTCCCTCTGCCCAAAGGTCATTTAACGTCTCTCTCTTCTCCTTTATTCTGTGATGTTCTCCGTCATGTCAGCACATGACACAGGTGGAAGGAGAACATTTACCAGATGACAGAACCTTCATCTTGGACTTCCAAAGCTCTAAAACTTACAGGAAACAAAATTCTGCTCAGGATAAACTACCCAATCATGGGTATTCTGTTCTAGTAACAAAGGTAGATGAAGAATGTACTGCTAACTCCAAAGCACAGAAGACCTTTTAAATCATAATCAAGTGTATCAAGGACATCTGACTCATGCTAGGACCAGACTAAGATTCATACACTTAACTATTTTAGAAGCTCAACTTTAAGCAAGCCACAAAATTATTCTGCCTTCATTTCATGAAAATAACTATTAAGTCAAACCTAATTTCTTTAAAGTGAAAGGCTCACTATACTCCATTGACTGTGCCAACCTTTTTAACACAAAATGTGTTGTTTTAAAGCTCATACACAGTTTTAAACTGTCTCAATGAATAACCAACAATAGAATATTCAGGAAAGTATTGAAAACTTAAGGATATAAAACTCCACACAGTGTGACAGACTTTAGAATGAAGCAGAACTCCTGGCTATTTTACCTTTAACACAAGAAAAAATTTCCTTATATAAGAAAAGGCCCATTATTTTTGGTAGTCAGACCACATTTTTAGGTTTTGGCTATCAAAATAGGGTATATGACCAAAATGGTACCATTAGAAGTGTGACTGTACACTTATAATCCCAGTGTTGGGAAGGCAGAAACAAAAAATCTCTGGAGCTTTCTGGCCAGCCAGTCTAATATAACCCTAGGTCCCAGTCAAAGGCCCCAGTCAGAAAAGAAGGCAGATAGCTCCTCAGGAATGACACTGGAAGTTGACCTAACACACATGTACATGTACGAACATGAACACACACACACACACACACACACACAGTGCTTAGCTCATAATAGGTTTAGTTTTTTTTTTTTTTTGCAGTGATGGAGATTGAACCCAAGGCCTTGTGCATGCAAGGCAAAACACAGTATCACTTCAGCTATACCTCCAGATTTTAATAAGGTGCTTCTCAATTCATCTTTACAACTTACACTTTAAAAACCCAATAAAAAGAAGAATGGATATGAGAACGAGCTTTTAGTAAACACCCATCTTAAGTTAAATATCCCAGGAAACCATCTGAGATGTCTCGTTTCATTTAGTTTTATAAACTAGATCCAGTGTACTGTTGTAGTAAAACTTAACTTCTACTTGTTCTGTTTGGGCAGCAACCTCACATATTATATAACTTATTGCTATACTTAAAAAAGTTTCATAAATGCCAAACCCAAAATGCATTATTTCCCCTAAATATATTGTCAAAAGTAAATTTAAAAAGTATATACCCATATATGCTGCCCAATGGATGGCACGTCTATCTTTCTTGTCAAAAGCATTAATATTGGCACCTCTGGACAGGAGTAGTTTGACCATCTGGAATAAAAGTAAACAGTTTCAGAAGTAGAATTGTTTATAAATATGCCCTGTGATTATTTAACTTGATTTCTCTAGTACTGAATCACTGAAGTTGTAGAAAGGAACTAAATTGAATATTGATAAATATCGAAGGACATTTAATATGATAACATGGGAGGGAGTTCACTGTGTTACTAAAGTCAGGCTGCAGCTTCTTTTAAGAGGCCACTTTGCAACTCAGTATTTTATGAACATCTAAGTAAGTACAAACCTTGCAAGTCTAAAGATGGAATACTTAAATAGAAGTTGTGTTGCTATTAATAGCCTAAAGTATTATTAGAATGTAAAGAACTGTCTCGTACCAGTAATGTCTGAAATTTAATTTTATCCCTCATGGTAGATCTACTATGTTTAAATCAAAGTATTACAGTCTATTTTCAAATTTTACATTTTAAAGTCTTTATTTCAAATTCAATATTTACAAAGTCTATTATCTCATAGTGAATCAATAATAATATAATATTTATGATTGTTTCTCTCTTGTGATCTATGCTACAGTTGATCAAGAATTCAGAGCATTAAAATGAAAAGAACAACAAGGCTACTAGGTTTCCAGCTGCAAAATCTTGCAAAGGCCATTCAAAAAATTTGTGTTCTTTTGTCTGCATACTAGGACTAGGATTTGGGTACATTGTTTCAGCTGCTTAGAAGAGGCTGAGGTAGGAGGACAGCCTGGAGTTCAGGAGTTTGGAACATAGTAATATTTCATCTTAAATTAAGAAAGGGAAGTAAAGAGAGTAAGAACAATAGTACAAAAAAGAAAGAAAGAACAGAAGGAAAGAAGGAAGGCGGGGGAGGGGGAGAAGGGGAGGTTGGACAAAGGTTCCTCTAACTCTGGTTCAGCTAGGCTTACAAATGCTTGAAAGATTAACTATTTTGTGTGTAGTGTATACCTGTTTGTGTGTGTGTGTAGACCAGATTGATATTGGGTGTTTTCCTCCACCATGCCCCACCTTTTTATTATTATTATTATTATTATTATTATTATTTTTTTTTTTTTTGTTTTTTGAGGCAGGGTTTCTCTGTTGTAGCCTTGGCTGTCCTGGAAGTCACTCTGTAGACCAGGCTGGCCTTGAACTCAAGAAGAGATTTGCCTGCTTCCCTAAGTGCTGGGATTAAAGACATGTGCCACCTTTGCCTAGCACTCCAACTTTTTTTTTTAAGACAGGGTCTCTCACCTGGAGTTTACCAGTTTGGATAGGCAGGTTGATCAACAAGTTGCAGAGATTTGGCTGGGTTATAGGTGTGTACCACCACACCTACTCTTTATGTGGGTGCTAGGGATATGAACTCAGGTCCTCCCTTATGCTTGCATAGAAAGTACTTATGGCCTGAGTCATCTCCCCAGCTCTGTGGTGACTTATTTTCTTTTCTTAAAAAGATTTATTTATTTGGGCCGGGCGGTGGTGGCACACGCCTATAATCCCAGCACTTGGGAGGCAGAGGCAGGCGGATCTCTGTGAGTTCAAGGCCAGCCTGGGCTACCAAGTGAGTTCCAGGAAAGGCGCAAAGCTACACAGAGAAACCCTGTCTCGAAAAACAAAAAAAAAAAAAAAGATTTATTTATTTATAGTGTTCTGCCTGAATGTCTGCCTACACACCACAAGGGGCATCAGATCTCATTACAGATGGTTGTGAGCCTCCATGTGGTTGCTGGAAATTAAACTCAGGACCTCTGGAAGAGCAGCCAGTGCTCTTAACCACTGAGCCATCTCTCCAGCCTAACTATTTTCTTAATCTGTTTTATTTCACTGGTTCTGTCACTAAGGAATTATCTCAATACAAACTAGAAGAAAGCATCATTTCTAAACACTGCCTTTCTTTGCTATTATCCTTCCTTCTGAAAGAACAGTGAAATTGCTATCTCACTGTACTTTGTAGACAATGACAGAATACATCTCTTGTTATCGTAGAGCTGACAATGCTGTCATTCTAGGTCATTGTGAAATTCTAGTGTATGTGTATTAAGTACTAAGTAAATTTTTAAATTTGAGAACATTTATATCACTGAAAAAGAAAAAAGCTGGCAAATTCTGTTTGTTTTTCCTATGAACTGAATGAATTAAAAGAAGGCAAATTCATTAATACCCGAAGGCTGGAAGAAAGACAATCAGTTTCTAATTGAATGCACCTACCTCGCCATGCCCACTGAAAGCTGCATGATGTAATGCAGTTCTCCCTGCTCGATCCGATACGTTCACATTACTCAGAAGAGGTACCAAAGACTCGGCGCACTTTACAGCTTTATTAGCAGCAGCTATATGTAAAGGGGTCTGCCAATTTTTGTCTCGAGCATTAACATCGGCAGAATGCTTCAAAAGTATCTGAACTGCTTCCTAAAATATAAACAAGAGAAGTGAATACTTTTAGAAATTATGAAGATGTAGTCATATGGAGAAAATAAAAGTTTTGAAGGAGCTCACAATAAGTATGGGAATTTAAGAAAGTATTTTGAATTTAAAGATAGTACTTAGAACCATAAAAAGATGTATCTTGATAAAATATTCTCTTTTCTCACTAAAAGCACAGCACTCTATTAAAATGTATAAGAAAAAAAAACAAATGCATGTTTTTCATTAAGTGTTCATATCTTGTTTCTTATTAGCAAAATACATTAGCATACACATATAGCTTAAATTAGATTTATTATTTAATATTAAACATACAGAAACTTAAAAAGACATTTCTCATCTCTCAAAGAATTATGCATTACATTTTACCAAGTGAAAAAAAACACTAGGTCTGGCTCATTAAATTAGTACATAAAAGGTCTTTATTGCAATTCTATTTAACATGAATGTTACTACTGAAACAACTTAAGCATTACTATACCGAGAAATTCATCTCCTTAGAAGCATATGGGAACCTTACACTATCACTTTTATAAAGCAGATGTATGCAGGATTCCAGGAATTTAGCATGTCACTGGCATTAAGCAATATAATCATAATTAAAACAGCAAAACTGTCTCCTTACAGTGATAATCTTATCTTTAGTAGGTAAGTACAAAAACACATATGAAAATGAAAAGCAACAGAACTAGAACAGAATCTCAATATTATGACTTTTTAAAATAATTAAAACTTTATTTTCAAGAACTTGCAAATAAAAAAAAGTCACACAAAGAAGTCAGCCAGACTCCAAATTGCATGAACTTCATGGTTAGAAGAGTCATCCTGAAGCTGTGGAACTTCACAATAAATCTTACTTTCAACATCAATTATTATTTTATGCATTTAATTTACCACAACCTCCATCCCAAATCCATGAGAGCTAAACTAGAAAAACAATGAGCTTTATATTCTTTCATAGTTTGTGTCCTATACCTGCTTCCCCCCTTCCTCACCACCTAACATTTACCCTTTCTTGTTCTCATTCTTACATGTTATACTGTATACACATTGTTTGTTTATATACATTATATAAATATATAAATTATAGACTAGAGTCCACATGAGGAAAAACATGCAGTATTTTTTCTTTCTGAAACTGTTTGACCTCAATTAAGATTACATATTGTAAGTTCATCAATTTTTCTGCAAATTGTGATTTTATTTTTCTTTAGAGTTGAATAATATTCCATTTGTATCAGATTTTAATTATCCATCCATCTCTTGATGAATAACTAGGTTCCTTTCATTTCCTTGCTATAGTGAATAAAGCAACAATAAACATGGGAGTGCAAATATCTCTGTGGATGGCAAGAAATAATAAAGATTAGGGAATAAATTAAAGAAATAAAAATTAAAATAACAAAACACAAAATCAATCAGAATTGGTTGTTAGATCAAAAGAGTGTCATCATAAGAGACTCCAGCAAAATATAGAACATTAGTAGGACCATTTTGAAAAATTAGACTCTAAAAAGCTAGATAACTCAGAAGAAATAGATTTTCTAAATGTATATCACCTAAAAAAATAAACTTAGATGATATCAATAATGCAAAGAGACTCATTACAAGTAATGAGATTGAAGACATAGTCAAAGTCCTCCCATCAAAGAAAAGTCCAAAAAGCTGATTCACTGCTGAATTCTATTAAACTTTCAAGAAAGATCTCTTACCAATTCTTAACTTTTTCCACAAAACAGAAGATGAAGGAGCACTACCAAATTTATTCTATGAAGTGAGTATTACTCTGATGCCCAAACCAGATAAAGACACAAGAACAACAATAAAACTACTGACCAGTTTCTTTAATGAAGATAGATACAAAAATTCTCAGAAAAATACTTGGCAAAAAGAATTCAGGAACATATTATATTAAGGAGATTATGTATTATGACCAAGTGGGCTTCATCCCAGAAAGGCAATGTTGGTTCACATATATAAATTAATAAATATAATACACCATATAAATGAATTTAAGGACGGAAACCACATAATCATTTTGACTGATTTTAAGAAGATATTTGACAAAATACATTATACCTTCATGATAAAGTTTTGGAGATATTAGGAACAGATGGAATATACTTCAAATTAATAGAGTATATACAACCAACTTATAACATACATTATATTAAATGGAGAAAAACTGAGAGCATTTCCTCTAAAATCAGGAATAAGACATAAGAATGCCCAATCTCCCCTCTCTTATTTGATACAGTACTCAAAGTCTTAGTTATAGCAAAAGAAAGACACAGAAGATAGATAAAAATAAGGAAGGAAGAAGTCAAATTATTTTTATTTGTAGATGGCATGATCCTTGACTTAAGAAGTACTATATAGTTTACTAGAAATCTTTGTGATCTAGTAAACACAATAAAGTTGCAGAATAAAAAAAAACAACACAAAAAAATATATCCCAGTGGCCCTCATATTTTCCAACAAAGTACTCTCAGAGAAATAAATTATAAAAATATTCCATTCAAAATAACTCCAAAAAACCTGAAATATTTAGGAATATAACCTAGTCAAAAAATAAAAAGACTTCCAAACAACAAAAACTTCAAGACATTGAAAAAGGAAATCACAGAAGGTACTAGATGATGGAAAGACCTTCCATACTCTTGGACTGGCAGAATTAATATTGTGGAAATTGCTATAATATCAAAAATATACACATTTACTGTAATTATCAAAAATCTGATACATTCACAGATCACATAAACAAATCAGTAAGTATACTGTCACACTGAATATATTTAGAAAAAACAATTAAAGAATCACATGGAACCACAAAGGAGTACAGATAGCCAAAGTAATCCTAAGGAGTAAGAACACTGCTGGATTATGACAATACCTGCTCCCAAACTTTATCATCAGTATAGTGATAAAAAACAGTCTCCTACTGGCACAAAAACAGGAAGGAGAACCAACAGAAAGGAGGACCTGTGGTGTGGTATTGTGTTCCCCAAAATATTGTGTACTCTAATAAATTTATCTGGGGTCAGAGAACAGACAGCCACTAAATACAAAGGCTAGAAAATGGTGGCACTCACACCTTTAATCCTAGCATTCCAGAGATAGAAATCCCTCTGGATCTCTGTGAGTTCAAGGCCACATTGGAAATAGCCAAGCATGGTGACACACGCCTTTAATCCCAGAAAGCCAGCCTTTAATCCCAGGGAGTGGTGGTAGAAAGCAGAAAGATATATAAGGCGTGAGAACCAGAAACTAGAAGTTTTTGGCTGGTTAAGCATTTGGCCTGGTTAAGCTTCAGGCTTTTGAGCAGTAATTCAGCTGAGACCCATTCCAGATGAGGACTCAGAGGCCTCCAGTCTGAGGAGACAAGACCAGCTGAGAATCCGGCGAGGTGAGATAGCTGTGGCTTGTTCTGTCTCTCTGACCTCCCAGCATTGACCCCAATAACTGGCCTCAGGTTTGATTTTATTAATAAGTACTTTTAAGATTCCTGCTACAAGGACCCAGAAATAAAAGACAAAGCTATGCCCACTTAATTTTGACAATAGAGACAAAAAGCATGTATTTGAAAAAAAGATAGCCTATTCAACAAATAGTGCTCTCAAAATTGGATATCTTATCTGCAGTAGAATGAAATCAGATTAATTTTTCACCTTGCTAAAAAAAAAATCAATTCATCAAAACAACTCTGAGATACCACCTTACACCTGTCAGAATGGCTACGATCAAAAACACCAATGACAGTCAATGTTGGAGAGGATGTGGAGCAAAGGCAACACTCCTCCACTGTTGGTGGGAATGTAAGCTTGTACAACCACTGTGGAAATCAGTATGGCTGTTTCTCAGAAAATTAGGAATCGAACTACCTCAAGACCCAGCCATCCCACTCTTGGGCATATACCCAAGGAATGCTGATTCACACCATAAAGATACATGCTCAGCTATGTTCATAGCAGCACTATTTGTAATAGCCAGAACCTGGAAACAACCTAGATGCCCATCAACGGAAGAATGGACTAAAAAAATGTGGTACATATACACAATGGAGTACTACTCAGCAGAGAAAAACAATGAAAGCATGAAATCTGCAGGCAAATGGATAGAACTAGAAAAAATCATCCTGAGTGATGTAACCCAAACCCAGAAAGACAGTCATGGTATGTACTCACTCATAAGTGGATTCTAGATATAAAATAAAGAACAATCAGACCACAAAAAAAAAAAATTCAAAATTGGATCAAATCCCTTAATTTTAAACCTGAAACATTAAAATAAAAGAAAACAGATAAATACCCTTCAAGATGCTAGGTTTATCAAGAACTTTCTGAATAAACACCATCAGTACAGGAACTAGCCTTAAGTATCAACAGATGAGACTATATAAAAATTTAACTATTAGCAAAAGAAACTATCAACAGAGGAAACAGCAAAGAAGAGAGAAAATCTTTTCAGCTACACTTTACACAAGGGGCCAATATCCAGAATTTACAAAGAACTGGATAAATTAAATACTAGGGAAATAAAACTGCCAATCAACAAATGGGCAAGTAAACTGAGCAGTTTTCAAACAGAGAGACTCAGATATATGGTGATATTTTATTTGTGCTCAAATAAATAAAGCTTACATAAAGATCAGAGGAAAAAGCCAGCCACTGTATTAAACACAGAGCCCAGGCAGTGGTAGCACATGCCTTTAATCCTAGCATTTGGGAGGCAGAGATTTAGCCAGATCTCTATGAGTTCAAGGCCACACTGGGCACAGAACTAGGCGTGGTGTCACATGCCTTTAATCCCAGCACTAGTTAACCATAGAGGTCTGGAGGTCTGTACAGACAGGAAGTGATAGAGCTGGGTGGAAAGAAGAAGCTGAGCAGAGAGAGGAAGTAAGAGGGCAGGGCACAAGAAAGGGTTTATAGGTGTGAGTATACAGGAAGTAGCTGTCTCTTAGGCTGAGGATTTTCTAGGGGTAAGAATGTGGCTGGCTTCTTTCTCCTTCTCTGATCTCTCAGTTTTCACTCCAATATCTGGCTCTGGGTTTTTAATTAATAAGACCTTTTTAAGATTCATCTTACACAGATGGCCAGTAACTGATTTTAAAAAGTATTCAGTATCTCTAACCATCAGGGAAACACAAATTAAAACTACTCTTACCCCAACTCATCAACAAGAAAACTAACAACAGGGGCTAGAGAGAGGGCTCAGAGGTTAAAGAGTATTTGCTGCTCTTGCAGAAGACCCCAGTTTGGATCTGAGCACCCACATGGCAGCTTACAATAATCATCTGTAACTCCAGATCTAGGGGACCAATAAAGCAGTTCAACTGAGATCCTTTTGGGTGAGGGCTCAGAGGCTTTCAGTCTGAGGAGACAGGATCAAGCTGAGGAGTTGGTGAGGTGAGGTTGGCTGTGGCTTGTTCTGCTTCTCTGATCATTCAGTTTCACCCCAAAATCTGGTTCTGGGTTTTTTATTATATTAACAATTAGATTTCATGCTACAGACTAAGGTTCTCATCTGGCCTCTGCAGGCAAAACACTCAGACACATAAAATCAAAGTAAATAAATCTAAATAAATAAATCTGACAGTGCTGGGAACATAACTTAAACCATCTTGTGTAAAATTGATTTTGTGTGTGAATTTGAAGAATGTCACGTGTGCACGCTGTGTTAAACAGCCAGTCCCAAGGCAACTCAGAGAGGAGTCAAGCCTAAGGGAGGCTCTCTGATGTGTTAATGAACCAACCCTAAGCTGTGAGCCCTGAGAGTGCAAAGCTAATGCCAACTGGAACAGCACAAAAACTGGAGGTGGCCCTGGATCTTACTGTGCTCCCTGAGAGAGGGCACTTCAAGCCACTGTGCTGATCCCCATCTGCAAAGGACTTTGAGACTGGCCACTGTGTGACTCTGGCTTGAGAGTCTAATTTCACTTTCAAATTGCTTGCACAGCTGATGAGTTCACACAGGCCCACCTGTCAGAACAGGCCCCTGGCCAGTGCTCAAGGACTTTCTGGAACTTCCAACAGGGCCACACTCCAGCTGTGACATAGCTGAGGGACCTCCCAGCAGATGCTGGTCAAGCTCACAGCTCATTGGCTCTGCTTGTCAGTCAACAAATGTTGGGAAGGATATGGAGAAAGAGGAACCCATATTCACTGCTGGAGGTGAAAATGAATACTGCCATTATGGATATCAGCTTGGAGGTTCCTTAAAAAAATTAAAAATAGAACTACTATATTACTCAGCTCTCAGTCCTGGGCACATAAAAAGAACTTAATTCTATCACTTACAAGACATACTATTCAAGTTTTGTAAAACTGCCCCTTGGGAGTTTTATCTAGGAGAAAGAGGATACTAACTGACCACCATTCTTTTCAAAATTGCTATAAGATATATCTAACTAATTCACATGGAGTAACAGAATTTTCCTAGGGACCTGCCCTGAGAGGATTCCTCCCAGAGTCCTGGGGGAAGACACTACATCTGGCATGGGGTATCTGAGGGAAAAGAATCGATATACACTGAAGAGCCAAAGCACCCCCATTTCAAGCAAGCCCCTCACCCCAGCTTGAAACAGCCCTGAGTTTCAAAATTCTCAGAGCTGCTGATATAAGTCCCAGGACAAAGTCAGGATGTTTGAAGAGCCATCTGGTAGCAACTGATTAACCATAGAATGCCCCCGTGCTGGAGTTGGTCAAAGTACAAAGTTAGGATGTTTAAAGGACTATCGGGTAACAATTGATTAACCACAGAATGCCCCAATGCCGGAGGTAATCTATAAAGTTTGACAAACAACCGGTTAAAACTACAAAGTAAGATAACACAGAAATTCTGAAAAGCCTCTAAAACTTGAGCAATCAGAATTGTACCCGTACTAGCACCCCTAAATGATGTAACCTTGTGATTTTTGCCTTTAAAAACTGAGCTTGCAGAGGGGCGGGCACCTCCTCTAGCTTCCACTGTGTCTGGGTGCTCCACAGAGGTCCCTGCCGAGGCATGAATTGAAATAAACCTTGCTTTTGCATTTCGGTGAGTTGAGTCTCTGGTGGTCTCTTTGGGGGTCTCGTGCCCAGGGCACAACAGACACCACACTCTTTGTCCATTTACTTTATTCCTCTATGACAAAATTCTATCTATACAGCTTCAGCTCTGCCCTCACATTCAGCTCCTCTCTGTGCCCACTTTTCCTGTCCTCAGAGTTTTAGTATGCGCCTATGCTCTCGAACTCATCTTGTCCTCTGTTCCCTCGTCCTCCATCTTTCCTTCCTTGCTCCTTACTCTGGCCCTTAGAAACTCCGCCTTCTCCTCTCCTCTTCTCTCCGGCCACATGACTCTGCCTCACCATCTATAGAAATTCTCCTTGTTCTCCTCTCCTCTGGCCACGCTGCTCTGCCTGTTTTCTCTCCCATCACAGGACTCTGCTCTGACCAGAGAATCTGCCCCAGTCCTTACTGCACTAGGTTATGGAAAAAGCCCTACTGTCCTCAGTCAATAGCTCTGTGGTGCTACTAGGCCTGAAGGCAAGGCATGGTCTGAGCTTCATTTGCACAAGAAACAAAGCTATGCATCTACAGCCAGCATCCTGTCTCCTAGGCCCTGCAGGAGTGTTAGTTACCAAGTGGATCAGCAGTTAAGTCTGAGAGGCTAAACTGTTCGCCAATGGCCTAGTAGTATATGGGCACACAAGAATTTCATAGCAGAAGACAGCTGATATATTAAAAACTGAGTAACACCAAATATTCCGTGATAAATGGCTTCCTCTAGAAAAATGCCTTGAATTTTCTAGGTATAGCTTAATATACAGCTGAATCTCTATAGTATATTCTTGCAGGCTGCTAGAATGGAGAACATTAAAGTGTGAATAGCTATAAAGTTACAAGGGTTCAAGGATGACTAAATGACATAAGCACAACTTTGGTCTTTGAAATAAAGAACAATCAGAAAGAACCGTCTGAAATATAGGAAACAGCATTAGTACTTAATAGGGTCGGCAAAAAAACCCGAGGAGGTGCTCAGTAATCTACTAGCTTGTTGAGCAAGTCAGGCAGTGTATCAAAAATAGACAGAGGCCTATGACCCCACAATTCCACTCCAGTTAGAGAAAATAAACAAACCTCTTCAAGACTGCTGCCTTAGTTAGTTAGGGTTTCTATTGCTGTGATAAAGCACCATGACCAAAAAGCAACTTAGTGAGGAAAGAAAGGGTTTGTTTCATCTTAAAGTTATCAGGAAAGGAGGTCAGAGCAGGAACTAAAGGTTGGAACCTGGGACAGATAAGCAGAAGCCATGGAGGAGTGCCACTTACTACTTTGCTCTTCCTAACTTGTTCAGCGTGCTTTCTTATATAACCCAGGACCACCTACCCTGGGATGCACCACCCACAGTGGGTTGAGCCCTCCTACATCAACCATTGATCAAGACAACACCCCATAGACTTGCCTACAGGCCAAAATCTTAATGACACCATTTTCTCAATAAAGATTCCCTCTTCTGGGGCTGGAGAGATGGTTGAGCAGTTCAGAGTGCTGGCTGCTCTTGAAAGGGCCTCGGGTTCAATTTACAGGACCCACAGACTCTTACAATCATCTATAACTCCAGTGCCAGGAGAACTGGGACTGGATGTATTTGTACCCGTGGGCACAAATCACATATGTGGTACACGGATATACATGCAGGCAAAACACCCCCCACCCCCAGCATACAGCAGACCAAGCTGGGTATGGTGATAGACATCTACAATCCTGGCACTTAAGAGGATGAGGCAGGAGGATCAGGAGTTTGATGTTAGCCCACATTACTGAGTGAGAGCCTGTCTCAAAAGAAAAAAAAAGAGAAAAAAAATTCTCATTTCGGGTGACAAGCTGTGTCAAGTTGAACAAACAAAATAAACCCAATAAGGACAAATGCTCATATCAGTGTCTTTTCAACAGTCATAAAATTAAATACGCAAATATCTATCAATAAGAAAGTGCAAAGGCAAACTGTATAATATTACTCAGCAATAAAGGGAAACTCATTATTAACACTGGCAGCATCAACAAATCTTAAAAAGGTTATATTGCAGAAATCAAAACAAAATAGAACATATTGTTTGATTCAATTTTTACAAAATTCTACAGGGAAAATGACAGTATATAAATCATAACTGTAGCTCCCTCTGGGGATACGGAAAACTAAATAAAAAGAGACATGAAAGGGCAAGTTAAGTATCTCATGTACTTTAATGAAGCGGTAAAATGATAGAAAAAGTAAGGTCCGGGTTCTCGGTCACTAAATAGCTGCCTTCAAATATCTGTTCTTATAAAGGTGTTATAAGGTCGAGAAGATAACAAAAACATTAAGAATAAAATGTCAGTTATCTTAATGCACAAACAGTATATAGAATTATAAACAGGAAAGAGTCTTTTATCCATGGGAGACACCTCATATTACATTAAGACAATACTTTTCAAACTGAAATGGGCATTAAGGGCTGGAGAAATGGCACAGTGTTTGATAAAGTACAAGTATATGTGGACCTAGGTATAGATCCCTAGAGCCATTGTAAAAAAAAAAAAAAGCCAGGTAGGTATGGCAGCTACCTATAATCCCAGCACTTTGGAGGCAGAAACAGAAAATACCCAGGGCAAGCTGGCTAGCTAGCCTAGCCAGAGGTTGGTGAGCTCTCAGTTCAGAAAGAGACCCCATTTCAATGAATAAAGTGGGTAGTGACCAAGAAAAACATCTGATGTCAACTTTGGGCCTCCACATGCACGTGCATACAAATGCAAGCACACTTACACACATAAACAGGTGTGCCCAAACACACGAGAGCATGAATGCAGGGATGGACACGGACACACACACGTACTTAAAAGTAATATTCCTAAAGTTAACTTCAACATTCAAATAAATTCTACAAATTAATCATTGTATACTGATGACATTATGTTCAGCAGAACCTTGGGACAGGGTATTATGAACCAGTATAGAAAAGACTTGAAGAGGATTATGTGTTAGAAAAACACTTTCTCGGGCTGGAGAGATGGCTCAGTGATTAAGAGCACTGACTACTCTTCCAGAGTACCCAGGTTTAATTCCCAGCATCCACATGGCAGCTCACAACTGTCTATAACTCCAGTTCTAGGGGATCCGACACCCTCACACTGACATACATACATACAGACAAAACACCAATAAAAAATAAAACTAAATAAAATTTAAAAAAAATATTTTTTTTCTCTTGGAAGGACAGATACAGGGTTTCTACTCTTGTTTATTCCAGACTCTAAGAGCCTTACATACAAAAGGAGAAATGTAACAATTAGCTTAGTTTGTACAAATTCTGAAGTAAAATGACCAGCCTAGACATTTTAGTAGTTTTTTTCTTCTATTAAAAATGCAGTTTTAAGCTGGACCCATGCAGGCTTACTTAGTGCTTCTTTATATACATTGACTAAGAGAAATGTCATACCTCACTACAAGATGCAACTGCTCTGTGTAAAGGTGTCAACCATTTGCTGTCTTTGGCATTAACTCTAGCTCCTGTAACAAGAAGAAAAAATAATTGAAATATTTTATACGAATTATTTTTAATAAATCTAAAGTTAGATGTAGTCCCAATTGGATAACAAATGAAAAATTACTTGTATATTTTCTGCCAATAAATTACCCTTAAGTTATAAAACAAAATCATTCTTTTAAGTTGATGTGATTATCACAATAGGAATCAGTTCTTTTTATTAAAAATAAACATCATTTTATATCTAGGCTAGAAAAGCCACCTTTATACAGAGCATATTCAAGATAAAATCAAATCCTACTTTAAAGTATGTGTTAACCTCAAATACTTAAAAGAAATGAACACAATTTTACTCCAAGATGAATTGTATATTAATTTAAAATCTTCATTGCATTTCTTGAATGTATTATGTCATAAAGTAACACAAAGATAGTTGTACAGGTCTAACTATAAACAGACTGATATTATAAGGTTATCATAAAAAATGGATCCAATGTTTATAAATGTAGGAAAACAAAGAAGAAACAAACCAATTTACATGTCTTTCTTGGTTATACCTAAAGTTTAAAGAAGGGTTTTTAAAAAAATCAAGTATGTGTAATTAAAAAAAAAATTTAAGTCAACAGACAAAAGTACCAACAAAATATTAATACATCCAACAAGATACAAATATTACATTATAAAGTTTTAAAAAAATGAACCAAATACAAGAGGCTTACAGTAGTAGTATGCTGTGAGCAGAAAAGAAATTACTCTGGCTTTTCAACTGGCCAGATTCTGGACAGATAGGTTCTGTCCTATACACCACTCTACATTTATGCTGCAAACCCCAATTCCTAATTTTCTAGATGATCAAAAAAAAATTATGATGAATAATCCTTAATAAATTTCTGCAGTTTTATACTTATGTACACAAATCAGAGTCAAGTATTGCTAGAATTCATACTTCCTAATGCTTACATTGCTTCTGTGTTTTTAAGTGCGAGGGTCCAGGGAACAGATAATCAAGTGCAGTGACTTTATGTCATAGCCCTAATGTAGTTGGGTATCCCCTCAGAACCTAAGTTTCTTCATCTATAAAACAGATTTCATGATATCTTGGTACAAAGATTATCATATAGCAAACTCAGTACATATGTTGATGGTAGATTTAGAAGTCCTGAGCACAAGAGATTATAAAACATGCAGAAAACAAATGTACTAAAAATTTGAGAGTAGACTGACAGCTGTGGAACCCACATGGGACCCGACTAGACCCTCTGCATAGGGAGACAGTTGTGCAGCTGGGTCTGTTTGAAGGGCTCCTATCAGTGGGATCAGGATCTGAACTGTCTTTCTGGATCTCATTACCTATGGTCGGACACCTTGCTCACCCCTGATAAAGCAGGGAGGGAATAGGTCCTGCCTCAACTGAATGTACCAGGCTTTGCTGTCCCCATCATGGGAGACCTTACCCTTTTGGAGGACAGGTGGTTTGGGGGGAGAAGGGGCTGGAGGGAGGAGCGGAAGGAGGGGTATCTGTGGTTGGTATGTAAAATGAATATAAAAAATTGTTTTAAATTAAAGAAAAAAATGAGAGTAGTTGAGTTCTCTAGGCATCGACAGTGACGACAATGACACAAGAGCCAATGGGAGCTTTCCAGAATGCGGAGAAGGAAGGAGTGAAGTCAAAAATAACGCCCTGATCAAAGGGAGTAGTGTCTACATTTTAAACAGTTCGTCATGCTAGGGCTCGAACTCAGGATCTTGGGATGGTACAGAAATGCTCTATAACAAAGCGCACCCCAGACTGGAGTACATCCGTGTAATAACTATTTAGGCCCCTGGAGGCCAAGGCAGTTAAAGCACATGAGCCGGCACAGCGAAGTCAGACTCGGTTTTGAATCTAGGTAAAAATATTTGAAATTTTCATTTCTTTGGAAGGCTCAAGTCCTACTTCATAAAGGCCAATAGGGTCTGTCACTCTTTCATCTGTCTGCTGAGGAGTTCCATCGTGCTCTATTATCCCCGCGGCTCTTTCTACATAAATACTCATGTCCACAAATGTAGACATACATAGTAGAGATATAGGCCTGAAGATATACACAGACAACTAGATGAGAAAATACATAAAGGCAAAAAGATGAGATTTCATAAACGTCTTCAAGAAGTCAGCATTAAAGTAACGACAAGAGAACAGATGTGGTGGTCACAAAATACTGAGGCACTCCATGTGCTACTACAGCTTTGAGAAGTACCAAGTGAAAAAAAGCAGTAACTAGAAATATCTCTTACCTTTAATTAGAAATAGGAAGAGATAAGTCTATATTTATATTTGCTTAATACAAATACTGAAACTCTAGAGGAAAACAAGCTATTACAAGAGTAGGTGCCTGAGTGGTTGGTTATGGGGCACACTGAATAGTGGGCAGGCACACAGGAGGATGGGGTGGGGAGAAGAGCTACTTCATTGCTATTCTCTGTTATTATAGCTCATGTTATTTATGTACAGAATAACCTTTGTATGCCTACTCAAAAAGTAAAACATATTCAGGAAGAAATTAAGGGATGATTATGAAAATTTCCAAGAATTTGGCTTCACGCACAAACAATAGGAAATGAACCAGGAACTGGATAATTTTTTTTTTTCTTTTTTTAAGTCTTTCTTTTGGACATGGGTTATGAGATACATAACAACATGGAAACAATCTAATTATAGGTACACTAAGGAGATCAAAATTCAAAAGAAAACTCCCTGTTCACTCTGTTTTGTTCTGACAGTCTTTTTCCTTCTTCAAGTTTAATAACAATCAAAATTAATTTATTGAAACAAGCAACTACAATAAAGAATCCATTAAAAAAATTAACTGAGGATATCACACTACTATTTGTGACAAATAATACTAAAAAATATAGGGCTTGTTCAATGATGGGATTTTAAACTTTTTTTTTTAGAAGATGGCTATCTTTTGTTACATCCTAGGCCTCTTTGAAAAGCACTAATCAGACAGCCCCTTCCACCCTCAGCCCCCAAAAGTAATAACCTAGACAGGAAGCCATCGAAGAGAACTCTTAAAAATGTGGTAAGTGTATTCTGTGTAGCATGGTGTGCTTAAGTGTAGCTCTCCACGCCAGACGGCTGCTGGCAGGGTGCGGGTGGGGAAGGACTCACTCTTCTTTAAGAGGCTGCTCATAGGAGTTTGACCAGCTCCAGTGACTATATAGATAACATAAATTGGACTTTTTTGGGGGGAGGGGGTGGACAAGGTGGGTGGCAGACCAGGGAGGACTGGGAAGTAGAATGATCAGGGTACATTATGTAAAATTCCCAATAATCAATAAAAATATGTTAAAAAGTAAAAATAAAAGCACTAACCAAATGTTTTAATTTCTTGTATGCAAAGGCCAATTTATGAAAAACTCTGTGGGCACCAATGAAAAAGGCCTCTCTCCTACACACATTCGTTAATTTGCATGTAATTTGCATGTTAACAAACATGTATAGTAATGCGTATTTTCAAGAACAGTAGTTGGCTGTATTTCTATAAAAGGAAATAATCACAGCAACAATAATAATGATCTAAGAGCCACAAGCAAAGCAGCACATTTTTGATGTGTCAGATTGCTAGAGCCTCTTCCAGTAAACTCCCTGAAGGCAACAGAGTTCTGTTCTACAAGGAACTCTGCTAGGATCAGCTATACATTAATACATACATTAGACAACAAAGCCAATCTAGTAATGAAAAAGATACAGCCAGAGTAGTTATGTGGTCCAACAGCTAGTCAAGAGTACAGAATACTACTCGGGCGGTGGTGGCGCACGCCTTTAATCTCAGCACTTTGGAGACAGAGCCAGGTGGATCTCTGTGAGTTCAAGGCCAGCCTGGGCTACAGAGTGAGTTCCAGGAAAGGCGCAAAGCTACACAGAGAAATCCTGCCTCAAAAAACCAAAAACAGAGTATAGCATACTAGTCAGAAAGGTTAACAGGGAAGAAAGAAAGGAAAATAAAAAGGAGTGGGAGGAGAAGAAGAAGAGCATTATACTCCCTTACAACATAAACTCTGTGGAGAGAATACAAAACAAGCAAACCTGTAACAGCCCGTAGCAGTGTTATCACATGCTCTACACATGACACACGATAAAAATCTATGAATTATAAAGATGCAAAGTCACTAAGAAAAGATTAACCTCTTCACTATGTCCTGGTTATTCAAACAGAAACTATACTCTAGGAATCCTATCTCCACTGCTACTCCTAGGTAGATGTTTGTTTTGGCAGGAGAAATCATTGCAAACAATGTGAAGGCAAAAAAGAAAGCCGTTTAAGGAAGATGGCATTGATGACTATTTTAACTGCTGGACCATTTCTCCAGCCCCCAATACATAGTTCTCAGAGAATAAAAATATTTTTTAAAAGAACAAGACATGTAGACACAGATACAGACAGACTCAAAGTAGAGGGAGAAGGCCTCTACACAAGCCAGGGAAAGAGGCACACTACAGAGCCTTTGCTTTCAAGAAGGAAGGAGTCCTGCTCATGGCTTGATCTCAGGTTTCTGACTAGAACTGTGAGAAGATAAATTTCTGTTGTTTAAGCTACCTGTTTGATGGCACTTTTTTTTTCAATGACAGCCCTGGCTAATTAATACACATGGGTTGCACACTTTCAAGGGATTATTCATACTTTAGGTCTAACTCTTTTTTTTTTTTTTTTTTTGATTTTTCGAGACAGGGTTTCTCTGTGTAGCTTTGCGCCTTTCCTGGGACTCACTTGGTAGCCCAGGCTGGCCTCGAACTCACAGAGATCCGCCTGGCTCTGCCTCCTGAGTGCTGGGATTAAAGGCGTGCGCCATCACTGCCCGGCTAGGTCTAATTCTTAAAGGCAGAAATAGCAGATTCTTGTTCTGTATTAAGAATTATTTTCTAAGAGGACAATGAAATGAATTTTTGAGAATGCCTTCCATATGCTGGCAGTGTAACAATTCAGCAGTCAACTTAGTCAGCTAAGATGATTTGAATGGAAGCATTAAATTAATAGCTTCCAAACAAAATATCGATTTTTAAGTGATGATAAAATTTAGTCTTTTGGACAGACATTCTACAATAAAAATTAATGTGTATTCAAATTCTACTCTATGTGAAGCAATAATGGTAATGAAGAAGGGTAGGAACAGGGGAAAAGAGAGATTCGGATTATGGCAGAGGTAATATGAACTGAACAGAATGTGAGTCTGAATTCTGCTTCTAGCTTTTCAGCTACAATAGTACAAGCTTCAGTTGTAAGTCACATTGCTAATAAAAGTTAGCTTAGTTTTCTTGCTTTGTAATTCTTTCATAGAGCTTGGGGTAAAAGAAAAGGCTAATTTTAGTATAGTATTAAAGAGATATATTAAGTAATTATTGCTTACTGCTATTATTTTATTCCTTCTAAAACAATTATTAGTTCTAGTGGATCTCAGCTTAACTACAGATTCTAAGAAAGCTTGGTTATATGTACAATATCAAAAGCACTATTTACTTACAAATCTTGGAGCTGCATCATGCAGAAATAGTTACTTTCCAATTAATTTAACTACAAATTTTATAAAGTTTAATCTTAAAACAATTCATCAAAAATAATATAAAGAAACACCACCTTCAATGAGGAAATAGTTACTACTAGCCATGGTAGTTTGAATGAGATGTTTCCCAAAGGCTTTGGGCATTTGAATTTGAACACTTGGTCCCTAGCTGGTAGTCCTGTTAGAGGTTTAGATGCTGCCTTGATGGACAAAGTGTGTCACTGGGGGCAGGCTTTGAGGTTTCAAAGGCGACATACCAATCCCAGGTTACTCTGCTTCCTGTTTGTGGTTTATGATGTGAGCCCTCAGCTCTTGGCTCCCAGTTGTCACATTGTCCCCATCATTATGAACCCCAACCCTCTGCAACTGTAAGCCCAAAAGAAACCTTTCCTTTTGCAAGTTGTCTTGTTTTACCACAGAAATAAAAAAAGTAACTAATAAAGAAATTGGTACTAAGGAGTGGGCTACTGCTGTGACAGACTTGACCATGCTGCTTTTTAAAGGAATATGGAGAAAAAAAAAAAGCCGGGCGTTGGTGGCACACGCCTTTAATCCCAGCACTCGGGAGGCAGAGCCAGGCGGATCTCTGTGAGTTCGAGGCCAGCCTGGGCTACCAAGTGAGCTCCAGGAAAGGCGCAAAGCTACGCAGAGAAACCCTGTCTCGAAAAACCAAAAAAAAAAAAAAAAAAAAAAATGGAACTTTAAACTAGAAAAGTGGTTGAACACTTAAGCGAAGCTTGATGGGAGCTTAGTGGGACATCTTAGTAGAAGCTTGAAGACAGTAGTGCTTTGAACCATGGGAAAAGTAGAGACCCAGCTCAAGAGATTTCAGATGAAACAGTATCAGTAACTGGGCTAAAGACCATTCCTGATATTTTGGCAAATAATATGTCTGCTTTTTTGACCTTGTCCTAAGAACTTTCCTAAGGCTAAATTTTTTTTCAATAAATTTTTTTTAAATTTTATTTATTTTATTTTACAATACCATTCAGTTCTACATATCAGCCATGGGTTCCCCTATTCTCCCCCCTCAAACCCCCTCCCCTTAACCCTAGCTCACCCCCCATTCCCACCTCCTCCAGGGCAAATCCTCCCCGGAGGACTGCGATCAACCTGGTAGACTCAGTCCAGGCAGGTCCAGTCCCTTCCTCCCAGCCTGAGCCAAGTGTCCCTGCATAAGCTCCAGGTTTCAAACAGCCAACTCATGCAATGAGCACATGACCTGGTCACACTGCCTAAGGCTAAATTTAAAAGTAATAGACTAATTTCTTTGTTGGAAACTTCAAGATAGCCGAATATTGGCACTGTTGCAGGGTTATTAGCAATCATTAATATGTAGGTCTACAATGAAAAGGAGAAAATGGGATAGAAAAAATACAAAATGTACAGTTTGGAGAGAAAAAAAAAGACACTGGCAAAATAAATGTTACACATAGATTCACACTATTAAGGAGAGGCCAAATCTTCAGGAGAATAAAAGAAAGGGTGCCCTTAGGACAAGACCCCAGACAACTAAGTTTCCAACCTATGAAAAAAATTTTCTGCTCCTAAAAAACAACAAAAACAATAGGTGCTGCTGATGTGGTTAAAAGTGTTGGGGCAGAATTCAGTCCATGTTTGCAGCTCTACTTGGCAGAGTCACCCACATGATGCTGGCTTTAGAGTTGTGAAGGATTCTTAAACTTCCTCTGCAGTTCAAGAGAGTCCCTGAGGCTAGGTATGTGGGGGGGGGGGGTCCCTGCATGAAGGCCTGAAAAGGTCATTGTCTGAAGCTTTGGAAAGTAAAATCTGGGTTGTGTTGGAAACCCCAAGATATCAGAATTGGAGACTCCAAGGTGGTGGTGGGGGTAATCTTGCAGGTAGTAAAGCTGGAAGGACAATGCCATCCATCTAAGCACTTGGACATCACACAAGAAGCTACAGAATTTGGAGTTTGCCCTGCTGGGTTTTGGTCCTGCTTTGGTCTACGGTTTCCACACTATGCTTCTATTTTTCCCTTTTGGAATGGTAATATGTATCTTGTATCACTGTATGTTGGAAGTATGTATTTGTTTTTTTATTTTACAGGGGGTTACAGCTGAAGAGACTGCCTTGAAACAGTGTTGATTCTGCAAAAGACTATGGAGAGTTTTGAAGTTAGACTAAATGGATTTATTTGCATTATGAGATAGTCAGAAGCCTATGTGTGCCAACAAGTGGAATATGGAGGTTCAAATGAGATGTCCTCCATAAATCTCGAGCATTTGAATACTTAGTCCCCAGTTGTTTGGAAAGGCTTAGGAGATGTGACCTTGTTGGAGGAAGTGTGTCAATGAGGGCTGCCTCTGAGGTTTTAAAAGCCACATGCAGTTTCCAGCGCTCTCTCTACATTCCAGTTCGAGGTTTGGGATGGGAGCCCTCAGCCTCCAGCCTCCATGTCTGATTCTTGCTCTAATGCTATCTCTATCACTGTGGACCCTACTGAAACCACACGCCCAAATAAACCCTTCCTTCTATAAGTTAATAGGTTATTGTGTTTTAATCACAGAGGTAATACTAAAACAACTAACACTACTATAAACCAAAATATAAAAAATTTCTACCTACTATATGTAAATATGTACCAATGAAGACAGACACTCTCTCAATTGAAGCTTCTTCAAATACAGGGAAGGCTACTGAGTTCTCTAAAAGAATACTTTGTGCTAGTGTCAATGTGCTCCTTTCTCTTGGCTATGTGTGTTCTAAAATCCCAAATACTCTTTTAGATGATCTGGAGCTGTCTAGGTCATCTCTCCACAAAGAAAACTGTGCTAAGGAAGAGATGAAGCAGACAATATGGTGTGGTTTTACACTAGTGGTGATGAGGAAGGGTAACAGTTAATCACCAAGGGATGACTCAATAAAAGCCTATGGACTTGAGGGAAAAGAGCCACCTTAAGTTTCAACAGTATATTCAATAAAGTAGACTATATGCCGGGTGGTGGTGGTGCACGCCTTTAATCCCAGTACTGGGTGGCAGAGGCAGGCGGATCTCTGTGAGTTCGAGGCCAACCTGGGCTACAGAGTGAGTTCCAGGAAAGGCACAAAGCTACACAGAGAAACCCTGTCTCGAAAAAACCAAATAAATAAATAAATAAATAAAAATAATAAAAAACAACCCACAGCAGTAGAGTTATCAAAAGTCCTAGACATCAAAATAAACAGACCTGTGCTACTTCTTACGCAGCCACTTTTTATTTTATCTTTTTATATATGTTGTGTAAGTACGTCAGAAGACAACCTCGAGTGCTGGTACTTTTCTTCCACTGCGGTTGAAACAGGGTTATATTTGCTGTTCACCACCACATACTCAGCTTTTAGAGATTCTCCTGTCTCTGCCTTCCATCTCACACAGACACACTGGGATTGGAAACCGCTATCATGCCTGGTTTCACGTGGGTGGCTTCAGAGGATCTGAATTCAAGTCTTGATGCTCACATGACAAGCACTTTGCTCAGTGAGTCATCCCTCGAGCCCTAGCACAGCTATTTTAAAACATAAAAAAAAGGTTTTCCAACAATTTTGTGACAAAAATTCCATGTATTAAGTTTTGACTCATCAACATATTCTATTAAAAAGATGCCTTAGTTAAGAGGAAACAGGATGCTTTCTCTTGAACTTCTTGTTCATAACTTCAGTAAGTTTTAGCTGATAAAATAATTCATAAAGAAACTAACAATATTAGATAGGTCCACACCACATCATTTTTAATTTTGTATAACTGTAGATGTTGTTATAAGAGCCAGATTTAAAAATTTTAAATACATGTATAATGGCAAAAATTTAATGAGATTATTTTTTGAAATTGTGTATTTTATAATTTATTATTTTTATTTTATGTACATTGGTGTTTTGCTTTCATGTATGTCTGTATGAGGGTGCTGGATACCCTGGAACTGGAGTTACAGACAGTTGTAAGCTGCCAGGTGGGTGCTAGGAATTGAACCTGGTTCCTCTGGAAAAGCACAGTCAGTGCTCATAACTTCAATTTCTTTCCTCAGCTCTTCTAGTCTGAATTAAAATATCAAAAGAATGATATTACTCCATTTCAGTACTAACTTATATGTTCAATCTAGCAATAGAAGAACAATTCAGTGTCTTGTATTTTTTACAAACAAGTATCAGTAAAACAATCTGGTTATGAGGCTGGAGAGATGGCTCAGTGATTTAGAGCACTTACTACTCTGGCACGGTACCTAGGTTCAAATCCTCAGCACCCATGTGGTAGCTCACAACCATGCATAACTCTGGTTTCAGAGAATCAGAGCCCCTCTCCTGACCTCTGTGGGTACCAGGCATAGATGTGGTGAACATACATACTTGTATTCGTACACATAAAAAAATCTGGCTATAATAAAAATATTTCTAAACTATTTGACTGCCTGCTTTGGGATTCATAGGCAGTCTGCTATCAACAAGAGCTATTCAATAAGAGTAAGTTCTAATGTTATATAATAAAAGACTTGAAAAGTTTAAGAGAAGTTAAAAAATAGAAATAAACTAGAATCTTCCCTGCTCTTGCATGCATGACAGGGTATTATATATTGTAGGCTGGCCTCAAACTTGTTATGTAGCTGAGAATTATCTTGAACTCCTGATTCTCCTGCTTCTCTCTCTAAAGAGCTAGGATTACAGTAATGTGTGTGCTGTCACATATAGTTGAGAAAGTGCTGGGGAGCTGGGTGTGGGTAGAACCCAGGGCTTCCTATATGTTAGACCAACTGAGCTACAGACTCAGCCTATAAAGCATAATTTCTAAAAAGGCATTTTAAAAACCCTCAAAAATTTTGAAATAAAGCTATTTTCCTTTTGGTGTGTGTGCACATGCGTGTTTTCTTATGTAGGTGCACGTGGCATATATGTGGCAAATGGAAATCAGAAGCCAATATTGGGCTGTCTTCCTCAATAACTTTCTGTCTATTTTTTGAAACCAGGTCTCTCACTAAACCTAGAACTTACTGCTTTTGCTAGGCAGTCTGGCTGGCCATCCAATTCCAGAGATCCACCTGTCTCTGCCTCCCCAGTACTGGGATTACAGCTGTATACTGCTGTATCTGAGTCTTACGAGGATGCTAGGGATCTAAACTTAAGTTGCATGCTTACACAACAAGCACTTTACTAACTGAATTATATCCTCGGATCTCAATAAAAGCCATTTAAAGAAAGAAGTTCTGTTGGCACTGCCTTAAATTTCTGTATACACTAAGACTTGTTTCGTCCCACCTAGCTGCTAGGCCACTATTACCACTACTACCCTTTCTCCTTTGAGAAGTCAGCTTTGGAGAGATGTAATTATCTCCTCGTAACTCTGTATTCAATGAGGCCCGTGAAAATTACAATACATAAGGCCTTTTGAAACATTTCTTTCTTTCCCATTCCTCCTTATTTATGTTTTTCATTTTTTCATAGTAGCCCCCCCACACACCTTTTTAAACAAACTGTAAGATTACTTGTATTTACCACAGTAGAAAGTTTGTAAGGAGCAACCTTTGTTCTACTTCTTAAAGTACTTTAAGCACCTATAACAGGTTATATGATCAGAAATTGTAGAGTGAATAATTTGGTTTCAGCTTATGAAACCAATATTAAGAAACAGGTTATCTATTCAGTAGGCAGTCAGGCTTGAGAAACACTAATTATGACAAAACCAAACAACATGAACGCATCACAGGAGCTGTCATACCAGATAAAATAAGCAGTTCAATGATTTCTGCATCTCCAAGATAGGCAGCAGCATGTAAAGGAGTTCTCTTCTCATTATCCTGTGAAAAGATGAAATAGCACTTTTAAAATAATAAAAAAATATATAGTTTAAATGAAATGAAAACATTACTAACCACCAAATTATTATTTCCACAACTCTACTCTGCAAGTCTCAACAACAAGATATAAACTGTTTCAATTGCTAAGATGAGAAAGAGCCTTTACAAATGTAGCTGGCTTTAAAACCTCGGCTTGAGTTGAATGGTTCGGTCCTCCTTTGAAAATCTGCAACAAACCAAATTCCAAAAGGTTTTGAGGACTAATATGACACCACAAATGGAAAGTTAACTTTGAAGACATTTTGTTTCACATGTAAAATTCTTAAAGATATTATGCACACTTGTCCTCAGCTGATGTGTATAAGGAATATGTGAGATGACAATTCATTAAACTTGAATCTCATCCTCAAAACAACCACCCCATATATATTCCCCAAATATTTTTAAAAATCTGAAGTCTCACATACTCTAGTCCCAATAATTTTAGAAAAAGGATATTCAATCTGTATAAAATCCATCAAAGAATAAATAAAAATTAAAATAGAGACGAGGAAACAGTATATATAATATATATATATATATATATATATATATATATATATATATATATATATATATACACATACATGTTTTTTTCAAGACAAGGTCTCACTATGTAGACTAGGATGGCCTCAAACTCACAGATTTTGCCTGCCTCTGCTTCCCAAGTGCTGGGATTAAAGGACTGCACCATTATGCCTGGCTTGAGCAATACTTTCCTTTTGCCAATACAGTTCCACAATTTTAAAACAGTTTAGAATTGACAGCTTAACACATTAAATACAAACTTAAAAATATCAGATAATTTACTCATCAAATGTTTCCACAGGAGTACTCATAGGGGCACAGGGAAAAAAAATGTCTTTGTGAATTTAGAATTATCCTTTAACACAATACTAAGGTTAGTCTTAATGTTTCTATTGGTTTTTACTTTCACACTCAAAATACATACATGTTTGTTTTAATATAAAAAGCACATCTTTTTCCCCCAAATCATCCTCCAGAAAGGGAAGCTACATTTAATGTAGAGCTTTAAAATTCTCTTCCTCCAAAAGTGTACTCCAATTGATGAAGCAAGGTACAACATAATGTCACATTAAGAGACTTTTAATTAAAGCACATACAAAATTACATTGGACTATCACTGACATAGCTATACTTTAGAAATCATTATTTAGAGATAATTATTTTGAGATTTACATTTAGTATTGCTAATGAGGGTTTTTGTAATAGATTAAGTTCTTTTCCACCATGTTCTACTTGCTGTCTATACAAAGCAAGTTGTGCCAGGCTATGGTGCTATACCTTTAATCCCAGCACTCAGGAGGCAGAGGCAGGCAGATCTCTATGAGTTTGAGGCCAGACTGGTCTACAGAGTGAGTTCTAGGACAGCCAGGGCTACACAGAGGAACTGTGTGGGTAGTTTGAATGTAATTGGCCCCTGTAAGCTCATAGGGTGTGGCACCATTAGGAGGTGTGGCTTTGTTGCAATAGGTATGGCCTTGCTGGAGGAAGTATGTCACTGTGGGGGTGGGGTTTGAGGTCTCGTATATGCTCAAGCCACACCCAGAGTTGCAGTTCACTTCCTGTTGCCTTTGAATCAAGATGTAGATCTTCTCCAGCACCATGTCTGCCTGCATGCTGCCATGTTCCACCATAATGATAATGGACTACACCTAAGCCACCCAATTAAATGTTTTCCTTTACAAGAGTTGCCATGTTCATAGTGTCTCTTCACAACTAATAACAAAACACCCTGTCTTGGGGGCAGAAAAAAAAAAGAAGCAGCAAGCTGTAGCTTGTCATTTACTGTATGAGAGGTTATATCCCTAGATTACCTAGCTTTGTTACTTATAATTAGTGTGGACCAACAATAGGGGACTGAAATCAATTCACAGAACTTTCAGATCACCTTCATTTTAAAAGGTAACTGTCAAGCTGGGTGACTAAGCATGCCTAATAGCAGCATTTGGGAGGCAGAGGGAGAAATATCATAGTTCAACTCTATCCTGGGCTACATTGTGGAGTTCCAGATCAAGTTAAGCTATATAGCAAGAGCTTGTCTAAAAAGACAAAACAAATAAAAACAAAACAAAAAACTAGCTTACAGCTAGAGCGTTTTCCCACTTCCCACAGGCTAAAAGGCAGGGGTGAAACCAAGCCAGCTTTGAACATGTAGATGTAAGGCCAGTATCACAGCAGACTGTCAAACAAGATTGTGATGATTTCATAAGAACTGAGTCACCATCTTGGAACACTGACCTCTAGACTACTTGGAAAAATAAGTTTGTATAAAGTAGAATAATCCCCAGTCTTCACAGCTTTTTTATTGGGGGAGGGGGTTGTATGTGTGGATACATGGGTATGTATGTGTGCATGTAGAGGCCAGATGATGTCAACCTCAGGAGTCATTTCTCAAGAGCTGTGCACTTTGTTCAGACAGGATTAACTACTGGGACATGGGACTTCAGATGATGATTAGGCTAGTCTGGTTGGCCAGTGATTTCCAGGAATCTATGCCTTCCTGGTGCTGGTATTACAAGCATGGATCACCACATCCAGCTTTTA